>NW_006399983.1:1769866-1856610 GCF_000299155.1 Elephantulus edwardii
CTAAATATAAGAAAGAATATATATTAAAAGATGTTGCATTTAAGAGATCTAGTAGCAACACATTTTATTGCTATGGACAATCATCTCCTTCTGTGTGATTTATTGTGTCTGAAAACCCACTGGAGAGTCAGTTATGAGTCAATTCTGACTCAACAGCACATAACAACAGCAAATCGATTCAGTGACTGGGGTAATGGGGGTAAGTGTGTCAGAGACCTTGAGATTGGCACAAGTTTAGGGCTGTTGTATGTAGGGTCACTATGAGTCACAGGCGACTCAATGGCACATAACAACAACAAAAACAATCCTTGATTGCATGTTCAGCCAATTTCAGATTGTGAAGTTGGTAGAAAGCCTTGACTTCTTTGTCTTTGGCTTTAGTATTTGGCAAGTATATTTGAGTAAGTAATTTTAATAGGTCTTCGTTGTATGTGTATGGATAAGATCCTATCACTGATAGCATTGTACTTTAGGACAGATCTTGAAATATTCTTTCTGATGCTGAATATAATACCTTCCCTCTTCAATTTGTCATTCCTATCATAATAGATCATATGACTGATTAAAAATTATCAGTACTATAGACCGTCTAGCTTCCAAATGCCTAGGATGTCAATATTTGTGTGTTTCATTTCTTTGTTGACAACTTTCAATTTTTCTAGATTTATACTTTATTTATTCTAGTTATTAATGGATGTTTCAATATGTTTCTTATTTTAACTTTACCATATTATCAAATTAAGTCCCTTTATTTGATTAAATGTCTGCTTCATCTCCATTATTAAGGTAGATAGACTCTACTTTGAGGAGTCACCTCTTCTCCATTTGAACATTTAGTCCCTGCCAAACACAAGGGCTCAACTCTGAGCGCCATGCCAAGCAGTGTTCCAACATTATTCACAGGGTTTCCGAGGGCCTGCTATTTCAGAAGTGGATGAGGAGTCTTACTTCTTATCTGTTTTAGTCTGGAAGCTGTGCTGCAACCTAGCTGATATTGGAAATAACAGTGGGAAATCTTTCAGTATCAGCAATGCACAAACCAGCACAGGAAAGAGGACTGTAAAGTGAAGTGAGTGGTGGGTTAACGGGGGCTCTGGGACACAGTCTGTGGAGATTTTCACTGCTAATCCAAAGGTCACTCCTTTCTGGGGGTAGTTAAAATCTACATGCGGTTCAAAGGGAGAAAAATTGGCAGTCTCCTCCTGCATGATTTATGACCCCAGAAACCCAGTAAAGGGTAATCTATGAATCGATCCTCATGGCAATGAGAGACCTTTTATTACTGATTTGCTGTTGTTATGTGCTGTTGAGTCAGAATTGACTCATAACTGACTCTCCAGTGGGTTTTCAGACACAATAAATCACACAGAAGGAGATGATTGCCCATAGCAATAAAATGTGTTGCTACTAGATCTCTTAAATGCAACATCTTTTAATATATATTCTTTCTTATATTTAGAATATGGCCTCAGGGTTGAAGGACAACTCATCAACCACCTGCATTGTGCAGATGACACAATCCTGCTTCCTGAAAGTGATGAAGACTAGAAATACTTGCAGCAGAGAGTCAAAGACTACATTTCAACATCAAGAGAAAAAAAAATCCTCACTGCTATGCCAATAGATAGATGGAGAAGAAATAGAAATGGTCAACCATTTAATCTTTCTTGGATCCACAATGAACATCCTTGGCACCAGCAGCCAGGAAATCAAAAGAGGTATTGCACTGGGAAAGTCTGCTCTCAGGGACCTCTCCAAAGTGCTGAAGAGTAATGATGTTAGTCTGAAGACTAAGGTGTTCTAGATCCGAACCATGATCTTTTGAATTACTTTCTATTCTGTTGAAAGATAGATAATATGTAAGGATGACAGAAGAAGAATCAATGCCATTAAGTTGTGGCATTGGAGAAGAGAGCTGAATATCCCATGGACTGCCAAAAGGACTAACAAATATGTCTTGGAAAAGGTACAACCAGGGAGCAGCTCATAGGAGGCAAGGATAGTGAAAGTTCATCTTAAATACTTTGGGTATGATTTAGGAGGGTATCCCCATACTTGGGAAGGTTCAAGCTGAGTGAAAGAGGTGAAATCTTCAACAAGATAAGATGAAAACAAAAATTCTCACCACTGGGCCAATTAGCAGCATCCTGATGGACAGTGAAGAGATTGGATTGTTAATAACTTTAGTTTGCTTGGCTCCACATTCAACATACTTGATACTAACAGCCAGGAAATTAAAAGATGTATTGCATTGGGAAAGTCTGCTGTCTGCAACCTTTCCAAAGTACTGATGAGCAACAATGTCAGTCTGGAGACGAAGGTGCTCCTGATCCAGGCCATAGTCTTTGCAATTACAAATTGACTGACTCTCCAGTGGATTTTCAGACACAGTAAATCACACAGGAGGAGATGATTGACAATATTTCTCCCACAGAGCACCTGATGGATTCAAATCATACATGAGAAAGCTGAACAATGATTCGGGATGATAGAAGAATGGACACCTTTGAGCTGTGGTGCTGGATAAGAATATTGAATATACCATGGACTTCTAGAAGAACAAACAGGTTCATCCTAGAGATGGTGAGACCAGGTTATTCCTTGGAGACAAAGATTCTGAAGCTTCACCTGACATACTTTGGACATGTTGTAAGGAGGGACCAGTCCTTGGACAGGGATGCCATGCTTGGGAGGGTGGGGGGACAGCAAAAGAGAGGAAGATCTTTGATGAGATGGATTAATTCAGTGGCTGGGGTAATGGGTGTAAGTGTGTCAGAGGCCATAAGATTGGCACAGGACAGAGCAAGGTGTAGAGCTACTGTACATAAAGTCACTAGGAGTCGCAGGTGACTCGACGTCATGTAACAACAATCACCAACAACAATACCATACCAATGTAATAAAATAGGGTTGTGCTTTTGTTTTATAAAGAAGACAGTATCTCTCTAAGTAAAAAAAAAATATCCTTGATTCTCGCTTTCATTGTCCTTGAATTGAACTGACTCATGGCTGACTCTGCACTAGGTTCTCGGGAGGCTGCATTTGGCAAGGGAGAAGATCTGCTATCCTGCAGAGTCACTGGTGCATTAGAACTGCTAGAGTGGTGATGCCTTTGAGTTAATAGCAGAGCTCCCTGTAGATGGGCCACCAGAGTTCCCTTATGCTTGACTGGTGTGTATATTTTATAACCACCAATTCAGAATCTACCACTTACCAGTTGGGCAACATTAGATCATTTTCATAATTTTCATAATTTGCATCTGCAAAGTGAAGTCAAAACAAGGATGCACTCTAGTGAGCTCTGGCGGCCTAGTGATAAGAAACTGTACTACAGGTCCAAAGCCAAATGGTTTGAATACACCAGCTACTCTGTGGGAGCAGGATGGGCCATCTCCTTCCATGTGACTGACTGCCTCTGAAAACCCACTGGGCAGTCAGCTCTATGGGTCAATTCTATGGGACAGCACAGAGCAGTAACAACAATGTAGTCATTTCCTAAGAATGAAAAGAAGTGATGCAAATAAAACTCTTAAAAGAGCACCGAGTAAAGAAAAGCAAAGATGCAAGGAAATGATTATTTTAAAGAACAGAAAGACTATGTAAGCCAATCTCTGGTAGTCAAGACCATAAGAAGTAGACAGTGCCCCATCTATCATGACTCATCACTACAATAGAAGGTACTGGACAGAATGGGAGAAAAATGCAAAAACATAACTCAAAATCATAAAATTGAACATTGCTAATGTCAGATGGATCTTGGCTGAAAGCAGAGAATATCAGAAGAATTTCTGTTCAACTTTGCAGAGGTATTTGACTATGTGGATCATAATGAATTATGGCCAATAATGTAAGAATAAGAATCCCAAACATTTAATTGTGCCCATGTGAAACCTATACTAGACCAAGGAGTTGTCTGAAAACAGCAAAAGAATATTGCATGGTTTAAAACATAAAAAGGTGTGTGCCAGGACCGTGTCCTTTGAGAACCTAGACTTTATGAAGAGAAATGTGACATCAGGATGGGAGGAAAACTCGTTAATAACCTAGTTATGCAGTTGACATAACCTTGCTTGCTGAAAGGGAGGAGGACTTGTAATGCTTGCTTCAGAAGATCAAAGACTACAGCCGTCAATATGGATTGTTATTGTTGTTAGGTGCCTTGGAGTTGTAGACAACTCATAAGGACCCTACGAACAAAAGACCTGAACATTTGTATAACTTCCGTTTCTCCACGTTCATAGAGTTTCCAGAGGTAAGCCATTTCGGAAGTGGATGTCACTCCTGCTTCCAAGCATGTTTTAATTGGGAAGCTCTGCCAAAACTGTCCACCATGGGTGACCATTATCGCATTTGACACACCGATCAGTGTCACAGTGTTTAACATCACAGCAACCACGAGTTACCTCTGTACAGCAAATGGACACACCAGGGCTATACCACTTAGAAGAATGTTTGACCAAAACCAGAACCAGGCCTGAAAGCTGCAGATTAAAATCACACACCTTTGGCTTGGTAGAATCACTTTCTGTCCACTAGGCCAACAGAGCTCTCTCTATGTTAAGTGCTATCGAGTAGTAGACAACTCATAGTGACCCTATGAATGAAAGACCTGAACACCTGTATAACGTCCGTAATTTCTCCACATTCATCGGGTTTCCGGAAGCAAGCTATTTTGGAAGTAGATTACATCAAGAAAATTAAAACCCTTACCACTAGGCCAACAGACAACAGCATGAGAGACAAAGGAAAGAATGTATTTGTCAATGACTTAATCTTGCTTGGATCCACAATCAGCATTCTTGTTGCCATCTATCGAGAAACCAAAAGATGTGATGCATAGGGAAAGGACCTTTCTAAGGTGCTAAGGAGCAACAATGTCAGTTTAAAGTCTAAGGTGTGCCAGATCCAGGCCATCATCTTCTCAGTTACTTGCTATGCATCAGAAAGTCAGATAATGAATAAGGATGACAGAAGAAGAATCAACGACTTTGACTTGTGGTGTTGGAGAAGAGTACTGAATATCGATCCTATGAACTACCAAAGGAACAAATAGGTATATTTTGCAGAAAGTACAACCAGAGATAAGGATGGTAAAAGTTAATCTCACATATTTAGGCATGTTACCAGGAGGGGTAAGACCTTGAGAACAGACATCATGCTGGGAAAGGGGAAGGGTCAGTGAAAGAGAGGAAGACCCTCAGCCAGACCCAGTGACTATAATGATGGACTCCTTTACATCAGAGAGAATGAGGATGGCACAGGATGGGGCAGATTCCAGATCCATTGTTTCTAGGGTTTCTATGAGTCACTATTGACTGGATAGCCCCCAACAACAACACCTGGTCCAACAATGATTGGTGAAACACCAAATGAATTGAGCTTTAGGCCCTTCTAAACTTGAACTCACCCCTGCGGATCAAGTTTCAGAAAACATCTCTCGCTCATTGTCGCCAAGTTGGAACCGATTCACAGCTGACCCTCCAGTGGGTTTGCAGAGGCTATAAACTGCACAGGATGAGATTGCCCATTTTACTTCCAAGTTGCAGTTTGTGTATTTGAACTGCCTGCCTTTGGGTTGGTAGCACAACTCCCTATCCACTAGGCCTCCAAGGCTCCTAGACAAACAATTGCTGTTGTTGTTGTTTTATATGCAATCTAGTTGGATCGACTCCTAGCTAACTCTCCAGCAGGCTCTCAGAGGCAGTAAATCACATGAGAGGAGATTGGCCATCCTTTCTTACAGAGAGCCCAATGGATTTGAACTACAGGGCTTGGTGTTGGCCACCAGTGACAGAGAAGCCTATAAAGAGATTAACACATCTTTGAGGAACACATGCATGTGTTGTTGAGTAAGAAAATAATGTACTCTATAGACCCTTATCCAAACCACAGTAAAATGTCCAATAACAACAAAACAGCACCTCAAACCTTAAAAACATGCATTGTTGATAATTGCTGTCAAGTTGACTTTGACTCATTATGTGGAATGAAATAAGTCAGATTCAAGAGGATAGTTAATGTCTGACGCCACTTATACCTAGGATAAGCAACTGCATTGAGATGGAAAACAAGTTTGAAGTTACCAGAGACGGGGGAGAGAAGGAAGAATTTTGCTTGCTAGGGACAGAGTTTCTGTTTGGGTTGATGAAAAAGTTGAGAATAACAGTGGTGAAGGTTGCACAACTCTGTGAATATAATTGATGCCACTGAGCTTTATATGTAAAAGTGATTAGTATTCTGTCAAAATGAAAATATTAAGTGCTCAATGAGATGGATTGACAAAAGTATTTGTAATGTTGTTATGTGCCGTCGAATTGCCTGCGACTCATAGCAACCCTATGTACAACAGCCCTAAACCCTGTTCTATCTTGTGCCAATCTGTTTGTCTCTGACATACCTATCCCCGTTATCCTAGGCACTCAACTCATCTCATCAAGGGTCTTCCTTTCCTGCACTATCTCTCCATCCTCCCAAGCATGACGTCCCTCTCCAAGGACTGGTCCCTTATTGCAACATGTCTAAAATATGTCAGACAAACCTTCAGAATAATGTGACTTAATAAAGCGACTGTAACAACGAAATTAAACACAGCAGACACTTTGAGGGTGAGGCAGGGCTTTGCTGATGCAGGTAGAGTTGCTATAAGTCAGAGCCAACTCAATGGCATCTAACAGCAAGAACAATTAGTGTTCAAGTGCAACCAGTTGCTCCTTAGGTACAAAGATGGTGAAATTTGATCTCATGTACTTTGGGTATGTTGTTGGGAGGGACCAGCACTTGGAAAAAAGACAGTATACTGAAAAGATGCAGGTTCAGAGAAAGAGAAGACCCTTAACAAGATGGACAGACACAGTGGCTGTAAGACCCTCAACAAGACAGACAGACACAGGGGCTGTAACAAGGGGCTGGAGCAAGGAAATCATCATGAGGAAGAAGGATAGAGTAAGGTTCAGATCTGTATTCATCGGGTCACACTGAGTCGTTGCTGACTTGACGACATTTAACAACAATGACAAACTGATATTCTAATTATTATCATTGCATGTTTAGGATGTCTTCTACAGCCGTAATTTTAGGTTCTTTTTATTTTGCTGTTATGACAATGATGCTATAGACAAGGATCTTTCCAGGCAGCATCGTGACCTACCTAGTATGTACTTGCTCTTGAGAATACAAAACCATTAGAGCTCTGCTCCTTGATGGTGAGCCCTTGAGTAGCACAATTGGTTGAACATTTATTCACTAACTAAAAAACCCATTGCTGTCAAGTGGGAGCTGAGCCAAAGCTGACCTTCCAGAGGGTTTTCAGAGACTGCGAATAGCACAGGAGGAGATTGTCCATCTTTCTCCTGACTGACTAAACTTGTCTTTTTTTTTTTTTAGGTGCATCTTAGTTTTGTTTTGTTGTGGGTTTTTTTCCCCCTTTTTAAAATTTTATTTAAATTTATTATTAATTTCAGTAAAAATTTACAGAGACTTTGGATTTCCATTCATTCATTGTTGCACTTTTCTCCCCTCCCAACCCTCCCCCCTAGTACACTTCCCTCTTGAAAAAGTAAAAGAAAAATTCTTTCACTGTTTTACAAACCCTCCCCCAGGCCACTCCACCATGTAGCCTTCACTCTAGACTCCTGTCATGACAAAAATACCTAATCACATATCCCTTTTAAACAGTTTTCTCCTTCATCTGTTTCGACATAGCATATATTTTTGAACCCATCTTTCTCAGTCTCTCCCAGACCCAAAGGTCAGTACTGTTTTACATGCAGTATTTGTCCTTTTATGCTGAGATACTTCACTCAGCATAATGTCCCCCTGGGTCACCCATTTTAAATAATATTGCATGAGTTCCTTGTTGTTTAATACCACATAGTATTCCATTGTGTGAGTATACCACAGCTTCTCTATCCTTTCATTTGTTGATGGGCACTTAGTTTGTTTCCAATTCCTTGCTATTGTGAACAAAACTGCAATAAACATGGGTGTGCATATATCTGCTAGGATGTCAGTTATGGTCTCTTTGGGGTATATTCCCAGTAGTGGAATTGCTGGGTCAAATGGTATCTCTATTTGCAACTTTTTGAGAAAGCACCATACCGCTTTCCACAGTGGTTGCACCATTTTACACTCCCACCAACAGTGAATAAGGGTTCCACTTTCTCCACAACCTCACCAGCATTTGTTGTTTGCTGTTCTGTTAAATTTTGCTATTCTGACTGAGGTGAGATGATATCTCATAGTTGTTTTAATTTGCATCTCCCTTAGACCTGGGAATTTTGAACATTTCTTCATGCGCTTGTTAGCTATCTGAATGTCTTCTTTGGTGAAGTGTGACTAAACTTTTCTGACTAACCAGCAGGTTGGTAATTTTAGTTCACCCAGAGGTACCTCAGAATAAAGATCTGGATATTACTATGGGGGGGAAAAGCCATGGAAGACTGATGGAACACAGTTCTGCTCTGAGGTCTGGGGGTCTCCAGGAGTGGGAATGGAATGCACATGGGTCACTGAGAGTTGAAACGGACCTGATAGCCATTGGCTTTTCTAAGCTCTTGATGGAGTTGAGAGCTGAGTGGTGAAGAGAAACAAAGAAAATGAACAATTACAATAAAGCAAAGGGCTGGGCTAGATAGTGCCAGGGAGCACTGGGGTATGGGGAAGAAAATATACTGATATTAACTGAGATGGAGTAATTGAAGACGAATTTAGGGTATCTTGGAGAGACACACTTTTTTAAAAAAAACAAGTATTTTATTTGTGTGTGTAATAAAGATATATGTAACAAAACCTTTGTCATATCAACATGTATATACTTCTGCGATATTAATCACACTCATTGTTCATATGAAACAGTTAATATGAGACTGTTATCCAGTCTCATATTTTCCCCACATGCTTAGCAGAAGCTGAATGAGGAGTCTTGGAATTTGTCTCACTGTCATGTTCCCAGCGTTTAGAGCAGCCCTTGGCTCCTAGTAGACTTCCAGCGAAGCCACTCTGGGATGGGTGTGTGTATGGTTTGCTTGCCCTTCTGAAGGAACACACTTCCCCAGCCTGCTGTGTGCCATTTTGGGTCCAGATCCTAGCAATGTCCGGATTTGGGTCCAGATGTTTTGTCTAGCCCCACCCATGACTCATGGGACAGGAAGCTCCAGGCTGCAGGGCAAGTTCCTTAGCAATAGCATCTTCCTCCTCCCACAGTAACGAGAGGCCTGGATGGAATCTGGGAGGAAACTGTGTTGTGTCAGAAATCTGACGCTTAGTACAAGTGGTTGCTGGGCCTGACTACCAGCTGGTCTAATAGTGAATGAAGAAAGGAACATAACCTTACAAACCTTGTATTAGTGGAATTGTTTCTTTGCTGAGAATGAGGCAACTAGAGAGAGGAAATAATGTAAAATAGAAATGTTTTGTTGTTGTTTTCTTTGTCATGTGCCATTGAGTCACCTGTAACTCATACCCTTTGTAAAATAGCTCTCAACTCTGCTGTACCCTGAGCCAGTCTCACTGTCTCTGACACATCCCGCAGCACTATCCCAGTAACTGTGTCAATCCAGCTCATCTGGGGTCTTCCTCTCCTGTGCTGTCCCTCCACCTTTCCAAGCATGATGTCCTTCTCCAGAGTCTGGTCTCCCCCATCCACATGCCCAAAGTGACATAGAACTTCAAAATCCTTGCTTCCTAGGAGCAGCCTGGTTTCACCCTCTTTAGGATAAATCTGTTCTCTTCGCAGTCCGTGGTATGTCCAATACTCCTCTCCAGTACTATATCTCAAAGCCATCTCTTCTGTTATCTTTGGTTGTTGTCCAGTCTTCTGATGTATAGCAAGTAATTGTGAAGACCGTGGCCTAGATCAGGCGCACTGTAGTTTCTGTACAGACACTGTTGCTCTTCAGCACTTTTGACAGGTCCCTGACAGCAGCTTTCCCAAGAGTAATTAGTCTTTTGATTTCTTGACTACTGCTGCCAAGAGTGTTGACTGTGGTATTTTTCTGATGCTGTCAATGAGCCCAGTGGTGAGAATCTTTGTTTCCTTGATGTTGAGCTTCAATCCATATTGAAGGCTACAGTTCTTGATCTTCTGCTGCAAATGTTTCAGGTCTTCCTTAGTTTGTGTGAATAAGATTGTGTTATCTGCATAACGTAGATAGTTGATG
The DNA here is from genome assembly GCF_000299155.1 of Elephantulus edwardii. Taxonomy (NCBI): domain Eukaryota; kingdom Metazoa; phylum Chordata; class Mammalia; order Macroscelidea; family Macroscelididae; genus Elephantulus; species Elephantulus edwardii. The sequence continues at coordinate 1,780,024 of NW_006399983.1, forward strand.
ATTCTTCCTCCAGTCCTGATGCCACTTTCCTTCTAATAAAGTTCAGCTTCCTGAATGATATGTTTCACATGTAGGTTGAAAAGGAGATAGGATACATCCCTGATGCACTCCTTTCCTGATTTTGAAACTAGCAGTGTTTTCGTGCTTTGTTCTGATGTCTGCTTCCCGGTCCAACAGTAAGTTTTGCTTGAGCACAATCAAGTGGTCTGGTATACTCATTCTCCTCAATGTTAGCCACAACTTGCTGTGAGCCAACACAGTCAAATGTCTTTGCATGTTGTTGTTGTTGTTGTTGATTGCCTTTGAGTTGAGCACGACTCATACTTACCCTGTGAACAAAAGGCCTGAAGCCCCTCTACAATTATCGACATTTATCAAAGTTCATAGAGTTTCCGGAGGCATGTTACTTAGGAAGTGGATGCCACTCCTGCTTCCAAATCTGCCATGTTGTTGTTATGTGCCTGTAATGTATAGAGACCCTATGGACAGCAGCTCTGAACCCTTCCCTGTCCTGAGCCAGTCTTGGTAATTCTGACACACCAACCCCCATTGCCCCAGTTACTGTATCAGTCCATCCCATCTGAGGTCTCTTTTTCCTGTGCTGTCTGTCCATTCTTCTGAGCGTGATGTCTATAGTCAATGAAATAAAGAGACATTCCTCTGGTACTCTACTTTCAGCAAGATCCATCTGATGTTGGCAAGAATGTCTCTGTGCCATGACCTCTTCTGTTTAGAAGAGTTTTCGGCCTGTATTTCTAGTAGTTCTCTGTCAATGTACTGTTCCAGTCATTTTTGGATAATCTTCAGCAGGATTTTTCTTGCTTATGATATCAGTAATATTGTTCAAGAATTTCTATTCTCTATCAGTCACCCTTTTTTGGAATGGGAACAAATATATTGCTCTTCTAGTCAGTTGTCCTCTGGATTTCTTGTCACAACCTGATGAGCATGTCCAGGGCGGTGTATGTTTGAAAAATATGTCAATTGGTTTTCCATCAATTCCTGGGGCCTTATTTTTTTTTTTTTTTGCCAAGTTCTTCAGAGCAGCTTTAATGTCCTCCTTCATCACCATTGCTTCTTGATCTTATATTGTTTCATGAAATTCTTCTGTGTCTGCCATGTTTTTTAGCTACAGTAACTTCTATGTACTGCTTCCATTTTCTTGTAATGCTTTCTGGATCATTCAATATTCTGCCTAGAGCATCCTTAAGTGTTGCAACTTGAGGTTTGACTTCAGTTCCTGCAGCTTAAGAAATGCTGAGAGAGTTCGGCCTCTTGGTATTTCCACTCCAGCTCTTTACACATATCTGAGCTGCCCTTTGACCTGAACTGCCCTTTGAAATCTTCTGTTTAACTGTGTAACTTCCTGATTTCTCTCCATTACTTTGGCTTCTTAGCGCTCTAGTGCAATATTTAGAGACTCTACTGACATCCATCTTGGTCTTCCTCTTCTGTCTTTGCAATGACTTTTTGCTTTCTTCATGAATTATATTTTTGATACCCCCTCAAAGCTCATCTGGTGTTCAGTCATTAGTGTTCAAGGCCTCAAACCTGTTCCTGAGGTAATTTTTAAATTTAGGTGGGATAGACTCAAAGTCAAATTTTGATTCTTGTCAATTTGATTTCATTTTCCTTCACTTTAACATAAACTTGCATAGACTGAGACTCAATGACAAGAAGACAAAGATTGTCACCACTGGACTAATTGGTAACATCAGGATGGATGGCAAAGAGATTGAGACTGTTCACAGCTTCAGTTTGCTCAGCTCCACTGTCAACACTCTTGGTACCAGCAGCCAGGAAATCAAAAAACGTATTGCGATGGGAAAGTCTGCTGTTAGGGACCTCTCTAAAGTACTCAAGAGCAACGGTGTCTCTCTGGAGACTAAGGTGCACCTGATACAGGCCATGGTCTTTGCAATCACTTGTTATGCATCAAAGAGTTGGTCAATGACTAGGGAGGTTAGAAGGAGAATTGATGCCTTTGAGTTGTGGTGCTGGAGAAGAGTATTGAATGTACCCTGGACTGCCAAGAAAACAAACAGATTCATCCTGGAGAGGGTTAAACCAGGCTACTCCTTGGAGGCAAGGATTCTAGGGCTTCATCTGACATACTTTGGACATGTTGTAAGGAGGGACAGGTCCTTGGAGAGGGACATTATGCTTGGAGGGTGGAGGGACAGTGCAGAAGGGGAAGACCCTCTATGAGGTGGATTGATTCAGTGACTGGGGTAATCGGGATGGGTGTGTTGGAGACAGTGCGATTGGCACAGCACAGAGCAGGCTTTAGGGCTGTTGTCGCTATGAGTTGCAAACGACTCGAGTTGCAAATGACTCGACGGCACATAACAATAAACAACATGAGTAGTTGGTGGTCTGTTCCACAATCAGCACCTGGCCTACTTTTTACAACTACTATTGAGTTCTCCAGAGATTCTTTCTTCAGATATAGTTGATCTGGTAATTGTGGAGACCATCAGGTTAAGTCTATGTGTATAGTCACTATTTATGTTTCTTATAAAAGGTATTTTCAATGAGTAAATCATTGATTGTACAAAATTCTATCATTCTATCTCCAGCCTCATTTTGGTCACCAAGTCCATGTTTTTCAACTACTGATCTTCTTCCCTGTTCCCGACTTTTGTGTTTCAGTTACCCATTATTATTATTATTATTGCATCTTGGTTGCATGTTCAATCAATTTCAGACTGGAAAAGTTGGTAGCAATAATCCATTGCCTACTATTATGGTTCTGGTTGTTGGTGCATATATCTGAATCATAGCAGTATTAACTAGACTTCTTTATATGCATATGAATGTTATCCTGCAGCTTACAACATTCTATTTCAGGTCCAGAAAGGATCTTTTTAAAATTATAGATGTGACCCATTTTCCCTCATCTTTTCATCTCCAGAGTAGTAAATTATATGTCCCATGCTGATGCATCTTATTTTGCCAAGACCTACTATGTCAGTATTTATGCATTCCATTTCTTAATGATGTCCAATTTTCCTACTTTCATGCTTCTCATATTCCACATCCCAATCATTAATGCCTGCTTCTATTTTACATTATGGAAAGAGAGAGACGGAAAAAGAGATATACAGAGAGACAGAAACAGAGGTAAATAGATTTCAATGAAATGAGTCGTGTACTTGCACAGTCTGCAACTCCTGGGACTGTGAGTTAAACCTCAAGAGAGAGGGGTCTGAGGATCTGGGGACACTGGTCCAAACTATCAACAGGCAGTCAGATTTCTGGCTTCAGAAGCTGAGACATTCAAAGGTCATTGTCATGGGCAATCAGGGTCATAGAGGGCTGGCTTTGGAGACTGACACATCCCCAGCTGGCAAGTATGACAGGCCACTGGTTCAAGTCTGGAGACAATGAGTCAGCTAGCCAGATGTAGCTCTGTCAGAAAAGCTCTCTATCTTTTTGCCAAATATTCGAAATTTATATTTCATACAGACCTGACCCCTGAAAACCTCTCCTTATTCAAATGAGGCTGATCATAGCTTTATAGACCTGCTTCTAATCTTGCCTTACTGACATCATAGAGGTTAAAATACAAACACACAGGGGAGTTACAGTACATACACTGAGGATCGTAGCCGAGTAGACATGTTGTTGTTATGTGCCGTCGAGTCGTTTGCGAGTCATAGCGACCCTATGTACAACAGCCCTAAACCCTGCTCTATCCTGTGCCAATCGCACTGCCTCTGACACACCCATCTTGCTTACCCCAGGCACCGCATCAATCCACCTCATAGAGGGTCTTCCCCTCCTGCACTGTCCCTCCACCCTCCCAAGCATGATGTCCCTGTCCAAGGATCTGTCCCTCCTTACAACGTTTCCAGGGTATGTCAGACGAAGCCCCAGAATCCTTGCCTCCAAGGAGTAGCCTGGTTTAACCCTCTCCAGGATGAATCTGTTTGTTTTCTTGGCAGTCCAGGGTACATTCAATACTCTTCTCCAGCACCACAGTTCAAAGGCATCAATTCTCCTTCTGTCCTCCCTAGCCATTGACCAACTCTCTGATGCATAAGTGATGGCAAAGACCATGGCCTGTATCAGGTGCACCTTAGTCTCCAGAGAGACACCGTTGCTCTTGAGCACTTTAGAGAGGTCCCTAACAGCAGACTTTCCCATCGTAATACGTTTTTTTATTTCCTGGCTGCTGGTGCCAAGAGTGTTGACAGTGGAGCCGAGCAAACTGAGGCTGTGAACAATAGGGTGTTAAAAATCACAAACAGCTGGCACTTCTAGTTAACCTACTTTTTGTGTGGGAGTTGTTGCAATGAGTCATCAAGTTGGTCATCACCCATCATGGTGACCCTATGAACCACAGATCTGAACCTTGTTTTATCCTGCACCATCCTCACCACTCTGACATACTTGAGTCCATGGTTACAGTCACTGTGTCAATTCATCTTATTGAGGGTCTTCCTTTCTCTCTCTGACTTTCCACCTTTCCTGGCATGATGTTTCTTTCCAAAGACTGGTCCCTCAGACAACATGCCCAAAGTGTGTGAGATGAAGTTTTACCACTCTAAGAGTGACATACAATCAATAGACACTCTAAGTAGTGAGAAGAGAGAGATTCTTTAATAGCAGGCTACCAAATGAAGAGAACCAGAAGCAAGATATGCCATCATTAGGGAATTTCAACCTCCCTCCCACCAAGTATCCAGTGTATAGGAAAGATGAACGAAGGCGTCAGGCTAGTAAACCCACAGGCTCTCATATCTATTAAGTATAAAGCAATCTTATTACTCTTCTAAGTAGAAGTTTACAGTAAATCACTGACATAGGTTTAGTTACTGAAAATCATAACATACATGAAATATCTACAAGATCAATGGTGTTAATACTGCCGACAGCTGGCTGCTCCTTCCCTTCACTGGTACTTGTACTTGGTCATCTTGTTCTGTCTCCAGTGCTACAGCTTTCTCCATTTCCTGGCCTAGGATATTATCATCCCAGGGACTCCAGCTCTAAAGGATCCCAGTTTTGCTCCTGGTTTCCCTCCTTTTTCTTCTTTACTTTCTAGATTTTTGTCTTGATGGTAGTGAGAGTTTCTGTCAACCTGTAGGCCTTTTAAGCGAAGCTGGATGGTAGAACTAGCTAATCCTCTTGATGGGCTGCAGAGATCTTATTTGCCTCACTCATTGTCATCAATTCAAAATCGACTTCCTGCTGATCCCCCAGTGTGTTTCTGACATTGTAAATGGCACAGGAAGAGATTGCCTATCTTTTTCTTTCAATCAACAGCATCCTTGCTGTTAAGTCAGAACCAATTCATAGCTGACCCTCCAGTGGATTTTCAGAGGGTGTAAATGGCATTAGGGGAGATTGCTCATCTTTCTCCTTTGGAGCAGCTGGTGGATTCAAACTGCCTGTCTTTGGGTTGAATGCACAACTCTACCCACTAGGACACCAGTGTTCAGTAAATAATTTTTGTTGTTAAGTGCTATTGGGTTGAGTATGATTCATAGCACACTATGAACAACAGATCTGAGTCCTGTCCTATCCTGTGCCATCCTCATAATCTCTGACATACTCAAGCACATTGCTGTTGTCACTGTGTCAATGCACCTGGTGGAGAGTCTTCTTCTTCACCATCTGCCACCTTTCCAAGTATGATGTCCCTTTCCAAGGAATAATTTCTCCAAGCAACATGACCAAAGAATTTGAGACAAAGCTTCATCATCTTTGCCTCCAAGAAGCAGTCTGATTGCACCTTCACCAAGACAAATCTGTTCATTTAGCAATCAATGCATATAGCAGTATTCTCAGCACCACAGTTCAAATGCATCAATTCTTCCTCTGTCATCTTTATTGTCCTGCTGTCAGATGCATAGCAACCTATTGAATGAATGGCCTGAAGCTGGTACACCTTAGTCGTCAAACTAACATCATTAATCTTTGATAATTTGGAGAGATTCCTGAGGTAGTCATACCCTCCCCTTTTCAGCAATTTTGTAAATGATTGCTTCATTTACCAAAGTGTTGAAAATCTTCACACTGAAACAAAAAATTTACATTCTAAATATTACATGTGAGTGCCCATAGTGCCATTAATTTTACAAACAAAAACAGCAGTTCATCGTTTGTTATATGAAAGCTAATGTAAGCAGAATAAAAATGATACATAATGTCAGATGAATAGATTGCTTATATTCTTAGTACCTTTACAAAGTTAAAGCAGAAATAGAATTAACAAAACGAAGTTGTTCTGATTCTAGAACAAGATAACAAAATTATTTATCTGAGGAAATGAAGGGAAACATTTATGGCTACAGTAACCTGGGGCCAGGGAAGATGGGCACAGGACCCGGAGTAACCAAATGATGAGAGACAAGATCCCTTTCAATCATGCATATGCTCCACCCTTTTGGCTGGTCATTAGCCTAGTGGAAGGGTGAAAGCTCTGGTGACATTATCCATAGAGAGCTGTACTACTAACCCAAAGGCTGTTCCGGCAGTTCAAATCTACCATTCACTCCATAGAGGAAAGATGAACACTCTCCTTCCACGTGATTTAGAACCTTGGAAACCCAGTGGAGGGTCAGCTTTGAGTTGGTTCCAATTCTACAGCAAAGAGGTTTTGAATCTAGTACAATAGCGCTCTTGTTGTAAGTATCTTTTTTCCCTGCAGATTTCTTAATTAAGATCACATCAAAGGAAAGATCTGTTTTATTCTCTTTGAGTTAAATGTAATTTATCTGATTACAAGTTTATAGAACTTCCCCCCAGTGTTGGGAGGATGAGATTGAGTTCTCAAGGAGCAATCTGCCTCAAGACTTTTCCAAGTCACATTTCTTTGCCACCAATTTTTGTGTGCCCAAGGACATAAATTATTTAATTTTTAATAATGCATGTTTAACAATTAGCCCCCCCCAGATGCAGACATTTTAATAATTGGCTCTTTGGAGCTGATGTAAAGCTGATTCCAGTATTCCCAATGAGTTCTCAGAGCAAAATGGAAGTAGTCTTCTGCATAGCTTAAATAAATATGAAGGTAAGCTCTGGTTTGAGCTGAAAAGTGGACCCAGAAACAGCTTGAAAAAGTTGATTTGAGTGGAGGCCTGAGAAGGCTGATGTGTGCAGTGAAAGAGCCATGTGGATGCATATCTAGATGGGTTTCTGACTGGAGAAATACACACACTGCAGCAAGGCAGCACTGACAGTTCATGAGGTAGATTTTGCTGGTCCCCTTTCACAGGAGGTGCATGGGGCAGTGAAATAGACAGCAGAGCAGAGTCTGGATCAATCAGGGTCCTGGCAAGAAATAGCTAGAACACTAAATTAATGCAATGTGCAGAATAGGAGAAAAAGACTATTTGCATTGTTGTGGGCAAATATAAGAAAAACATAAAGGACAAAGAACTCTTAAGTCATGTATCAGCAAGGTTCCACTACCATGTCAGGGACTGGGGGGAACATGCAGGAAATGGAGGGGTAAATGGTATAAGAACTGGAGACAGAGAGAGATATGGGATAGAGAAGCCTGGCTGGAAAGGAGACCTGTGCTTGATGCACAGGATATAGGAAATAAATACTTCCTCATTTCTTCTTCTCTCCCTTCCCCTCATCCTCCCCTCCCCTCGCCTTTCCTTCCCTCCCCTCTCTAATCCTTTCCTCTCCTCTCCTTTCTTCTGGTAGTTCCTCCTGGTCTTGTCACCCAGTAGCCAAAGGTCAAGAGATCCCATTGATTCCAATCTCCAGAGGCTCTGAGTAGGTGGAGAAAGGAGGAAGGAGTGTGAATGGTCGAATAGAAAGTATTTGGCACATGACCTGGCCTTCAGCATCTTTCTCTGAAGTAGATATCTTGATCTTTTGCTTTGAATCTGGCAATGTGGCTGGGAATTTCCACTTGGATTTGCTATAGGTCATCTTCAACACAGAGGCATGGAGTCCCTTTTTTTTTGCTCCTGCAGGTGATCCGGAGTGTTTGTGTGAGCACACTGTTCCCCGTGTAGGACCAGTCCCTCAACCTGACAGAGTCCCACAGGAAGATAATCAGGTCTGTGGAGCAGACCCTTGACCATGATCCTGCCCTCTGCCTTCAGGAAAATGGTCAGGAACCACTGTCTTTGTGCCTGCTTGCCTCTGGTCCTCTAGCTTAAGGTTCTGCAGGGTTATCTGCTGTGGACACTCAGAATATGGCTGAAGGAGCCTCAATATGGGAGCTAGGAGACCTGCTTGGTCTGGCTTTGGCACTATCACTCATGGGCTACCAGTTTTTACAACAAATCTGAATATAAAATAGGAGCTTGGGCCAGATAGAGGAGTGTGATTTTCAAAGACACCTTTGATTCTGAATGAATCAAGTCTTTGAAAGTTGGAGGGGGGTGGGGGTGGGGAAAGGCTTGAAGTATAATTACTAGGTCATTTGCATAACGCGGAGTGTGTCTATCCACAGCCAGGAGGTGGCAGCAGAGTTCTGTTGTGAGAGGCCTGTAGGTCAAGGTAGCTCTACTCTCCAAGGCCCAAGAGCTAGAATTAGTTTTGGTTGGTCAAGTCTTACTATTGAATAATATTTTTAATACCATTATCATCATCATTGCTATGAAAACAATAGCAACACGACTTCCTTGAGTGTGTGCAGGATTGCATCATTAAGTGAGCATTTTGCTCAATATCGCATGGTAATCTCTTAAAATTCATACTGTCTAGGTAAGGAACCTGGCATTTCAGGCCCAAGCTGAGGCTCAGAAATGCTTCCTGATTTTCCCTAAAGTCCTGCAGGAAATGTGGATGTGCCAAGCAAGCCTGGAACTCAAGCTTCCATTCTCTGGCCCTGGGTAATTCCCGTTTCACTGTGTGGAAGACGTGAGACAAGATGCCTGATTTCCTCAGCATTTTGTAGCAGCATCAGAGACCCAACGCAAGAGCTACAGCATCTAAGGCTGATCACCGGGGTGAGGTCGGAATGTGACGTGTGGGTGTTGCACAAGAAAACCCAGTACTTCTTCCCTCCCTTCTCTTTCTTCCAATCTGTAAGAAAGAAAATAAAAACAAAACAGAAAAAAACCTTAGTTACTTCAATCTCATGAGAGCATATCTGGTGTCTAGGCAGAAAAGATGCTCATTTAGTCATTCATTTCTCAATCAAGATTTTGATGTTGTATAAGACACTGTTACACACTGCTATTTCTCTCTTAATTTGGATATCCTGGGGATGAGAACTAGGACATCAGCAGCCAATAAATGCAGCGATAACTGGACCTTCAAGTGAACTGAGGTGCTCAAGCAGGTGGATTTCACATCTGACTTTGTCAGCGTGTCAAGGAGGAATAATTCCACAGATAGATTCTTTTTTCAGATTGTCAACTATATAATGTGTGAAATTCTCAAGGCAGAGGAAACGTCTTTGAGATAGAGCTGAAACCTGAGTCCTGAACCCCATGCACATCCCTCCATTTCCATCACAAGAAGCGGTTACCAGTGTCAGGCTTTAGATCTAGCGTCCTTGTAGAGTTTCAATTACTCCTCTAAATGATCCAACAGGTAGGCTGTCATATGTCACTGGACACATGACACATGAGGAAAATGAGGTATGAAGTCATGAAGAAACTTCGTCAAGGTCACAAAGCTAGTGGCCAGGAGCTCAGGATTGGCTGGGACATGAGTAAGGGCTCCTATCATTATAGCACATGTCCATGTTCAAGGTTATACTCTGCTAAGTGCTGTACAGAGAGTGTGAAAAGCTACAATTTCACTCCTGTCTCAAAACATTGGGAGCTGACGTGACATATCCCAGAGGGGGTTGTGCTGTCTGAGTCCATGGGCAGCTTCGTGGGAGGAAGATAGACTATCTCTTCCCACATTATACTTTTATTATCAATAATCCATTTAATGCATTCATATATTTTTTTAAAAAATTATTTTTCCTCAGTCACTCATATGTATTTTGTTTTGTAATAATAGTTACCATAGTATAATGTCCTTATTTACAGCATCCTTTCAAAACCTCACATATCTCTCCCATGCAATTTAAAGGCTTAAAAACCCAATTGAGGAATAACTTTGAGTTTTCTACTCAAGGGCAACGACCTTTAGTTTCTGAAAATGTTATAACTTATCTGCAATGTCTGTAAAAAAGGAGGGTATAGATACCTATATGCCTGGTCTTCTACAAACTTGTTAGGAGGCTGGGATGGGAAAGAGAGAAATGGGGCCGAGAACATATACAGAATGTCTTGTGTTTAATACACAGAGTTCTTGCTCTTATTGGAGGGCGGTGTGGTGGCGTGGCAGGATTTCTGAGCTAGGGACTGGTACCCAGGAGACATTGAAAAGATTGTTTCCCTCTTCAGCCTCAGTTTCTTTGTCTACAGAATGAAGGTATTTGGCCAGATAATTTCTACTAGATTTTTTCAACCTTAAGTTTTAACATTAATAGTGAGGATGATGATGACAACAATGACACAATGGTGCTTGTGACTATGCTGCTGCCGATACTAGTGATGTTAGAGGAAGGTGACCATAAAATCAGTTCTTGCCATCACCACACCTGTTATAATGAGAGCAAGGGCCACATTGGGGCGGCCATATCTGACCTTAACCAACTTCATAAAGGTGAACTATCCTCTTCAACAGCATAAATAACACAAAATCAATTCTCATGAAGTTCCTCATGCTCATCTCAACACCAATCTTACTTTACTGGGTCCAAAATCCAATGTGATACCTCACGGTCTACACATGTTAGTTAAAAGGTTATACTCCAGGTTAATAGTAGAATTCATCTCTTAAATTTTCATTAAAATTAATTTTTAAAATGGTAAAAAAAAATAGTAGAATTCAGTCAGGAGAGCTTTTGAAATAAGCTACCAGGAACCTCAGTCTTGAGCCTTGTAGCTTAAGGTCAGTCAGTGTTATAAAATTTTCAGTCCTGCCAATATTGACTTCCCCTTCCAGTTGTTCAACAAGCCTGGGAAAAGGCTCTTGGCTTAGCTCTGGTCTGTGAGGGGTAGCAGTACTAACTCTGTCTCATGTTGGCTCTCTGGTTAGGCTATGGCTGCAGCCGCCATATGTGTAGTTAGAGCAAGACTTCCTGGACCAGAAGGATGTGTTACATTCTTCTTCTTCACTGGTGAGGAATGTCTCCTTCTGCTGCTAGATCATTTAATTTAATGGCGAGACTAGTCAATCCTCTTGTGAATCCATAAGACTAGCCAATACGTTTGTGGACAGGTTAACTTTAACATATTCCCACCTGTCCACATGGCAAAGTCAAGTTGAGTGGCTAGGACACTAATTTTGAATAATAAACTCCACACCTGTGAATATTCCTCCACTTCAAACCCCACTGTATTTAAGGCCTATGAGATAGTTTGATGATGAGCTAGAAAGGAGAATTTATATCTAAGATTCAAGAAGATAGAAGAGTTACCTCAGTGCTTGAAACATACCAGTTAAAGTCACTATAATTTTTGTAGTGAGCAGTGATGGTTCAGTGGTTAAGGAGTTTAGTGGTTAAGTACAATTCAGTGGCATGTGGTTCAAAGCCACTAACTGGTCCATAACAGAAATATGGACAATCTCCTTCTATGCAATTTACTGCCTCTAAAAATCTACTGGAGGATCAGCTGTGAGTCGATTCTGACGTGATGGTACACAACAATGATAATCCACCTCACAGGTAGGAAGGTGGGTTGTGGTGATGAGAACACCTTTCTCAAGACAGCACAGCTACTGTGTGACAGGTCCAGGATCCAGAAAGCCTGAGCTCATGACCACACACATTCATAGAAAATGAGGAAACTCAGGCTCAGTGGACTATGGTTGACCAAACCTGACTGCATTGTTATTACTAGTAGGTGGGTGGGCCTATGGCTCACCCATAATCCAAGTTTCTAATTCTGTCCGTATCCCTTATTGCTGTGCCCCTTCCGGGTAAACAAGCCAACAGAATGAAGATGAGTGGATTCAAATGGAAATCCAAAATCTCTGTAAACATTTATTAAAATTAATAAAATTTTTAAAACTTCACAAAATAACAACAAAAAATTAGTGGATTCAGGAGGATGGTAGCTGGCCCAATTTCAGACTGGACTTCGAGGCTCAGTAACTGTACCGAGTTACTTGCTTCACCTTTTGAACCACAGTATAATGAGGAGGGTCTACACAGGGACAGGAGCATTACCTCAGTCAGAAGGAGGAGTTAAGAGGATGCCTGGGTTACCATATTGTCTATACTAAAGCATCCATTTTCCCAGCAGTGAGTAAGTTCAAAGGAACCTAACAACTGCATAGCTCTTTTAGGAAATGGTGGGTAAGTGTTGTGGGATAACTTATTTATCTAAAAAAAATATTGAAACATCTAACTCTTGTGCTTGAGAATCTGGGAGAATCTAACTTCCGTGTTTGAGCCCTTGTTTGAAAACATGATCTTAGAGGGTGTTATCAGTTGGGTTAACATGATGTTATACAAGTAGGCATCTTCATGACTGTGGATTGTAACAAATGATGGCTAGCAATTAGAAGAATGAGAATCCAAGAAAACTTACTCGGGCTCATGTGAAACCTGTAACTAGACTAAGAGGTTGTTGTGTGAACAGAGCAAGGTATCACTGTTTTTGTTGTTATATGCTGTTGAGTTGTTTGCAACTCATAACGACCCTATGTACAACAGCCCTAAACCCTGCTCTATCCTGTGCCAATCGCATTGCCTCTGACACACCCACCCCAATTACCCTAGTCACTGAATCAATCCACCTCATAGAGCGTCTTCCCCTCCTGTGCTGTCCCTCCACCCTCCCAAGTATGATATCTCTCTCCAAGGACCCGTCTCTCCTTACAATATGTCCAAAGTATGTCAGATGAAGCCCCAGAATCCTTGCCTCCAAGGAGTAGCTTGGTTTAACCCTCTCTAGGATGGATCTGTTTCTTTTCTTGGCATTCCATGGTACATTCAATACTCTTCTCCAGCACCACAACTCAAAGGTGTCAATTCTCCTTCTATCGTCCCTAGTCACTGTCTAACTCTCTGATGCATAACAAGTGATTGCAAAGACCATGGCCTGTATCAGGTGCACCTTAGTCTCCAGAGAGACACCGTTGCTCTTGAGTACTTTAGAGAGGTCCCTAACAGCAGACTTTCCCATCGCAATACGTCGCCTCATTTCCTGGCTGCTGGTGCCAAGAGTGCCGACCGTGGAGCCGAGCAAACTGAAGCTGTGAGCAATCTCAACCTCTTCGCCATCCATGCTGATGCTACCAATTGCCCAGTGGTGAGAATCTTTGTATGGTTTAAAATCAGGAAAGGTATGCATCAGGATTGTATCCTTTCCCGTATCTGTTCAATCAGTATGTTAAGCAAATATTTGAGTAACTAGAAGTAACTAGTGAAGAAGAATGTAGCATCAGGTTTGGAGGAAGGCTCATCAACAACCTGTGTTATATAAAAATACAACCTTGCTTACAGCAAGTAAAGAGGATTTGAAACACTTGTTGCAGAAATCAAAGATGACAAGCTTCAATATGTATTGCATCTCAATATCAAAAAGACAAAAGATTCTCACCACTAGACCAAGAGGCATCATGACAGATGGAAAAAAGATTGAAGTTGTCAATGTTTTCATTTTTCTTGGATTCACAATTAGCATCCATGGTTGCAACAGTCAAGAAATCAAAAGAAGTACTACATTGGGCAAAATCTGCTGTCATGGACCTCTCCTAAGTGCTAAAGAGCAACAATGTCAGTTTAAAGACTAAGATGTGCCTGATGCAAGTCATAGTATTTTCAATTGCTTCCTATACATCTGACAGTGGGACAATGAACAAGGAAGACTAAAGAAGAATCCATGTCTTTGAATTGTGATGTTAGTAAAGTACTAAGTACTTCATGGATTGCCAAAACAAAACAAAATACAAACCAAAAAAACCCCACCAAAACAACAAACCCACCAAAAACCGAAACAACAACAACAACAAAACCCCAAAGAGATATGTCTTGGAGGAAGTGTGATCAGGATGCTTTTTAGAGTTAAGAATGGTAAAGCCTCATCTCATGTATTTTGAGCATACTATGACGATGAATCAGTCTTTGTCTAGTTTAGGGGTCTGGGATCTTTGGGGCCTAGCCTCAACTCTGCCCTGGAAGGATAGAGTCTTTCAAATAAGTAGCTTGTCTATATGCTCCTCAATTTCCCTACCTGTCTCCAGAATACTGGAGAGCAATGATGTCAGTCTGGAGACTAAGGTGTTCCTGATCCAGGCCATGGTCTTCTCAATTATGTGGTATGCATCATTAAATTGTACAATGACAAGGGAAAATAGAAGGAGAATTGATGCCTTTGAGCTGTGGTGCAGCAAAAGAGTACTGAATATACCATGGACTGCTAGGACAACAAACAAGTTCATCCTGGAGAGGTAAAACCAGGCTGTTCCTTAGAGGCAAGGATTCTGAAGCTCCATTTGACATACTTTGGGCATGTTGCAAGGAGGGACCAGTCCTTGGAGAGCAACATCATGCTTGAAAGGATGGAGGGACAGTGCCAGAGAGGAAGATCCTTGGTGAGATGGAATGACTCAGTGACTGGGGTAATGGGGGTGGGTGTGTCAGAGACGATCAAGTTGGTACAAGATAGAGCAGGGTTCAGAGCTGTTGTATATGTTGTTGTTGTTATGTGCCGTTGAGTCGCTTGCGACTCATAGCGACCCTATGTACAACAGCTCTAAACTGCTGATTGACCTAGTCACCGAATCAATCCACCTCCCAGAGGGCCTTCCCTTCCTGCACCTGCCCTCCACCCTCCCAAGCATGATGTCCTTCTCCAAGGACCGGTCTCTCCTTACAACATGACCAAAGTATGTCAGATGAAGCCTCAGAATCCTTGCCTCCAAGAAGCAGCCCGGTTTAACCCTCTCCAGGATGAATCTGTTTGTTTTCTTAGTAGTCCATGGTACCCTCAACACTCTTCTCCAACACCAAAGCTCAAAAGCATCAATTCTCCTAGCCTCCCTGGTCATTGTCCAGCTCTCTGACGCATAACAAGTGATTGCAAAGACCATGGCCTGTACCAGATGCACCATTCAATGACACTTAACAAGAACAGCAACAAATGTAGAGAGAAAAACGAGAAACTTAATTGGAAAGAATAATGAGTTCTAGTAAGGAAACAGAAGACAGAAGAATTGATGCCTTTGACCTGTGGTGGTGGAGAAGAACACTGAATATTCCATGGACTGCCAAAAGAACAAACTGTCTTGGAAAAAGTGACTGTAGAAATGGGCTTAAGTATGTCATAGATTGTGAGGATGGCACAGGATAGACCAGGATTCAGACCTGTTCATAGGGTTGCCATGGGCCCTATACTTGACTTCTTGGTACCTAACAACAACGAGTAAGAAAATATATCTTAGATATACTAACTGGGAGAAGGATGTTCACTCTCCTCTCATGCAATTTACTGACTCTGAAAATCCTCTGAAGGGCCAGCTATGGGTCAGTTCTGACTGAATGGTGCACAATAATAACAACAATACTGACTATGCCATGGACTGCAAAAAAACTCACAAGCAGATCTGTCTTGGAGGGAGGGCAACCAGGGTACTCCTTGGAGGCAAGGAGGTGAAATTTTGGCTCACATTCTTCGGGCATGTTTTCAGGAGGGGCCAAAACTTGGAAAAAGACATTATGCTGGGAAGAGGGTCAGCGAAAGAGAAGAAAACCCTCAACAAGATGGATTGACAAGGTGACTGTAACTATGGGCTGGAACCCATCAGAGACGGTGCAGGATAGGGCAAGGTTGAGATCTGCTGTCCACAGTGTTGCTATGCATTCTAATAGACCTGATGCACCTAACAAGAGCAGCAGTAAGAAAATGTGCTAGAGCCACACAGGCCCTCAATAGTAAATGCTTATGGAAGGTGAAAATTTACTTGGAAATCGTAGCTCTAGTGATGTGTTCTGTAGGGAGTTGTGCTACTAAGCCAAGAACTGCACATATTTGGCAGTTCAAATCCACCAGCAGCTCTCAAGAGAGAGAAGGCCAATCTCCCAAGTGATTTACAGCATCAGAAACACACTGGACAGTAGGCTTCAGTTGGTTCCGACTTGACAGCAATGACATTTTTATTTGGGGCAAGGATGCTACACTTTCTCTTTTTTTTTTAATTTTCTGTGTCTAAAATAATGTAGGTAAGAATACAAAATCATCTTCTGCACATGGTTGGCTCTAAGTAGAGGCAAGAGGTTCAAGTCCACATCAAAGATGCCTTTTAGCCTCCAAGTGGTGGTGAACTGGTGTAGCAGAAGAGCCTAGATGGTCAGTGGGAAAATGGCAGCATTGTTATTCCAAGGAGTCTCTTGTGTTTAAACCTGGATATTAACAAAAAACGGAGCCATAGGGGAGCAGGGTCTTCTTTGAATGAAGACTGTTGATATGAACCAAGCTAAAGATGGGGCAAGAAATCAAGACAGACTTCAGGTGTATAAAATGGGCCAGGACAGCTGAAGTTAGCTGTAGAGTTAGCAGAAGTTCAATGAATGTGGCTTCAGAGGACTTTTCCCTTTTCCTCTCATGTGAAAAATCCATCTTTTAATCAATTGCGAGTCAACGGGTATACCTGCCAATGACTCAATATACCCTGCAAGAATGTACTCATGGAAGAGGTTTGCATGGGCTCTAGAAGAAGGTTTGGCAATCTACAGTCTTGGGTTCTAAAATGTGGTCTAGAAGCAGGATATATGGAACCAGGATGGTAATGTCTCTCATCTCTTGTTATGAGTTAAATTTTATCCACAAAAAGGATTTATTGAACTGCTAACCCCTGGTACTTATTCATGTGACACAGCTCCCCCTTCCATCTCCTTTTTATTTATTTATTTTTTAAAATAAAGTCTTTGAATGTTAAAAAAAAAGGCTTGGTAATCTACTTCCAAAAAACCCATGATTGAAACTCTATGGCCCACAGTGCTGCTCTCTCAGGCTAGCGGTCACAATGAGCCAGAATCCACGAAACAGTAAATGGTTTGGGGTTTTTTTCCTACCGAAGGTAAAAGGAACATATAATAAACACAGCCGAGCCAGAAACTCAAGTGCTTAGGAGAATTTATTTCTCATAACATTTTTCTTCAGCTCTCACTGAGTTGTCCCATGGCAACGCGCATCAGGAGGGCTTCATTCTTCCATCTTCTGTGTAAGAAAAACAATTTGTGCACAGAAAGTGAGTCAAGCCGAATGGGAGACTGAGCTTCGTCCTCAAGTGAGCGGCTATGAAGGCTGGGGCTTCGGAGAAGCACTGAGGGACGGCTTTGTGTCCCTCTGCTCCCTTGTAAAGACAAACCAATCAAGGAACTGGGAGTGAATGGAGCTCCTGAAAAGCAGAACGTCCTTGGGGAGCTCCTTCAGCAACAGGGGAAAAGGGAAGACAAGGTGTCTATCTCCCTTGCACATCTCGCTGCTCCTTCTCTTTGCAGCCTGAGCTCACAGAGCCTTTGCTACTGTGGCTGCATCTGTGAGGCTGTGACCTCACAGGGAAGAAGGGAACATGGGCAGCTTCCT
Organism: Elephantulus edwardii; assembly: GCF_000299155.1. Classification (NCBI taxonomy): domain Eukaryota; kingdom Metazoa; phylum Chordata; class Mammalia; order Macroscelidea; family Macroscelididae; genus Elephantulus; species Elephantulus edwardii. Next base: position 1,797,543 of record NW_006399983.1, read on the forward strand.
CAGCCTCCCTGAGGGCTCCTCTGAGTCTTGGGATCCTTGGAAAGGAGCCACACCTGGGTGTCTGTGCTTACCTGGCCTCCCACATCCCGGCTCTTGGCCCGCAGCTTGTTGACCTGGGACTCAGCGATGTCGGCCCTCTCCTCCGCCTCCTCCAGCTCGTGCTGGACCCTCCGGCACCTGGACAGCTGTGTGTTGGCTTGCTCCTCCTGAAACGGAAGGCGAGGGCTGGGAGGCTGAGGAAGTCCCTTACTCTCACTCTGAGGTGGCCTGTCCTTGCCACCTAATAACAACCACCACCATGGTCCTTGAATTATGTGGGCTTCTGCATGCCTGCCTGGCCTGACCAACTTTGTTGGGATTATACTTATCCAGCAGGGACCAATCCTTCCCCTACTTAACCATGAGGTCTGGGCAAAAATGACCAGGGCACAGGAAGGAGGGCAGGGAGTGACAACACATGTCTAGCCAAGTGTCTAGGTAGGGGCCCCAAAGTGCATTCCTCTGAGCCCTAGTCTGTGGGGTGCTCTGCAGAGAATAAGAAACTCCAGGGTCAGTCATGTGCAGAAAGTGGGCTTTCCACAACACTCCCTTCTTCTACACCCCTCCCTGAGAGCTAATCTATAAAAGATGAGAATTCTTCAAGTAAAGTGGCCATCCTAACTGTTTAATCTAAAGTTTCATGAAAGAATTTTTGTTTTGTAGAAACACTTTCCAACCCCTGTTGTGTACCATGGAGCCAGAACTGCCCCCTAGCTGATCCTCCAGGGGGGTTTCAAAGGCAGTAAATTGCACAGGAGGAGGTTGCCCCTTTATCTCCTGTGGAAAAGCTGGCAGATTTGAACCATTGCATTGGCAGCATTGGCAGAGTAATTTCTTACCACTCAAGCACCAGAGTTCCCCCCACCCCCAACATCAGCTCCTTCCTATTAACATCCTGCAGACCTCATGTCCTCGGAGAGATTTTGAGAAAAACGGAATGAAGCTCTTTCTGTTCTTTCGTGCTGATTTCACTAGATGGAAGAGGAGGGGAGGGAGTGATATGAGTTAGGAGCGGCAAGGAAGGGCAGAGGGGAGAAGGCTGTAGGATGAGGTGAATTAAGATGAGGTTACCACAGGGATGTGGGGAAGTCTGGGAAGGTGGGTGGAGGTGGCTAGGCAGAGTCAGGGAGGTGTTGTGGTGGCTGGGGTGGGGACACCGAGTCAGAATAGTGGAGAGACTGAGTCAGGGTGGGTAGGATCAAGTGAGGCAGGCTGAGGTGAAGTGAAGGGGAGAAAATGGGTAATGTCAAGTGTGGTAAGGCAAATGGTGTGACGGTGAATGAATTGGAAGATGTGCCCAACACTATCGAGAGAGGAGGCTAGTGTCCCTATGTTTATAGTTTCCAAATGAAGCTGCAACTCTGAGACCCAATGAACTTCGCTCAATCGCACCCTGCTCCTGGTGTCAGGGCTAGTGGTGACATGCAGGTGGCAAGACCACAGGCCCTCTGGGATGTGTCCTCAGGAACCCTGGGTATAAGGACTAGTGGTGACACCCAGGCTGACAGTGTCAAAAGCTCCCTGGGATGTGTTCTCAGGGCCCCTGATTGTCAGGGATAGTGATGACCCCTGGGCTATCAGGGTCACAGCTCTTTGAGATGTGTCCTCAGGGACCCTGAGTATCAGAGCTAGTGATGACCACCCTCCCAGGCTAACAGTGTCAAAAGCTCCCTGGGATGTGTCCCCAGGGCCCCTGGGTGTCAGGGATAGTGGTGACCCCTGAGCTGGCAGTGTTACAGGCTCCCCAGGACGTGTCCCTGGGACCTCAGCACTCACAGCCTCCTCCGCCTGCCTCTTGTAAGATTTCACTTTGGCCTGCAGCTTGTCCACTAGGTCCTGCAGTCGGAGGATGTTCTTGCGGTCTTCCTCAGCCTGTGGACAGAGAAGGCAGGACCATTACTCCTCATGGATGTGACTGGCAGAGTGTTCCTGAAGTCTGTGTGGTACCCACCTGGTAAGTCATTTCCTTGACTTTTCTTTCATACTTGTGGGCCCCCTTGAGAGCTTCGGCACCCCTCTTCTGCTCAGCATCCAGCTCACTTTCTAGCTCCCGAACCTGGGCATGGGGGGAAAGTAGAGATTCAAGTCAGGTCTCCTAGCCTCCTCTCGCGTGCTCGTGTGCGTGCCATTTTAGAGTGGACTTAAGATCCGCCAGTTCTTTTTTGCAAAGGTGTCTCCTCCTAGGAACCAGGCATTAATGCACCTGACCACCACTCGTCTACAGAGTGACCATGAGAACAAGATGCATGCCCTCTGGGGGCTGGTGGAGCCTCAGGTGCACACAGCTTGGCTGTTGGGTCAAGCTCAGTGAAGCTCAGTGAAGCTCTGGGGTCTTGCAGCTTAGCGAGGGGCACAGGCTGGACTTCTGACCCTTTACTTGTCCCTGCAGGTGGTATCTCCATGGTCATTTGTGTGAGATCTGGGATCTCACATGCTTTGGGCAAGTTGTTAGAAGAGTCCAGTCCTGGAAAAGACATTTTTCTTGCAAAAGTGGAGGGTCGGAGAAAGGAGGAAGGCTCTCAACAAGACGGACTGACACAGGGCTCAGGCATATCAGAGACGGTGAGGATGGCACAGGATGGGGCAAGGCTCAGATGCCTTCCTCATGGGGTCACTAAGAACTGTAGTTGACCCAGTGGCACCTAACAGCAATATGGTGGTGCAGCAGGCAGCAGTGTTGTGGAGAGAGCCCAGGAGCCGTCAAAGCAGTGTAGGAGCCTGGCCCCATCATTTATTGGTCCAAAGCAAGTCAATTGCCACTACTGAGCATGTCGGCACATTTGGAGCATGGCTTATGACTGAGAATGGAGGAAAGATTAGAATTCCCACCTAGCCTACCTCGATTGGGGAGATGAAATTAAGTCAAACAGGTGGGGGTGTTTCATAACAATAATTCTCTACTATACCGGGGCTATTACCGTCAGAGGTGCCTCTGCCTTTTCTGTAGGCTCTGGAGGAGATAATAGTGGTGGTCAAATAAATTCTAACCCATGATGGCTCCATCTGTGGCAGAGCAGAACCACATTCCACAGAATTTTCAGTGCCTCATTTATTGGAAGTCAATTGCCAAGACTTTCTAACTGGGTAGATTTGAACCTCCAGCCTTTTGGCTAGCAGCTGGACATGTTAGCCATCTGAACCACTCAGGGACTCCAAGGGGAGAGATCAGCACTGAGAATGCAGGACACCAGTCCTGATCCTGATTCTACAAAGTGGAGAGAGCAAAGCAGGGACAACGAGAAACACTCCCCACTCTGCTGGGCATCCCTGCAGCCTCAGAGACTGGCCAAATCCACCTTAACGTGACTGTGGGCACCAGGCCTTCTCTGCGCACTGCTCCAAAGCATCCCCTGTGTCCTGGGGAGGTATGTTTCATCAGATTCAGAAAAAGACTTTACCTGAGATGCCTTTAAGACCTCTGCAGGACTTCAGGGCCCATATAACAGGGCAGCTGGGGATAGGAGGGCAGTTAAAGCACCTCACTGTGCCAGGGGGAGCTTGGTTGAGGGCTCCCTGATGGCACAGAAATCAGAATGAAAGAGGGCTGGCATGGGACATATCTACATACATAGAGAGGAACTTATGAGGTCTGAATTAATTCAGAGACTAGGTCTGGGAATTATTAAGAATAATTCCTTAAATTACGTTCCTTAGTCTTTACGGTATCTCTCTGGAGACTAAGGTGTGCCTGATACAGACCATGGTCTTTGCAATCACTTGTTATGCATCAGAGAGCTGGACAATAACTAGGGAAGACCGAAGGAGAATTGATGCCTTTGAGCTGTGGTGCTGGAGAAGAGTATTGAATGTACCATGGACTGCCAAGAAAACAAAGATTTATCCTGGAGAGGGTTAAACCAGGCTTCTCCTTGGAGGCAAGGATTCTGGGGCTTCGTCTGACATACTTTGGGCATGTTGCAAGGAGGGACAGGTCCTTGGAGAGGGACATCATACTTCGGAGGGTGGAAGGTCGCAAGAGGGGAAGACCCTCTATGAGATGGATTGATTCAGTGACTGGGTTAATCGGGATGGGTGTGTCAGAGGCAATGTGATTGGCACAGGATAGAGCAGGGTTTAGGGCTGTTGTACATAGGGTCGCTATGAGTCGCAAACAACTCGACGGCACATAACAACAACAAATAACAACAACAACAACAACAACAACAACAACAACAACAGTGTTTATGTTCCCTGCTGACTTGTCTATGGCCTTCTCATGTAAAGGCTCTGAGTCCTGATGGGGCAGTGGTTAAAGCACTTGACTGCTAACTGAAAGGTGATGGTTTGAGCCCACCAGCTGTCCCTCAGAAGAGAGGTGTGACAGCCTGCTTCAGTAAGGATTTAGTCTGGAAATCCTTACATACACAGCTACTTGTCTTATAGGGATGCTATGAGTCAGGACTGACTCAGAAGCAGTGGGCTTATGATGTTCAGTTCCTGGTGACCATGCTCTTGGATGGTGGGTATAAATGATGATGGTATCTGGGGCTTTCCTGCTGGGAAATATTGCTTCCTCCTCTCTCCCTCCTCCTCATCTCCTTGTCTCCCACCTCTTCACTTCCTCTCTCTCTAAGACACTGGAGGTGTGCTGGCAACTTCCTCCATACGGTCCTTCTCAAAAATGTCAACGGTGAGTGGAGCCCATTTTGAAAACAAAGTAAACTGTGCTAGGTCTTAAAGGAAACACAAAAGATTCAAGAGGGGAAGGGAACAATCAGCAAAGAAATAAAAGAATAGCAAGAAAATATTTAGACTCAAGGTGGGGGGAGGGGAATGAAAACACAAAGCCCAGAGCTGCACAGCACATTTAAGGGTCCTGATGCACCAACTTGGAGGAGCCATCCCTGGGTGGTATGACCAGTGAATGTACTCAGCTGCTAACTGAAAGGTCAGAAGTTTGAATGCACCCAGAGGAACCTTAGTAGACATGCCCAGTGAGCTAACTTCTGAGAAATCAGCCTTTGAAGACTCTGTGGAACATGGTTCTGCTCTTACATACATGAGGTGGTTGTTACTCAGAATGATTCCACAGTAATTGTTTTTCTTTTCTTTTCTATTTAAAAGAAGGAACACTAATTAGCCCACATCCAGCATGGCATGAGAAATAGTCCGGAATTGCCAACTGCATTTAGAGATCAAAAAAGCTGGGAAGAAAGTCAGGCCCAAGAGGAGGATGGAGGGAATAAAGGGAATTTGCAGATTTTATGTAGGATGAGCCACTGCACAGAAAAGAAAAAGTTGGTCCAAATTGTAAATCATAACAAAGTTTGTATTACAAAGTATGGAACTTTAAAGGGTAACTTACTGTTTACATAGACATGAATCCTTCTAAAACCAGTATTGGAACATTTAAAAAACACAGCTACAACCGGCAGAAGTGTGCTTAATGGCTTTCCACTTGTTAGGGGGTATTCATGGATGGTACAAAGTTAGCAAGCTTAGCTACTAACTCAAAGGTTGGCAGTTCAGGTTCACCCAGAGGTGATCAACTTCCCAAAAGAACCAGCCATTGGGAACCTGTGGAGTAGTTAGTGTTCTGCTCTACCCTGACACTCATGGGTCTCTATCCATGTAATTGATTTAATGATAACTGTTTTCTTTGGTTGCGGGAAGGGGTCAGTGAAGGGAAGGAGAAAGAGGTGGATGATCTGGCCCATACAGTATATTGCAACTAGTCTTGAAATTAGCTTTGCGATCTACTCAGTCAATGCGCATCTACCCCTATCACCCACATTTCTGGATTGTGGGTCTGTCTGAGGAGGTTGAATGAGAGGTCACTTCTACAGCAAGAATCCTCACAAGCCACTCTACCCGCGTCTCTAGTTTCTGGATCTGCTTCTTGCCACCCTTCAGGGCCAGCTGCTCAGCCTCGTCCAGACGGTGCTGCAGGTCCTTCACCGTCTGCTCCAGGTTCTTCTTCATCCGCTCCAGGTGGGCGCTGGTGTCCTGCTCCTTCTTCAGCTCCTCGGCCATCATGGCGGCCTGGTTGAGGTGACAGGAAATATTAATAGGTCATCCAGCCCATCTCTACTCCAAGGACACAAAAGATACTATCAAGGTCTAGAATCTCACTGTGGTGTGGCATGCTTGCAAATCTACTGAGGGTGGCAAGTAGAGATATTTTATATCCCTGACTCAAGCCATCAATGCACCACTCATCACTGTTAGCATCCTTCTCATTTTGCCTCCACTAGGGGTCGCTGGGTGACTCAAACAGTTAAGCACTCAACTATTCACTGGAAGGCTGGTGGTTTAAATCCACTCCAAGTTCCTCTGGAAGAACAATATGGTAGTCTGCTTCCAGAAAGTCACAACAGACTATTTATGCACATACCAAAACAGCAGCTGGTTTGTTTTATTTTCTTTCCCCTTCACTCACTCATTACATCTCTCCAGGAAGCCACCCCTTACTGGAGGTCATAAGGACTGAGGCCCACTTGCCAAGCTCTGGCTCAAAACTGCCTGCTCATGTCTCTTAACACCATCTCTGAAAAGAAAGAACAGCGCTTACGTCCGTGATGGCCTTCTTGGCCTTCTCCTCTGCATTTCTGGACTCCTGGATGGAGTTTTCCACTTCTGCTTGGCATTGAGCTATGTCTGCTTCTAGCTTTTTCTTGGTATTTATCAGGCTTGTGTTCTATCAAGGGAGATTAGAGATCATGGTTGTGGGTTTTTCTTAGTCACTCAACACACTTGAGAGGTAGGGGGCTGGGTGGGGAAGAAAGCCAGGCACGTTGCTGCCCCATTTTTTTGCTTCCCATGGGTGGCCTGCTAGGTACTGCTTCACTGTTGACATCATGAGACCTCCTCAGACTCAACACTGTACTTGAAGGAATCAAATAAATACCAAGATAGAACTTAGTATAATAGAAGTTGTTGTTGTGTGCCAATGAATCAGAACTGACTCAAAGCTGGCCCTCTAATGGGTTTTCAGAGGCAGTAAGTCAATCACGTGTGAGGAGACTGCCCATCCTACTCCAGCAGAGCACCTGCGGGGAGGCAAATCTTTGGGACTGCAGCACAGCTTCTCACCACTAGGCAGCCAGAGTTCCCCAAAATATTTGAGGAGGGAATAGATTACTGGGAGAGAGAAAAGACTGGTGGATATAACTATACAAAATAAAAATAATTTCGGTTATAAAAAGATATTATAAATGTAATTATAAGGGAATTAAAAATAAAAAAATTACTATATATTATTACAAAGCTATTATATTCCTTAACCTATAAGACAAGAAATTTACAATGTGTAACATATAAATAATAAAGCCATAAGGGGAAAAGAAACACACAGAAAGAAATCATAATAGAAGAAATGCAAATGCCTAATATGCCAAATACCCTACTTCATTAGTAATGAAAGAAACATGAAACCAGCAAATTATTTTCAACAATTAAATTTGTAAAATTGAAAAAACCTATAGTGAAGATTTTATATAGTCTGTAGAAAACATTCTACAGATTTTCTCAAGGGAAACAAAAGTTAGGAAGACATCGTTAAGGAACAATTTGGTATCATATGGATGAATGGCTTTACTCTTTTGAGGAAGCTCAGGTGGTGCAGTGGGTAGGGAGCTGCATTGCTAACCCACAGGACACACCTCTCTGAGTTCAAACCCGCCTGTGGCATGACTCCACATGAAAAAGACACACAATCTCCTTCCATGCTCCTTACAGCATTGGAAACCCAGTAGAGGGTCAGCTGTGAGTCAATTCTGCCTTGACAGCAATGAGTTTACTCTTATGACCCTGAATTTTTACTTCAAGGAACTATTTTATTTTTAGGAATAATATCAATTTGTTACTGTTGCTGCGCACTGTACAGTTGGAACCGACCCATAGCAGACCCTCTGGCGGGTTTTCAGGGGCAGTTATTCGCAAGAGAGGAGACTGTCCATCCTTCTGCCTGCAGCTTCATGTCACGAGTCCATTTCTGTGTATATATGAACAAGCAATTAAAACTAAGCATATAATAGCATTCTTTGTAATAATTTTTATCATCAAAGTAAAAGTCATTGCTATCCAGTCGGAAGCAATTCTTAGTTGACTTTTTAAGTGGGCTTTTGGAGGCTCTAAACCTCACAGAAGGAGATTGACCATCTTTATCCCACTGAGCTTGAACTGCCACAGAGAGGTGACCTTTGGGCTAGCGGATCAGTTCTCTATGAACTATACCACAGAGTACCCTAGTCCACTCATAGAGACCGGATTTAAATCCCATGATACTCAACTAGAATGGCCTACTTTTCTGCCATTAAAATCCTATCATAAAAGACTGTTTAAAAGTGTAGTATTTGTTTATTGGTAAGTGAAAACAATATGCTGAAAAAACTATATTTTACCAAATATATAATATTTATGTATAGACAAGCAATTAAAATGACATCCCAAGATGTTATCAGTATAGCTGATTTTCCCTTATTTGTTTGCTTGCAATTTTCCTTTTTAAAAAATGAATTCTCTTTAAAGTTTCATAAAAGTGACAAAAACAATTCTTTCCAAAGAAAATCCAATTTTCTAAGATAGCACCCCCTCTGTGAAGCCTTCTCTACCTCCTTTATGTGATAATTAATCTTTTCTTTCATTGGCTTTCCTGTAACGTGCATGAAATGATATGTTCAGATAAAAGAGAAGTTCTGAAATATGTGCATCTATAGTCAGAGTTGGAGCCCCTAGCTGGTGTGAATGCTTAATGGGTTTTGACCACAGTTTCCTGTCCACCCAGAGGTGCTTTGGAACAAAAGCCCGAGGATCTCATTCAGAAAACTCTGCAAAATGCAGTTCCACTCTGACAGATGGGACTGCTATCAGTTGGAGTCAACAGCACCTGGTGAGAGTGAGTTAGGTTACAGTGAGCCACAAAGGCACCCAGTGGGCAAACCTGGGAATGCAGCAGCTGCACGCGGTCACTGGCATCCAGCAGCTCCTGCTCAGACAGGCGTCGCGTACGCTCTGTCTGTTCCAGGGCCACCTTCATCTCCTCCAGCTCCTCCAGCAGGAGGCCATTCCTGCGCTCCACGATGGCCAGCTGCTCCTTGAGGTCCTCGTTGCTCCTCTGGGCGTCATCCAGGTGCAGCTGGGAGTCCTGCAGGGAACCAAGTGTGAAGCTGGAGGCACAAGACTGCTAAGCCCTGTGGACCTGGGGCCTGTGGACCTGGGACCAGTGGCCCAGGCCGTCTCACCTTTAGCTGGCCCTGCACTGTGCGCAGGTGTTTCTGGGTATCAGCCACCTGGCGGTTGGCGTGGCCCAGCTGAATCTCCATCTCATTGAGGTCTCCTTCCATCTTCTTCTTCAGCCTCAGGGCATCATTCCTGCTCCGGATCTCTGCCTCCAGCAGGCTCTGTGTGGCCTCTGCTGCCCGCTGGCTGTTTCTTTTCAGTTGTTCAATTTCCTCATCCTTCTCAGTGACCTTCCGGTCAAGTTCAGACTTCACCTGACTCAGCTCTAGCTGAACACGCAAGATCTTGCTCTCTTCATGTTCCAAGGACCCCTGGGGAGAGGAGAGGAGCAATTAGGAGTATATGGCGTCATCTGCCTCCAAGGGACCTTTTCATTCTGGTTAAGACCAAATGAGTGTTAAAGTATTAATTACTGAACAGACAACAACACTCAGAGTGTTCAGGTAACTTGCTTCCAAATGTCCTCATAGCAATGACACTTTCACTAAAACCTTGTTATTACCAAACAATACCTTATTTTTCCTTTATATCTGTGTATCTAGTCAGCGTTGGTGTTGCTGGCCATTAATTTTGTTATTGAGTCAATACATACACAAGATATTCAACACTTGAACCATTTCTCCACATACAATTCAATGAAGATTGCATTCTTCGAGTTGTGAATTCATTCATTCTCACTCCCTTTTTCTGAGATTTCCCCTCTACTATTGACATAACTGACATAACCCTAATCTGGTAACTAGTATTTAAAACATGACTATAAATCAGATTGAGCTCAACTCATTGCTGTCAAGTCAGAAACAACTAATAGCAGGCCCACCAGTGAGTTCTGGAAACTAAATAAGTCACATTGGAGGAGATTGACCCAATTTCCTCCCTCCACCCTGAGCCACGTGGAGCTGCTGGTGGATTTGAACCACCTGAGAAGCTCCACCTTTGCGTTAGCAGCACAGCTCCATATGCACTGAGCCACTAGAAGCCCAGTTATTCTCTGATCAGGACATAACACAGTACATTGATCACACCATTACTCACTTCTATCCTTTCATATTTCAAATTTCCCTAGAAACATCTCAACCTCTGCCTTGCTCTGTGGTGATAACTGCTTATAACAGGGGAGTCTGGGATATTATTTCTCTTCTTTGTCCTCCAGTTACTGTGGAGTTGATCCTGACTCACGATGACCCAATGTATCAGAGTAGAACTGCACTCTGTACATTTTTCAAAGGTTGGATTGCCTTCCAAGTGCCCAGAGATTGGTCTGAACTACCCATCTTTCAGCAAGTAGCTCCACGCTTAACCATTTGCATCATACAGGGATTCCTGGAGTCCATGATGACTACAAAAAAAGTTCCAAGGGTGGTCACATGGACTGACTCATAGGATGCGTGGGGATAGATCTGCTTCCTAAGGCTGTAATAAAACATTCTTTGTTTTTCAAAAGGAGCTGTCTGGGGATGAGAGGAAACCCAGGAGACAGCCTTGCAGAACACAGCTGTTCCAGCCCTGTCTTCCCAGACAGTGTTCCTAGCGGAGTCCCAGCAGAGCCCCAGTGGCCGAGTGCAGGCTACATCCATCCCCATTCTCCTGGACTTTAAAATGACTGGTCCCCAACACTTGCCTCCACCTCTTCCAAGGCCATTTGGAGATCTGACTTTTCTTGTTCCACTTGTTTCTTGGTCTTTTCTACTTCCTGAAGATTCTTGCCAGTTTCTGCAATCTGCTCTGTTAACTCAGATATCTCTTCTGCAAAGGACAGACTCAATTAGGTGCTGGTTTACACCATGGGCATTTGCCAGACAATTGAGGGACAGGTGATTCATTCATGCTATTTATACAGGAGAGTATGGAGAGAAAGCCTCTCTGATGAGGTATTGGCAGGACACCATGTGCTGCCCCACCTGAACTATACAGAGAGAGGAGTGACAAGAACACTTGGGGAAAAACACACAAGTGTTCAAAACGGTCACAGTGGGGACCACAGGGAAAAGTGTAAGGAAAATGCACACAGTTATCATCTTGTAGAACCAGGAAGGACTTTGGAGAGTATCAGGTCTGGTACTCTATATTTGTAGGTCAGGCCTGAAGTTCTAGGAGGTTGGATGATGTGGCCAAGGACAGAGAAACACCTAGGCAGAGTCTTGGGAAGGCCTTGCTTCCCAACCCACTGGACCCTCAGTTTTTCCAAAATGTGTCCAGTTTCTCAGCAGGGATTTTTTTATGTTGAGAAAACTCATTGCCATGGAGTCAGAACCAACTCATAGCTGACCCTCCAGTGGATTTTCAGAGGCTAAAAATCACACAAGAGAAGATTGCCCATCTTTTTCCCAAGAAGAAACTAGTGGATTTGAACCACTAACTTGTGGGTTAGCAGCACAACAATCTTTCCCCTAGGCCACCAGAGCTCTCTTGAGAGGGTCTGAGTATTGAGTAAATTGTAAAGCTGTGAGGTTGGGTGGATGAGAGCCTGTGGGGGCCAATGGGACATGGGAGGTGGCCTTGGATGAGCAGCACAGGGGGCAGGAGGAAAACTCATCTCTGGCTGGGAGGGAGCTCACCTTGCAGGTTTTTATTCTCCCGCTTCAGGGTCTCTAAGTGATCCACCACCTCCTCGTATGCATTCCTCATCTTGAAGATTTCAGTGCTTAGGGACCGGGACTCTTTCTGCGCAGCTTCTAGCTCAGCTTGACTCTCGTCCAGTTTCTGCTTCCATTCTGCAAGGACCTAGCAGATGACAAGGGGACGTATGAGAAGCAGAAAGGGCCTGGGAACTAAAGAGAGCTGTAGTCAACCAGCTCTGTCAGCATGCCGAGCTTCATTCTTCCATCCTGGGCAACCAAGCAAGACAGTGGCTCTTGTTTTAGGCCAGTGGCTTCAAACGCCTAACCCTACAGGTGTTTTGCTATGTTTTAGAGCAGTTTCGATCTCAAAAGAATTTGAATTCATTTTAGCTGAAACTCAGAGACAATTTGGAGAATATTATAAAAGCATAGAGTCATTAAGGAGCCTTGTGGAGCAGTGGCTAAAAAGCTTGAGTGTTAGCTAAAACGTTGGTGGTTTGAACCCACCAGCAGCTCCATAAGAGGAAGACCTGTTAGCTTACTTCTGTAGAGACAAGGCTTGGAAACCCTATGAGGTAGTTCTACTCTGTCTTATAAGGTAGAGACTTTATATGAGTCAGAATGGACTCGCAGCAATGGGACCAGAATCATCCACTAGTAAACCACTGCCATCCTGTTGATTTCACCTCATGGTGGCCCCATGTATATCAGAGTAGAACAGTGCTGCATTGAATTTTCAATGGTTATGATCTTTGAAGTTTGTTGCCAGACCTTTCTTCCAAGGCACCTACCTCTGGGTGGACTGGGATGAATAACAGTGACATGTTGACTGTTTGCACCACCCAGGGACCCCAGAAGCACCCATAGCACATCCCTAACCCCCAAACTGGTAAATGATGTTGTAAGCAAGAGGTTTCTAGAACATGTGTCAAAGGTTACCACTTATCGTGACTGCCCCTGCACAGACGGGGGAGCACCTTATCGAAGTTCCTCTGCTTCTTGTCCAGGGTGGCACAAGCCGTGTTAGCTCGCTCCAGGTCAAGCATCAGGTCGTCCACTTCTCCCTGGAGCCTCTGCTTGGTTTTCTCCAGTGAGGCACACTTGGAGTTCACTGCTTCCGTGTTCTCTTCTGCTTCCTGGAGCCGCTGGGCCAGCTTCTTCCTAAAGAACAAGCTATGTCTCTCTCTATAGGTAGATCTAGATATAGGGGCTTTGATGGCTATCGGTAAGAAGCTGCAATCCCAAAGGTACATGGTTCAAATCCATCACTTGCTCCATGGGAGGACTGGCACTCTCCTCCTGTGCATAGATGTACTGCTTCTAAAAGCCCACTGAAAGGCCAGCTATGAGTTGATTTGAACTCAACAGCACACAACAACAACAACATAGCTATCTCTGTCCCCTCCCCCCAAAAGAAACTATTTCAGAAGGTTTAGTGAAGTTAAAGGGGAAGAAACGTGAATAGTCTCTAAGGAATTGGCATCTGGTAAGACCTGGAATTTGATGAAAGAAGAGGACCCACATATCATCTGAAGAATCTCAAAGTGCTTGGCGGCAAAAGAACCAACAATGGGACAAGTGAAATGAGGGACACGACAGGGAGGCCAATTTAGGACAACAGACCCTTTTAGGATGGATGGCACTCTTTGAATGTTTATAATGGGGACCTAGAGAGGAAGAGAGAGTCTCTAAGGTAGGAAGAATCCTCTGTCCCCTTGCTTGCATCCTGGGGTCCCCGCTCCTGCCGTAACCCCCGGAGTTTGTACTTGGCCTCCTCCAGCTCCTCCGTGCGCTGGATGGCGTCCGTCTCGTATTTGGTCCTCCACTGGGCAACCTCACTGTTGGCCTTGGACAGCGCCCTCTGCAGCTCGGCCTTGGATTCCTGCTCCTCCTCATACTGTTCCCGCAGCAGGTCGCAGTCATGGCGGGAGGACTGCAGGGCGTGGGCCAGGGCGTTCTTGGCCTGGGAATTGAAGGGGTAACAAAATGGCACAAATATCTGACCATTTTTAAGTTGAAGTCTCTTAATTTAAACTAGTGTTGCCCGAATTTTGACCTGTTCATGTGGGGCATTCACAAATGCAGCCCACTTGAAATAGCATTTATTTACTCACTAGAATTTTTTTTTAGGGTGACTCCCTCATTATGCCTAAATACATTTCTTTTTTAAAAAAAAATTAAAATATTTTTTATTCATTTTCATGAATGTTTACAGAGACTTTGGATTTCCATTCATTAATTGTTGCATTTTTCTCTCTGCCCACAAATTCACTCTTCTCTTTGAAAAGCAAAAGAAAAATTCTTTCATTGTTATACAATCCCCCCGCCCCCAAGCCCACTCCACTGTACAGCCTTCATTCTGGACTCCTTTTATGACAATAATATCTAATTATATATCCCTTAAAAGGGATATAAAACTATTTGAAAACAGTTCTCTCCCTCAACTGTTTCAATGCAGTATATATAATTTATCCCATTTTTCTCAGTCTCCCTGCAACCCCAATGTCAGTAGTGTTTTACAACAGTGGCACTATGCAGTATTTGTCCTTCTGTGACTGAGATATTTCACTCAGTATAATGTCCTCCAGGGTATAAATATATTTCTTGGAAAGTAAACTATTATACCACAGAAAATAGAAAATCATAACTATTTGCCCGAAATGGGAGACAATCATAAGAATAAATGCAATGAGAACGAAGAGCTGTTCTCAATGTCCCCATCTGCCAATCTATCAGCTCATGGTACTACTGTGGCTTGTGGTTGCAATGGCACTGAGATGCGAAGTGTGGCAAATACTAACAGGGCCAGTCATGGCAGACAGGTAGCAGTAATTTTTTTGGGTGTTTTATTGCTGTTGTTGTTTTTATTTTTGTCTTCGGTGGTAATCTATTTTGAAAGTCAGATAATGAAAGTCCTATGGGCCGCAGAATATTGTCCAGCATAATTCTGGACTTTAGCTTCCTAGGCTGGGAGGCCTCAAACACACCGATCATTATAAAGATGACACAGGATTGGGCACTGTTTTATTCTGTTATGTGTAAGGTTATCACAGGCCAGGGTCAACTTGATGTCAACCACCACCATCAACAACCAGAAGCTAACATGAAGCTCAAGAAGTCCAGAATGAAGGCTGCAAAGTGGAGTGGACCTGAGGGGAGGGATTGCATAACAATGAAAGAGTTTTACTTTTTAAGGAGGAGAGTGAATGGGGAGGGCAGGGGAGGGGATGGGCAGGGAGAAAAGTGCAACAATGAATGACTGGAAACCCTAAATCTCTGCAGACTTTCATTAAAATTAATTTCAAAAAAATAAAGTATATATCATAGCCTAAGGTAGAAATATATACTAATAATGAGAAGAAAGTCAATAAAAATTTTTCTTATAAAAAAAAGTCAATAAAAATGTCCCTTGTTAAAAAAAAAGACTATTGCTTGCAGTACCCTGAGTCCAAGACCTCTTCTATTCCTTGTTTTTTGTTCTTTTCAATTGTATTTATTGTTATTGCTTTAATATTTTCTATTTCTTCAAAAGGTAAGTAAGTAAATGAATGGTTGTAACTGTTGTTGTAAAGAGGTTTTATTTATACTGAGATCTTTTCCTTGATTGTTCAGAAGGATCAGAAGAGAATGAAATCTCATGCTCTAAAGCAATATTATGGAAGGCTGAGACTGTGTAAAACCTAGAAGTGTCATTGGTGTCAGCAGTGGGCAGTGTCCCCATGCTGGGCACTGTCTCAATTCCTCAGCAGGAGAGCACATGTCCAGAGGTTTCTTTCTCTCATGCCCACCTGGACAGAAAGGCAGTTCAGGTTTCAAGCCCTGTCTGGTGCCACTGTCAAAGAAAGAGTGCTGGTCACTCAGAGCGTTTCTGTTCTTGTAAAACACAACTAAATAGTCAACCTATTATAAGGAAAATCTAGTTGCTACTACATTGCCACCAGGGGACAATTTCTGTCCTGCAGTGACCTTCTCATTACTTGTTTTATTTCTGGTCTTCATTGCCCCCACCCCACCGAGTCTGCCAGAGACAATACCACAGAATAGAAAATGGATGAGGGACAAATATAGTCTTTGTTCTTGTCTATAAGAGGCAGATGACGCTTGGGGGAATTCCAAAAGTTTGCCCTCTACGTCTTGGCCAGAGCCTGGCAATCTCAGAGTTGCATTTATGCCATCTTGGATTCCTATCTGAAGGCTTGGCCACAAGCCATCTTGGATTCCTGTCTGAAGGCTGGCCACACGCCGCTGCATTTACTGAGTACCTGCTGTGTGCCCAGTTCTCACTATTGTAGTGGGGGAAATTATTCATGCCCACTAGGAGTGTACAGATACTGGGGAGACTTGTAATGGAATCATAAACATCTAGGTATTGCAGTCAAGAGCTTGTTCATGTTTATGCAAAGGATTTCTCTGAAAATCATGCAGAGTTTTTGGAAGAAGAGAAGTTAAAACCAGATATTGGATCAGGCAATACATTAAGAGTGAAGGGGGGGCATTCCAAGTATTTGGAAGGAAGTACTAGGCAAAGTAAAAGAATCCACAGAGGCATGATGGTCCAGATGCAGTGGTAGGTTACAGAGGTCTTGATGAAGAAGAGAGTTTATCAGCCTGCCCTGTGGGGCACAGCTGCCCAGAAGTTAGAGCCCTCTGGTAGAGTTTTCTAACTCTGATGAAAGAAATTCAACACCGAGGATCTCTTGCCTCCAACAACAGGTTTCTGCCATACTACAAGGTGGAGCTCTGATGGCCTAGTGAGTAAGAATTTGTGCTGCCAATCAACCAGCTGCTTTGGGGTCAGAAAGATGGGCAGTCTCCTCCCATGTGATTTACAGACTCCGACAACACACTGGAGGGGGTTCAGTTATGAGTCTGTTCTGAATCGAAGGCACTTATTAGCAACAACGAAATACTACAGGGTAGAGAGGAAATGCTCCAGGCCTCTCAGTGAATTTCTGCATCCAGCCCGCCTGGTGGGGGCAGATGCTATGCGGTCTGATTTTCCTGGTTCTTATGGGGCTCTGAAACCTCTCTGCCAGCCAGCTGTACTGTGGTGACTTGTATGTTGCTATGATGCTAGACCGTGAATAAGGATGACAGGAAAAGAATTGATGCCTTTGAGCTGTGGTGTTGGAGAAGAACACTGAACGTCCCATGGATGGCCAAGAGAACAAACAGATATGTCTTGGGTGCAGCTGGAGTGCTCTTTAGAGGCAAGAATGACGAGGCTTTGTCTCACATACTTTGGGCATGTTGCTAGGAGGGGCTATGCCTTGGAGGAGGACATGATGGTGGGAAGGGTGGAGGGTCGGCAAAGGAGAGGAAGGCCCAGGAATCCACTGTTGGTCTTGGAATATATCCCCTGTAGATAACTGAGGTGGAGGAGTGTTAATATACTTGCACGATACAGTGGAGTGGACTTGGAGGAAAGGATGGTAAAACAATGGAAGAATTTTTCTTTTACTTTTCCAAGAGGGGAGTGTCCTGGGGGGGAGGGGTGGGCATGGAGAAAAGTGCAACAATGAATGAATGGAAATCCAAAGTCTCTGTAAATTTTCATTGAAATTAATAATAAAAAAATATATACTTGCAAGATCACCAGGGTGGACAGATTCCATCTGAGCTCCCAAACTAAGCAGACTGGATAGTAATTCCTGATGACTGACTGCTAAAAACTGACCCACAAAACCTTATGGATCACAACAGAATCACTGTCCAATGCAATACTAGAGGATGAGCCCCCTAAGCTCGCAGACACTCAACATACACAGAGGCTGTAGCAGCAGATTCAGCATATCAATGGTCAGGAAGAGGGTGCAGGGCCCGACCGTGTTTTCCTGCACAGGGTCACCATGGACTGGAGTTGACTTGGTGTCAACTAACGATAACAACATCTGACAAGAGTCCTTACCTTGGTTTCCTCTTCCAGTTGCCTCTTCAGCTCCTCGACCTGCTGAGTGAGGGCCTGCTTGCCTTTGGTTAGCTGTGAAATCAGAGATTCCTTCTCTTCCGCTTGGTGGCTCAGCTCCCCTAACAAGCAGATGTGCCCCAGCATCAGCCCCGGTGAGCTCTCCTCTCCCAGGACCCCGTAGGCCCACCCTCATCCATCCCTGGCCCCAGCCCGTCTTCAGAGCCCACCCCGCCCTAACCTCACCATTTTGGGTCTGCAACCGGGCCTTCTGCATGTTCAGGTCATGAATTAGCTGTGTCTGCTGGTCATCCTTGGCCTTGATCTCACTGAAC
Source organism: Elephantulus edwardii (assembly GCF_000299155.1). Taxonomy (NCBI): domain Eukaryota; kingdom Metazoa; phylum Chordata; class Mammalia; order Macroscelidea; family Macroscelididae; genus Elephantulus; species Elephantulus edwardii. The sequence goes on from NW_006399983.1 coordinate 1,815,563, forward strand.
TGGTCTTCCACAGTCCGGCACATTCTTTCTATGTTACTCTTTCAAAAGATGTCAATATGTATCAGCATTATTAGTTCTTGATATTCAATACTGAGCTAGACTGTTTAAGGGAAACTAAAAATACAGATCATGTAGAGATTGGTTAAAAAATCATAATCATTACAGATTTGCCTTGTTTTATTTGTGATTGCTGCTTCATTGTCAATAGCTTGCAGGATCAGCTGTTGGTGGAGTATTTAATGATTTGTAAAACAATCTGTGAAAAGATGCAACTCAAAGAAACCTGTATCGCCTTATGAGTATCTTGCCATGTCAATATCATCTTCTGATTGCATGTTTACAAACACATATTCAGGGAACAGTATTGAGAATGTCATTTTTTGTTTGTTTTATTTTTTGAAGTTTAATTGGTTTGCATACAAAATCCATCTACATTGTGTTTCATTCATGTACACTGTGTTTCACACATTCCTTCATTCACATTGTGTTTCTAACAATCATTCTCATACATTGTTTTACACAATGAATCACCATTGATCATCTATTACTGCATCTTTTCAGATCCCGTGGATCCTTCCTAATTCCTTCACCTTCTTCCTCCACCCACCAATCTCTGCAACCCGGTCCTAAACCCCCTCGCCCGTCCTAACCCCCCTTGCTCACTCCTTTTCTCCCTTTGGACTTTTATATACATCTTACTAGTTATCCTATTTTATTTTATTGTTACTTTTTTCCCCCATTAAGCTTCTCCACCATTAATATACATTGTCTTTCACACATTCCTTCATTTTCTTTGTGTTTTATAGGATCAATCCTATGGAAATGTCATTTTATAATACAAAAGGCCCCCTGTGGTGGAAGTGGTGGGGAAGGACCCATCTCCCTATGGCTAAGTGGTTTGTGGAAGTTGCTCAAACCCAATGTGAGCTGTAGGCCCCTTCCCTTCCACCTCCACCTCATGCAATAGAAAAGAAAATGTCTAGCTTTCTTTAAACTGGGAAGTGTGAGATGGTAGCAGAGGAGATGGGAATTTGGTTCAAACAAAGTCCCTAAGGAGCTTAAGGTCCTTTTGAGAAGATGAAATAGGAGCATGAATAAATTAAATCAGGGGTAGCAGAAAAGGGAATGATGCCTCAGAAGGCAAAAATCAAAGGCTACAACAAATTAAAAAACCAAAAAGCACTCTAAAATTCCTCCTTCACTGGATTTTAAAATTGGGAGTAGATTGCATAGAAAATTCACAGCTATGGGGAGGTTTTAGGGGAAGTATTGGCCCCGGCCATAGAGCTTTTTTCTGGAGTTTCCACTGCAACCTGACCCTGCTTGCTGCAGGAGCCAGAGTATGAAGAAGAGAGGGTACATACGCATGCACACAATGCCTTCGAGGAAGAAGCAAAAGATCCGAGAAAGGGGGAAAGGGTAGAAAAATGAGGAACCAGACAAGGAAGCAAAGGAGTCACGTCTCAGGCAGTAAGGGTGGCCAGGAAGTGAGGAAGAACTCGAGAGGACAGGACCGTGAACTCAGATTCTGAAGGAGGACAGTAAGATGCGCCTGATTCACACCTGACATTTCCTTTCCGGACAGACTCTGACCTTCTGGTCAGCCCTCTGCAGGAATCCCACAGCCTTTCATCTGAAGCCACTTCTCGTCCAGCTGAGCATCTCAAGTACAGCTCAGAGAACTGCCAGAGTGAAGGCAGCTCTCTCACATCTAGGAGTTCAGTCTTTCTGTGAGGAAAGCGTTGTTTCGTAACCAGTGCCAGGCTAAGCATGAAGCCTGTAGTTTAAGTTTTCAGGCCCCCCTCTGGAAAGCTGTAAAATTTTCCATGTGGGGAGGCAAACTCTCTTCCCTGAGAAAGAATTTCTCAGTAAGCATTTCTGAAAAACGACCTAGAGAGAGAATGCTTTAAAAGGAGACCTAACTCTCTAAGGCTTCAGTAATTTGGGATTTAGTTTTCAAATTTAAAATAAATGTTAGTTTTACACCTAATTTTGTATCTTTTTTTCCCTTAAAAAATTCTTCCCTTCCCAAGTGTTAAATGTTTCAAGCTCCATAGAATTGAGTCCCTCCCAGCTCATGTGCCTAATTCTACCTAGGCTATGCATCTGTTGATGATTCTGTGGACAAGAACTATCCCTAGGAAGACAGGCTTTTGTATAATCCAACCCTGGGTTTCTTGTTGTTGTGTGCCATCAATTCAGAATCAACTCATAGCTGATCCGCCTGTGAGTTTTCAGAGGCAGTAAGTCACATCTTTCTCCTGTGGAGGAGCTGGTGGGATTTGAATCATGTACCCTTGATTTGGCAGCCCAATTCCTTATCACCAAGCCACCAGAGCTCCCTAGCCATGGGTTTAGTTCTAGAAAATGTCAGATGAATTGGAAGTTTTCCATAAGACTTGAAGGAGAATGGGATCTTGAGTGGTGGCAGGTCATTCAATCGAACTTTGTGTCCATGGGCAGCGGGAACAGTTTACTACCTGCCCCTACTAACCAAAAGTTTGAAGGTTTGAATCCACGTCAAGGCGCCTTGGGAGAAATGTCTGTCCGTTTTCTTCTCCCCCAGAATGGCCATTGGAAATGAATGGAATAAGGTTCTTTCCTGTTACACACGAGGTTATCAAGAGTCAGGATAGACTTGAGGGCAGCTTGGCTTTTGTAAGGACTTGAATGGATTTGGGGAATTTGGATTAGGTGGAAGAGGGGAAGAGGGTTTCCATCCAAAGCATGCAGCAACTTTGAGGATGTCAATTATACACACGCACTCACAGGCAGGGGCATCAGCTGGCATGCCAAGAGCAGATGGTCACATACCTTTGATTTGGAGACTGTCTCGATGTTGCTGGCCATGTCGTCAATCTCCATCTTGAGCTCACTCTTCTCCTTCTCCAGCTTCTGTTTGACCCTCTGTAGGTTGTCGATCTGCTCCCCGAGCTCAGCCACACTGTCCGCGTGCTTCTTCCTCAGCGTGGCCGCCGTGGCCTCGTGCTGCAGGGTGGCCTCCTCCAGGTCCCTGCGCAGTTTCTGGAACTCAGCCTCCCGCTTCTTGTTCATCTCAATCTGGGCAGAAGTGGCCCCGCTGGCTTCCTCCAGACGCTCGCTGATCTCCTCCAGCTCCCTGGCCAGGTCAGAGCGCTGCTTCTCAATCTTGGCTCTGAGCGTGTGTTCCGCTTCGATTTCTTCCTCCAGCTCTTCCGTGCGGGCCTGAAAGGGTTATTGTGTCAAGATTGCTGAGGATGGGGCACCTTGGGGAGGGAGTGGGAGGTAAGGGGCTTGAGAGCACAAAGCAAAGAATACAGCACAACATTAAAACCCCTAGTTTACTATTGATCTGCCTCCTACTCATGACATCCCAGGCTTGTCAGAATAAAACTGCACTCCGCTGGGTTTTCAATGCATGAATTTTTGGAAGTAGATCACCAGGGCGTTCTTCTAATGAGATTTGAGTGGACACAAACCTCCAACCTTTCACTTTATAGTTGAGCACATTCAGCAGTTACATCATTCACAGATTCCATTGTTGATGCCATCGAGTTGTAGGTGACTCATAGCGACCCCATGAACGAAAATCCTCAACACTTGTGTGTCTTTCATCCTTTCTCCAGGTTTATAGGGTTTCTGGAGGCAAGCTATTTCGGAAGTGGATGCCACTCCTGCTTCCAAGCTTGTTTTAATCAGGAAGCTCCACCAAACACTATCCACCATGGGTAACCATTATTGCATTTGACACATCAGTGTCACAGTGTTCAGCTTCACAGCAACCACAAGTTACTGCTGTATGGCAAGATTCCATTATGATATTGAAAAGAACCTTAGTGTTCATCTGTAGTGGAGAGGCTACATCAGCTGTGAAGGGGCCAAGCTCCAGAAGTCCATGAAGCAGTTAGAGACACAGCCCTGTCTTCCATGGAGAGCCATGCAGAACCCACCACAAAGGTGGAATGACATTTTCAGTAGGACAATATATTTTTCTTTTTAAAAATTTATCATTATTCTTATTAATTTTAATGAAAATTTACAGACTTTGGATTTCCATTCATTTCCTCCCCACCCCCAGTTTGCTCTTCTCTTTGAAAAGTACAAAAAAAATTCTTTCATCGTTATACAATCCCTCCCCCACAAGTTCTTGGAGAGGACAATATTTTTACACTAATCTTTGTGTCATAAATGCTGAGAAGGTTCCATAGCCAACTGAAATTGAAGGGCATAAGGGAATAGAGCACTCTGGTGATTGAATCCGTGGAGAACTGTGCTGATAATGCAAAGATGACGTCTGTTTGGTGGTTCGAATCCACCAGTGACTCCACAGGAAAACAATGGATAGTCTCCTTTGGTGCCACCTACTGTCTCTACAAACCCACCAGAGAATGCAATCTGATGACACCGAGTTGAGCTGATTTGAGGAAACAGGAATCAAAGAGCCCATATGAATGATATTAGGCCTTATTGGCCTCTCTTTACAGGGACATGCATTTATGTGCTACTTAGAAAGTGAAAATATTAATTTCAACAAACAAAGGAAAGGCCAGAACATTTGCTTCCACTCCAAGGGGAGAAAGAAAAGAAGCAGCTAAAGGAGCAAAAGGTAAAGGCAGGAGGTGGGCTTTCAAAGGGGGCTGGGCTTTGGAAAGGACCTGCTATTTCTACCTGCAGCTCTTTAATCTTCTTCTGTAACTGCAAGCTGTGCACTTGTTCGTCGTCGATTTTGGTTTGTAACTGGCTGATTTCAAACTCCTTCCTGCAAAGAGATTTGATTTTATTTTTTTAAGAACATGAAACCCAAGAACCATTCAAGGGCTGAGGCGTCGCTTAAGGGCTCACACACAGAGAGAGAAAATGAGCCTCGTACTTGTTGAGCTTCTCTTCCACTTGCTGTTTGTCGTTTTCCAGATCCATGATGGATTCCTGGGACATTTTCAGGTCTCCTTCCAGCTTCCTCTTCACTCGCTCTAGGTCTGTCCGCAGTTTCTTCTCCTGCTCTAATGAGCCCTCGAGCTGGGAAGACATTGGTGGGAAGGTGAGGAATCTGCTGGGAAAATGAAATTGCCCCTCCTGGAGGCTTCTGGGGGCTCCCAGAGGGTGCTGATGTCAGCGTCGCCTCAGTGAGAAGCAAGACACCCTCCTCCCTACCTCTCCTCTCTCCTCCACTGGTCCAGGGCTGGATCACCCATGGACTCCCTAGTACTGTTTGCAGCCCATTCCCACTTGACTTCATAGAGCCTGTGCCCCCAAGAGCCACAACTCTCATGATACCGCTAAGTACAGAAAGGACTGACACAGTCCTGTGATGAGCTCCAGTGGATACTTGCTCTTCTTCCGTGTACGTTAGGACTTTCCTATGTGTGCGCTTGTGTACTTAGGTGCAGGAAGTACGAATGGTAAGGAATTGCACTGCCAAGCCAAAGGCATACAGGCTGAATTCCCAAGTGATTTGTTGCCTCTGAAAACCCACTAGACGGTCCGCTATGAGTCGATTCCGACTTGATGGCACAGCACAACAGCAACAGTAGGGGAGAATGAGTAGATAATGCTGTGGGGTGGATGCATTAGTTCAACCTTTGAGAGTCTCTAGGAAGTCCAGCATGTGGAAGCGTTCCATGAAACCTGAGAGATAATGTTGTTACCACCATCATTATTTGCATCCATCTGCAGGTCATTCCATTCCCCAAAACTTAGCCATTTGAACATTATTTTTTATTTTGTTTTATTATTTTTGTGTGCGTGTACCGTCAAATCAGATCTGACTGGTACAGGAGGAGATTGTCCCTCCTTCCCTGGCAGAGCATCTGGTGGATTTGAACCGTTCGCCTCTGGGATTGTAGTTGCAGCTCCTTGCCACTAGGTCACCAGAGCTCCCCCATTTGAACATTATTGAAAAATCAATTCTATTTGTGGCCATGGAGATGAGTATTTCCTCCCTGACCATGTTACATGCTGTTACCATAGCAGAAAGTGGTAGAAGTGGCAGAATTCTTGCCTTCCGTGAAGGAGGTCTGTGGTTGACTCCCAGCCAAGGTATTTCATGCACAGCCACCCCTCTAGACCTGTGGAGGTCTGGTGAGGCCTGCATGTTGCTATGATCCTGTCCAGGTTTCAGCAGAGTTCCAGAGCAGGAAGAAAGGCCTGGCTATTTAGTTCTAGTATGAAAGATGAGTTCATTAAAACCCTTTGGCTTACAGTGGTCTACGTCACAGGACCAGGCCGTGTTTCGTGCCCTTGGCCTCAGGGTCATTATGGCTTGAGGGTTGATCAGAGGGGAGCTCAACAACCACCACAACAGGAGGAGGGGCATCCTTACTCTGGCTTCCAGGAAATTAAAGAGATCTGGAAGAATTGTAGCCACAGCAGCTCATGTAGCCTGAAAACGTCAAGCCTGACTCTTCCATCGTGAACAAAAATGCATTATGATCAGAGAGGAAATAAGTTTCACGGCCACACATGGAATTGATTTTTCAATAATATTAGAGCAGCAGCATTTTTAGGAGTGGAATGATCTACAGACAGATGCTTATAAGGATGGTGGTAACAACAAATCATATAATGTTTCAGTGAACATATTAAAGGTACTGAACTTTCTTTGGAGACGCTTTGAGGTTGAACTATAGAGCGCCCATTTCACAGGTTAGAAACTGAGGTGTGCTCCCAGCTTTAGGCAAAGGTGAGGTCTGAAAAGGAATTCTGATCTAAGGTCTGAGCTTTCAACCTCTCTATCCTACCCTCTCTTATCCAGGCCAGATAGACTCAGTAACATCTGACCTAGAAGAATCTGATACCTGGATATATTCAACTTAATACACCACGGTTCTACACTTTCCCATGCAAGTGGTCAACATTAACACGCCAAGAAAACATTCTCACATCATCTGTTTGCTGTTCAAGTTTGACGTTGATTTTGATGAGGCCGTTCACTTTATCTTCCTCGACCTGGAGATCATCCAGTGTTTGCTGATGTGCTTCCTGGAGAGACTTCTTCTCTTTGGTCAACTTGGAAATGGTTTCTTCAAGAGCCGTCATTTCTTCAGAAAGATTCTTTACCTAGGAAAATATCAGTACAATGGTCAAACAGTTAACGTTGGAAGCTTTCAAAAGAGGCTACTGCTTCCCTCTTCTTCTTTTTTCCCCTTCTGCTTCTTTAATTTATCATCAGGTGCTCAGAGTTATGCTGGCATTAGCAACACCTCGGCCTTTTACCTTCCTAACTGGCCTGTCATAGAGGTAATCCTTTAACCAGGTGTATGTCTTAGAACAAAGGTTAAGGGTAAAATGCAAACATGCTACTGTTGAAGGGTAATATCAACCTATATTCCCTCTAATACAGGCAAGTTCATCCACAGGGTTGGCTGGTTTGGGTCTGGAACAAGGCAGAAGGAGGGACAAGTTGTTCTGCAGAAAATACAGCCTAGGCATCTAGTGTTGTCAGGAACTGGCACGTGACCACCAAGTGTGGGATATTTGTGTTTTAAGTTGAACCCTTCTGCACTTATGAACTTACTGTAGACCATTTGTTAATTTCTGACCAACCCACTGAATCTGGCTGCAGACATCTTTTCCACAAAGTGGTTTATAATTTTTAAATAAGTTACTGGTATTTAAACATAGCTAACAGCTGCCTCGAGTTGAGTAGTGGTGCTGCCACATATGGACAGGGCAAATTTGCCACAATCTACACCCGTCCCTACTGTCACCTCCCACTACTGTGAATTGCCTATCTGACACTGAAGCTGAGTGTCAGCCTTCTTCATCATCTTATGCCTAGTTGACCTTGTGTTTTAATATAAACTATGTTCGGATGCATTTTATATATATATATATATATATATATATATATATATATTCACTCACATATATTTGTTGTTAAATGTCATTGAGTCAAGCACGACTCATATGAACAAAAGACCTGAACCCTGTACTATAACTATCATCATTTCTCTATGTTCATAGAGTTTCCAGAGGCATGTGGATTAGGAAGTGGATGCCACTCCGGCTTCCAAATAGACATATTTTAATTCCCCCCCCCCCACATTCAGCATGAGGTATTTAATATTCATCTTTGCTATTCTGTGTACATGAAGAGCAGGCTGCTTCTGATACTGCGTGATACACCTTGGTGAGCAGCCACCACATTCCACCTCTCCACTCCTGTAGTGAGCCTCTCACATAGCTTCCAACTCTGTGTCATCCCAAACAACACTGCCCCAGTCATCACATAGACATCCTCTTAGGACTGTAGGAGGACTCCTTGGTATAAACATACACCCTGGAGCAGACCTCGGGCAGGTTGAGGAGTGGAGGGTAATGAGTATTTATAATTTGATTAAAGAGGTCAGATAGTTCTCATGAGGGTTACATCAGTCCACATCCCAGTGACGATGCATAAGCCTCTGGTCCCTGTTCCCCTGACAACACGAATCCAGCTTGTCTCCTCCTTAGGTGCCCACCTCCTTACCTCTGCCTGATCCCTGTAGGTATTTTTCTTCACTAGCCCCCATGCTAGGTGTGGTAAAAGACAAAGTTGGGTTTGAAACAATCCTTGTTGTCAAGGATCTCTTGACTGTGAGGAACTGGTGAGGAATGAAATTTGTGGGCTGACTTTGAGGAGCAGGAGGAGGGTTGAGAAGAGCCTAGTGGGAACAGAGTAAGACAGGTAGGACACTGGGGAGACCCAACTGTCCTTCAGTGAGCTCTGGAGATTAGTCCATAGGGAGATGAGCTGCTAACCCACAGGCGCGTCTCTCTGGTGATTTCAATCTATCGAGGGAGAAAGATATGCAATCTCCTCCCAGAAGCCCAGTGGAGGGCCTGCTACAAGTCAGTTCCTATTTGAAGACAATGAGTGAATAAACTTCCCTCCTGGGAGTGGTGCAAATGGTTAGTCCACTCAGCTGTGTAACCAAAGATCTGAGATTGGAGGTGTGAGTTCTCCCAGAGGTGCTGTGGAAGAATGGCCTGGACATCTGCTTGGAAAAGATCAGCCACAGAAAATGCCACGGGGTACAGTTCTACGTGACAAACACGGAGCTGCCACAGGCCCGTCACCACACACTGGTATCATCTCGGCGGAAACAACACCCTCCCTGCCCCGCGCTGCCCTGCATCTGCCTTCCTGCAACACTAGGAGAGAGGACGGATTCCTCAGGAGCTTGTGATCTTGGGGTTCCCCCACCTTGTTCTCCGTGGCGTGCTTCTCCTTCTCCACTTTGGTCAGGGTCAGCTCCAGATCATCGATGTCCTTCTTGAGAGAGGAACACTTGTCTTCCAGGCTCCTCTTCTTGGCAACCAGTTCCGAGTTGATCTCTTCCTCTTCTTCCAGGCGCTCATTCAGCTCCTTGACTTTTGACTCCAGCTGGATCTTGCTTTTGATAAGTCCCTCACACCGCTCCTCAGCATCCATCAGATTTTCTGTTTCCTGGGAAAAAAACCCAACCAGCCAATCAACAAAAAGTCTTGAGCAGACTGTAGGAAAACCCTAGAAAGAGAGGAGCTAGCTCTTAAAATGTTCGCCATCTGGACCTGAGCTGAGGACTAGATGGCTACTCACTCCACAATCATGCTTACCTGATACCAGCCATACACTCTCTTTTTATTTTTTTAAAATATAGATATGTTTTACTTAACAGACACTCATAAAATGTTTCCAAACAAAGGGGTTTATGAAGCTACAAGCTCAATTTGAAGAACAAAACCTTTACAAATTTGCCAAGTTCAGAGGCTAGGCCATCTTGTTTTTCCCACTGTTGTTGTTGTTATGTGCCATCGAGTTGCTTGCGACTCATAGCGACCCTATGTACAAGAGCCCTAAAGGTCGTTCTATCCTGTGCCAACCTCGCCGTCTCAAACATATTCATTTCCACCACTCCACTCACAGAATCGATCCATCTTATCAAGGGTCTTCCTCTCCTGCACCGCCCCTCCACTCTCCCAAACATGATGTCCCTCTCCAAAGACCAGTCCCGCCTTGCAACATGCCCAAAGTATGTCAGACGAAGCTTCAGAATCCTTGACTCCAGGAGCATTCTGGCTTCACCCTCTCCAGGACAAACCTGTTTGTTCTCCTAGCAGTCCATGGTATATTCAGCACTCTTCTCCAGAACCACAGCTCAAAGGCATCAATTCTCTTTAGATCATCCCTATTTGTCCAACTCTCTGATGCATACATAGGATGCAATTACAAAGACTATAGCCCAGATCCTATGAACAACAGATCTGAACCCTGTCCTATCCTGTGCCATCCTCACCATCTCTGGCACACTTGAGCCCACTGCTGCAGTCAGTGTGTCAATCCATCTCATTGAGGGTCTTCCTCTCTTTCCCTCACCTTTCCAAGCAGGATATCCCTTTTCAAGGAATAGCCTCTTCTAGCAACATGCCCAAAATATGTGAGACGAAGGAAGCGTCATCATCCGTGCCTCCAAGGAGAATTCTGTCTATATTTTCCCCAAGACAAATATTTGGTTTTTTGCCAATCTATAGGATATCCCATAGAAGTTCAAGCTGCTTTGAAGGAAATAGCAAAAAATAAGGCCCCCGGAATAGATGGTATACCAATTGACATATTTCAGCTAACAGATGCTGCCGTGGATGTGCTCACCAAGTTGTGCCAAGAAATCTGGAGAACAACCACTTGGCCAATTGACTGGAAGAGGTCTATATTTGTTCCCATCCCAAAGAAGGGTGACCCAACTGAGTGTGGAAACTACAGAACAATATCATTGATTTCACATGCAAGCAAGATTCTACTGAAGATTATCCCAAAACGCCTGGAACAGCACATCAGCAGAGAACTGCCAGAAGTCCAGTCTGGGTTTAGAAGGGGTCGTGGTACTAGGGATATTGTAGCTGATGTTAGATGGATCTTAGCTGAAAGCAGAGAATACCAGAAGAATGTCTATGTGTGTTTCATTGATAATGCAAAGGCATTTGACTGCGTGGGTCATAACAAACTGTGGCTGACTCTGAGAAGAATGGGAATCCCAGAACATTTAATCGTGCTAATGCGAAACCTGTACTTGGACCAAGAGGCAGTCGTCAGAACAGAGCAGGGCAACACTGCATGGTTCAAAATTGGGAAGGGTGTACGTCAGGGATGTGTCCTGTCTCCATACCTTTTCAACCTGTATGCAGAGCAGATTATCCGAGAGGTGGGGCTCTATGACGAGAGGCGTGGCGTTAGGATTGGTGGACGATCTATCAACAATCTGCGTTATGCAGATGACACAACCTTGCTCGCTGAAACTGAGGAGGACCTCATGCACTTACTGCAGAGGGTCAAGGACTGCAGCCTTAAATATGGACTAAGGCTCAATGTTAAGAAGACAAAAATTCTCACCACTGGACCAATCGGTAGCATCAGGATGGATGGGGAAGAGATTGAGATTGTCCACAGCTTCAGTTTGCTCAGCTCCATGGTCAACACTCTTGGCACCAGTAGCCAGGAAATAAAAAAACGTATTGCGATGGGAAAGTCTGCGGTTAGGGACCTCTCCAAAATACTCAAGAGCAACAGTGTCTCTCAGGAGACTAAGGTGCACCTGGTACAGGCCATGGTCTTTGCAATCACTTGTTACGCATCAGAGAGTTGGACAATGACTAGGGAGGATAGAAGGAGAATTGACGCCTTTGAGCTGTGGTGCTAGAGAAGAGTATTGAATGTACCATGGACTGCCAAGAAAACAAACAGATTCATCATAGAGAGGATTAAACCAGGCTGCTTCTTGGAGGCAAGGATTCTGGGGCTTCATCGGACATATTTTGGACATGTTGTAAGGAGAGACAGGTCTTTGGAGAGGGACATCATGCAGGAGGGGAAGACCCTCTATGAGGTGGATTGATTCAGTGGCTGGGATACTCGGGATGGGTTTGTCAGGGGCAATGAGATTGGCACAGGATAGAGCACGGTTTAGGGCTGTTGTACATAGGGTCGCTATGAGTCGCAAACGACTCGATGGCACATAACAACAAACAACAAATGGGATATCCAGTGCTCTTCTCCAACAATTTAAAGGCATCTCTTTTTGGTCTGTCATTTTTATTCCTTGTGCCGCTCTCAGATACATAGTAAGTGATTGACATGAATAATACCTGATTCAGGTGTATCTTAATCTTTAAACTGGCATCATTGCTCCTCAGTCATTTGGAGAAGCCTCTGACAGCTGGCAATAAGGGTGTTGATTGTGGAGCCAAATAAGATAAAATGATTGATGGTTTCAATCTTTTCTCTGTGTATCATGATGTTATTTATCAGTTCAGTGGTGAGAATGATTATATATTTTTTTTCTTCTTGATGCTGAGAAACAATCTATTTTGAAGGCTGCAGTCTTTGATCTTCTGCAGCAAGCATTTCAAGTTCTCTTCACTTTTAGGAAGCAAGTTTGTGTCATCTACATAATGTAGGTTTTTTTATGAATCTTCCTCCAATCCTGATGCCACACTCTTCTTTGTAAAGTTTAGCTTCTCAAATGGTTTGCTTAGCATACAGATTGAATAGGAATAGAGAAAAGATACAGCCTTAAAGCACACCTTTAAACCATGCAGGGTTTCCATACTCTATTTGGATAACAGTATATTTGTCTAGGTATAGGTTTTATATGAGTATAATTCTGTGTTCTGGAATTTCCATTCTTCTCAATGTTCACTATAATTTGCTATGATCCACATAGTCAAACTCCTTTCCATAGTCAATAGCACACAAATGAATATTCTTCTGGTATTCTCTAAGCCAAAATCCATCTAACATTAGCAATGATACTTCTAGTGCCACGGGCTCTCCTGAGTCCAGCTTGAACGTCTGGCAGCTCTCTAATGATGTTCTAGCCATTTTGGATAATCTTCACCAAGGTTTTACTTGCATATGACATCCTCCCCAAGCCCCTGTCAGCTGATAAGTGTGTAATGCCCAATGAGCAGATGAAAAAACTGAGGCAGAGTGCAACAATGAATGAATGGAAATCCAAAATCTCTGTAAATGTTCATTAAGATTAATAAAATAAAATTTTTAAAAAAGCGATTGGGAAAAAAAAGAAAAAAAACTGAGGCAGAAAGAGATTAAGTAATTTGCTTCTGGGACTCACAGCTATCACATGAAAGAGGAACACCACCGGATATCAACTCAGTGATCTGTCTCTACAACTTGTTTGCTACTTCAATAAATAGACTTGGGTAGGTGCTCCTAATGACAAGTCTACACTGAGTGGAGCAGTGAATACAGTAGCAGGAAGTCACTGCACATAAGCAAAAAGGTAGGATTTGACGGTTTACCAGACATGGCAGATTATAAACACTGTACCCACATTCAACAAGCAAACAGACGATGAGGCTGCCAGAAAATCTGTCTCAGTCAGACTCTGAATGTATGCTTCCATCCTTCCTGTTTCTTTAATGCAAAATGTGGATATTGAAAGTTTTTTTTTTCATGGGTGGAAGGAGAGAGAAAGAGAGAGAGACCATCAATGAGATGGATTGATTCAGTGACTGGGGTAGTGAGGGTAGGTGTGTCAGAGACAGTAAAGGTGGCACAGGGTAGACCAGGTTGCAGGGTACATAGGGTCGCTATGAATCACAAGTGACTTGACAGCACATAATAGCAACAACAACATATAATTGTACTATTGAAGATATTTTGAGATTATTTTCTCTAATCTTTATTGGATTGTCATAATTTAAAAATATTATTAATATTATTTTTATTGATTTTTTTTTACTGGTACAATTATTTTTAGTCAATTAGTTTCTTTTTTTAAGTGAGCATTTACAAATCATACTGGTTGTTCAATCATTTCCATTTTATATTATTAATTATAATTTCTTATTATAATTAATTGCAATGTATTATCAACCCTTTACTGTATATTGTGCTTCCCTTCACCTATTTATAACTTTTTTACTTCCTTCTCCCTCCCTTCTTTCTCATCCTGGTAACCATCCAGGAATGATTTTGCATGCAAACCTTTCTTTAGCTTTGTGTAGTACTGGCTTTTTAAAAAGTGTCCATTAACCCAAGGGGATGCTTCTCTGGAGGTTCGAATCTGCCATCGGTTCAGTGGGGGAAAGTTGAGAAATCTGTGCTATTTACAGCTTCTGATTTACAACCCCTGGAGGGTCAGCTCTGAGTAGGTTCCCATTCAACAGTAGTGAATGGTACATTCCTGACAGCTTGCTCTTCTGGGATACGTCATTCTCATCCTAACAGCAAAACATATATTAAAGTCTAGTGTGGAAAACAGGCAGAAATCTGAGGAAGGGGACATAAATTCTGCAATGCACACACCCGCTAAGTCAGATCAACCCTACTGTTTACAGGATGGTTATGCAATGCTGATTGCCACCACTGGATGGCAGCACGGCCTCTTGAATGGACACTTAAATGGCGAGTGGCAGTTAACTCTCTTTTTTTCTGTCTTGGAAGCTTGTGTTCTGATTTCTCAGGTAGAAAAAACACTTACAGATTGAACCTGTAACTGAAGGTCATTCTTCTCCTGCAGCAGGGAGACCATTTTCTCCTCCAGCTCCTTCCGGCGAGCCTCAGATCTGGCCAGGTCCTCCTTGGCCTTCTCAAAGTCTTCCTTCATGGTGGCAATCTCCTTCTCGGCCTCAGCACTCTTCAGCAGGGGCTTGATCTTGAAGAACAGGTTCATCCAGGGCCAGTGCTTGACGTTCATGAAAGAGCGGATGTTGTACTGGATGCAGAAGATGGAGTCCCTGCACATCCATGAGAACTGGGATTAATGAACTTGACAATGAGGGTAATAACTCTAACACTGGACTGGCCCAGACACACAAAGCAAGGCTTTGTCTCCACCCTCACCGGCCCCTCTTGGTCCCAGGGCCTTCACCTTTCCCAGCAAGGTGAGAAGTAGGGATAGCCCAGCTGGGCACATCTAGGAGGGTGGGAGGGTGACAGGTGGAGGAAAGAGCGCGTGGTGAACCTGTGTGTATCTTTCATTATCTTCTCTCTCGTCTACCTGACTGCAAATATTCTGCCTGTGCTTCTTAGCTACCCCTCATCTGTCAGTTTGACGTTCAGTGGTGGCTTGTATGTCTCTACGATGCTGGAAGTGGTGCCACTGGTATTTCAAACCCCAGCAGGGACACCCATGGTGGATAGGTTTCAGCAAGCCTTCCAGATCAAGACAGACTAGGAAGATAAAAGCCTGGAAATTTGCTTCTGAAAATTAGTAGGTGAAACCCCTGTGGGTGACAACGGAGTGGATAGGTTTCAGCAAGCCTTCCAGATCAAGACAGACTAGGAAGATAAAAGCCTGGAAATTTGCTTCTGAAAATTAGTAGGTGAAACCCCTGTGGGTGACAACGGAATATTGTTCGATACAGCGCTAAAAGATGAACAATCTGGGTTGGAAGGCACTCAAACACACAGAGTCCATGCTGGCCTCAAATATATCAGTGGCTGTGAATGACCCAGGGTTAAGCAATACTTCTCTCTGAGGTCCTACTGACGTGGAGGCAACTGTCAATCACCTGGTTGTCATTGACAATGTGACCTCTTACCCACCCCCCACCCCCAACCTCTGCCATGGACTCATCCAGTCGTTGAGTCTCGTCGTCTCTTCCAGGCAAGCTCGGCTCCTCACATTGTCTGTAAGCACCTCCGGGGCCTGCGTCTCCAGGGCCAGGGTCTCTGTGCTCCAATGCACCCTCCCCATTATCTAAGGCCATGCACAACCACTTCTAAAATGTTCTATCTTTTGACAGAGCCCCATGCCTCAACCTAGTACCTATTTTCACCTTCTTCTATTGTCCCGAATATAACTCTAAACACTGGACTGGCCCAAACTCACAAAACCTGAACCCAGTGTCAATGATTCGATTCTAGCTCATGGTGACCCCACGTGTCCTGGAGCTTCGCAAGATTTTCTTGGCGGCTTTCTAGGAAGCTCTGGTGGCCTAATGGTAAGAAACTGAACTACAATCGTGAAGGCACAGAGTTCGAGGCCTCTAGCTGCTCCACAGGAGAAAGATGGACATTCTCTTCTTGTGTGATTAACTGAAAATTAGTCACAAAAAGACAAATACTGCATAATGTCACTGTTGTAAAAAGGGACTGACATCAAATTGAAGGGGAGACTAAGAAGGAGGGGATAAATAATGTATACTGCATTGAAACAGATGAGGGGGAGAACTGTTTAAAAGGGATATATGATTAGGTATTATTGTCAGGACAGGAGTCCAGAATGAAGGCTGCAGAGTGGAGTGGCCTTGAGGGTAGGGATTGTAATACAATAAAATAATTTTCTTTTACTTTTCAAAGAAAAGAGCGAATTGGGGGAAGAGGGGTGGGTGGGGAGAAAAGTACAACAATGAATAAATGAAAATCCAAAGTCTTTGTAAACTTTCATTAAAATTAATTAAAAAAGGATGAAGAAAATGAAATGCTGCCACGTCCTGCCAGGTCCCACAGACCACTGTGGATTAGATCACTGTGATCTACAGAGTTTTCACTGGCTGATTATAAAAAACAACCTGCCTGGCTTTACTTCTTGATCTGGAAGCTGGTCTGTATCAGAGCCCCATGCAGCAGGCGGAACTGAACTGGTTTCCAGCAGTGAAAGTGAAAATTCCACCACAAAACCACCACTGGTTCTTTCTCTTTCTTAGGATTACAGAATTCTTGTTCAAGTAACTGCATTAACATAATAAAACTATTTTCTCCATAATTAAAAAAAAAAAAGACACACCAAACAAACCAAAGTAAACTCGCCAGAGCATCAGCTGCCTCTGAAAACCCATCAGAGTGTCAGTGATTGGCTGGTTCTGACTCTACGGTACACAACAACAACAACAACAACACCATCTTTAGAGAAGCAGATTGCCAGGCCTTTCCTCTGAGGCACTGCTGGGTGGATTCGAGCCTTCTGTCATTAAGTTAGTAGTTAAGACCTGTTTTCCTCTTCCCCAGGGCAAGTTAAAATTAGCCAACATCGTGTCTTTGAGCCCAAGTCCGTGGAGGGCAGGATTCAATTTTGCTTTCCCCCTCTACCTTACAAACTCTGTACCTGATTGGTGCTCAAGTTAGTGTTTGCCAAACGAATAAGTGAAAGACACAATGAGTAACTTAAAATCCTGCGCCTGAAAGTGGGGAGTGGTAACCAGCTCCTAGGCAGAGCTGGGGGAGGTAGGGTTGTGTTACCTCCTCTCCATCATCTTCTTGAACTCCACTCGCATCAGGTAGCCCCTGCACACAGCCTGTGTGCGTGTCATCAGCATCACCAGCTTCTCGTCTCTCATCTCCTCCAGAAGCCCCAGGAGTCCAGCTTTGAAAAACACCTGCATGTTTAAAGAGAGACGAGGTTTGCCTAGTCTGCAACAGGGCTCAACCTGGGGCTTTGGGGGAGCCTGTTTCTATCCAGCCCTTACCCTTGACCCTCAGTGCCCTGGGTCAGGGGCCCACATCCAGGTCCTGGTGCTGGTGAGCCTGGTCTGCATAAATGTTATTGCTCAGTCCAGAGGTGTCTCACCCAAAGTGTGGTCCAGGCCCCACCACCCACGGAGCTTCCATCTGACAGCTCATAGCAAAGTCCAGAAAGTGACCAGGGCTCGAGGTTGGCCAGGTCTGGAGAGGGGCCCGAGACTATCTACTTCTCCAGAAAAGCCTGAGAAGTGCTGCTGTATCTGCTGTCCTCCAACTCGTGCAGGTCCAGGAAATGGAGTGCCCCCTCGGGATCAGCAGGCTCCTTCCTCACCCCATTTCCTGGACCTGCAAGGTTTGCAGCTGGCTCTGGGGGTCAGCAGTCTCCTGTCCAGTGGGTGGGTGGTCCCTAAGCCCAATCTGCTCTTTTCTGGGAGTGGAGCTTTGGCATCAGATCAAGGTTTGGAGTTGATCTTTGCTCTTTACTGTCTTAGAGGCAAGGACGATGAAGCTTCATCTTACATACTTTGGACATGTTGTCAAGAGGGTCAATCCTTGGAGAGAGACATCATGCTGGGAAATATGGAGGGTCAGACAAAGAGCAGAAGACCCCCAACAAGATGGATGGACATGGTGTCTGTAACAATGTGCTTGAGCCTATCAGAGTTGGTGAGGGTGACACAGGATAGGACAACCTTCAGATTCGTTGTTCATATGGTTGCTACGAATCGTAGTTGACTCAACAGCACCTAACGACAAAATCACCCATGTGATGGAATCCCTGGGTTGCGCAAATGGCTTGCACGCTCAGTTGGCAGCTAAAAGGTTGAAGGTTTGAGTCCACCCAGAAATGCCTTGATTGAAAGGCCCAGTGATCTATTGAAAAATACAGGTAGGGGTGAAACCACAGGGCTGCACAGTTTGGTGTGTGGAGAGAGAGGGGGAAAGCAAAGGGGAAGGGTCTGGGTGAAAAGACGAGAAAATGATGGGTAAGTTTCAGTGGTGATTAACTTTATAAAACACAATGCATGATAATGATTGTATGAAACACAATATGAGTGAAGAATAGTGTGAAATACAATGTATATAAACTTTGTAAGCAAACCAACAAAAAAAAACCCACCAAAACCCAAAACAGTCATTGAACGCTGGATGGACACACATGGAGTGAGTGATGTGAGTTGGAGCCGATGTGTCAATAGCTGGTTTTACCCATGGGACTTTGGAGGATTTCTTGCACCCACTGAGTCACCACTTGCCCCGCTTCTCAATACTGCAAGGAGGTCGCCTCCCTCCTCCTCCTCCTCTCTGCACCGTGCTGTGCGCACACGTAGCAGCCAGGGCGGCCCTTTCACTGGGTGCAGTTATCCTTCCCAGGTCCTCACTGTTCCTCCAGCCCATTCTATGTTCTCCTCTCTCTTCAGTTTTCCCTCCCTCTTGGGGTTTCCCTCTCAGTATACTAGAGTTCCCCAGTGCTTTCTGCTGTTGAGGTCCAGCCTCCCAATCTTAGCTGCTAACCAAGTTACCATCAAGGTTATTCCTACTCTTGCTGACCCCACGCGTGTTAGACTAGAACCTGCCTCCACAAGGGTTTCAGAGCTGATTTGTCAGAACTAGATTGTCAGGCGTTTCTTGCAAAGCATCTTTGGGTAGATCAGAACTTTGAACCTTTCGGTTCAGCGGTGGAGCATGTTAACTGTTTGTACCACCATCAGAGAATTCAGATCTAAGACTCTTAAAAACCCAACTCGGTGGAGGAACAGGCAACACACAACAAAGGGGTTGATTAAACAAGTAATAAGTTAATCAGTGGCAATTGATTAATGCTATAAAACAAAAAGTCCATGAATGACTATATGAAAAAATAAATATAATTTATAAGCCTTCACCTAAATAAAAGAAGAATAATAAAAATCATAACAAAAACCCACAATAGATAAATTGGATGAAGGGAAAAGCAATATACAATCAGGGTTGATGAGACATTGTAATTAGTTAATGACATTAAACAATGGTAATTAATATTATAAAATGAGTATAATAAATGATCTAATGAAATTGTAATTATGTTACAAAACAAAATCTGTAGGCATGAAAAGTCAACATGATTTGTAAACACTCACTGAAATAAATAAAAGAAGAAGAAAAAATAAATAAACCTAACCCAGAGAGGGAGCTCTTTTTGGAGCACAGAGACCTGAGCTGGGGACAAGGGTTCTCAGGCTGACCAGAGGGGGTTTTGTCCTGACAGGGTCTTGAATGACCTGGCCAACAGTCCAGGCTTTTAGAGTTCCAGGAAGAGCTGGGCTTCCCCGGAGCCAGTCTCACCTTGGTGTGGCCAAACCTGAACTGCTCCCGGTCCACATCGATGGAGTTTAGGAGCTTCTCAGAAGCGTTCTTGCTGTCAATGAACTGACCCTCAGGAATGGCACTTGCATTGAGGATCCGGTACCTGGGGGAGGAGGGCTCCCATCAACCCAGGCTACAGGAAACCTTGGAGAGAGAGAGGAGCCTCCGCCGACCATGCAGCCACTTTGCACCCCACCTCTCCTCACGCGGGGTGCACGCCTGCCTTCCCTGCTCAGAGCCAGAGGCTTCACAGCCCTGCCAGGGTCCCATCAGCCATTCTGTGGCAACGATGGGTCAGAATGGCCCTTTGTCATGAATAATGGCTGGCACAGGGTGAGGTGGTGCTGGCTGTACAGAGGTGTCCAGGGAGCCTGAGAGAAGACAATCCAGGGCCTCAGAGCAGTTGGGTGGAAAAGCATCCATCAGCAGGTCATCCAGGACACACCTGAGCCTTTCACTGGGTGGTGGGTAAGGCCCAACATTAACTAAACTCGCTCTACCAGTTTACCAGTGGGAGGTTCCAGGTGAGGGAAGAAATCTCCTGGACAGATTTAATACCCTGAGAGACCCCATCTCTGAGGCTAGCCCTTCTAGAACTTTCTCCTGATGCTGTTTTCGTAGAAGTATGATCTGGGAGAAGAGGGGGTCTAGGGCCTGGTCCTGGGCTAGAGGGCTGTGTGGGGAAGAGGAGATCACACAGGGAGGCTCGGCCAAGAGCACAGATGGGAATCCGTGTTCAGAGGAAGAACCTGGAGACCAACTATCACCTGTAGACCACTGATCCTCCTTCCTCTGGGTGCAAGACCCTCTCCCCTTGTCCACATGGGCAAGCCCTAGATGGCAGCCGGAAGGAGAGTCGAGAGCAGTTTGCTGCCCCAGGAGACCCAGCAGTATCTGGAGACATTCTTGGCTGTCACACAGGTTGTAGACACCCAGAGAGGAGAATCTGGGATGCTGGTCCTACACTCACTGGGCTGAGGAGTATCCTTGGCAAAGGATGAATTCCACAAAAGCCCTGGGCAGCTCCCGGACTCACCAAACTCCCTGCTCAAGGAATGCTTCTGGGGAACGTGAATGGCTTCCTCAAAAGGACAGAGAGACACAACCCAACCGACATACCGTTGTTTGAAGTCAGCATAGAGGATTCGGCTGGGAAAGCCTTTCCTGCAGATCCGGATGCCCTCCAGGACCCCATTACAGCGCAGCTGGTGCATCACCAGATAGTGGTCCATCACCCCTGTGGAGAGAAGCCCTAAGGCACTGTGACTTCCTCACCATCTTCCGTGGCCCAAGGCACCACAGGACACACCAGCACACTCAGACTTGGCGGAACGAGCTGGTGGCGGCTGTCAGGAATTGGGGCATGAGGCTGGATCCTGTGGCTGGGTCTGCTATGGACTGAGACACATCTCCTAAGGAGATGCCTTAATGCCAGCGCCGGGGGCTGGGATTTTGCATGGCAAGAAGGATTTTCTTTTGCTGAGTTAATGAGATTATAACAGAATACAGGGAGTCACAAACCCAGCCCTTCCTGAGGTATAACAGAAACAGACACAGAGGGGCTCCCTGGAGAAGACAGAGGACATATGAAGATGATCTATATGGTAAGGAACCAGGGAATGCCCACTGACACGGATCCTAGGAGAGAGGCTCACAGAGGCAACCAGTTGACATGGCTGAGATTCCAATTTGGATTTTTGTCCAAAAGTGTGAGAGTCAGAACTAGGAGAAAATGAGTTTCTGTTCTTCAAAAGTTACCCCCTTGTGGTATTTTCTGTTCTGGAAACATCAGGTAACTAAGTTAAGGTCATACTATACAGAGAATGCCTGTTTCTTGGGGTGATGTCAGCATCTCAGAACCATAAGAATGACATTTTAAATGTCTCCCTCCCTAAAGTTCTGAAGTGCAGCAATGTCATTCTGGAGACTAAGGTGTGCCTGATACAGGCCATGATCTTTGCAATCACTTGTTATGCATCAGAGAGCTGGACAATGACTAGGGATGATAGAAGGAGAATTTATATCTTTGAGTTGTGGTGTTGGAGAAGAATATTGAATATACCATGGACTGCTAAGCAAACGAACAGGTTTGTACTGAAGAGGGTGAACCTGTGCTGCTCCGTGGAGGCAAGTCTGACATACTTTGGACATGTTGCAAGGAGGGACCAGTCCTCGGAGAGGGACATCATGCTTTGGAGGGTGGAGAAACAGCATAGTAGAGGAAGACCCTCAATGAGATGGATTGATTCAGTGACTGGGGTTAGAGATGGTGAGATTGGCACAAGTTAGGGCAGAGTTTAGGGCTATTGTACATAAGGTCACTATGAGTCGCAGGTAACTCGACAGCACATAACAATAACAACAACATATCTTATTTGCAGATGTTGACTCTGTAGCTAGGTTCCCAGGGAGGATGAGTATGGAGTGTCCCTGAGACACCCTTCTGCCTCCAGACAGTTCCCAGGGAAAGGAAGTGCCATGTGACGTCTATGCCTTCAGGAGGAGAAGAGAAACAAAGCAGAGAAGAACAAGGTCAGTGGTGGGAAGTGCAGTGGGTTGAACCCACGGCAGCATCTGCTAACTGGTCAGCACCTGCTGTAGGAAGTGGGGGAAGCATTAAGGCTTGCCGGAAGAAGCAGCCAGATGAGTACGCCTCCGTGGGGGAGGTGGCATGTCACTCCTGATAAATCCTGGGATAGGCAGTCAGTCATAAATCAAAGTGGCACCGAGAAAACTCTGCTATCTTGAAGCTTCTGGAAGAGTTGGTAGGGAGATGGATACTATGGCTTCTCATTATGGGCCCTCTAAGTTGCTGGAGTCATCAGTCATCTGTTAGCTTATGATATTGAAATGACATACAAATAGCTGTGATGTTGGAAGCTATGCCACCAGTATTTCAAATACCAGAAGAATCATCCACAGTGGACAGGCTACAGTAGAGCTTCTAGACCAGGACCTAGAAGCAAAGACTCACAATCTACTTCTGAAAATTAGCCGGTGTAACTCTGTGGATTACAACAGAATGTTGCCCGACCTAGTGCTTGAAGAGGAATCCCTTCAGATGGAAAGTAAAATACATAATAGTCACAAATACACCAGCACTTGGGAAGAAAGTACAGGACTGGCCACCCTGCTGGTATCTGAAATGTCAGTGGCATAGTGTCTGTGTTCACTGCTGCAAGCAAGTCACCACAGTACATCGGCCAGTTGCTAACATCCACTGCCACAGAGTCGATTGTAACTGTGACTGTCATCTCTTCCTCCCACAGATAGGCTGGCAGGTTTAAACTGCTGACCTTCTGGTTAGTCATCAAGTGCGTAACCTCCGCACCACCAGGGCGAAGATGGACGGAAGGTAGCTATGAATTGGGATCAGCGAAATGGCAGGGCAGGGAGTTTGAATCTGATATGGCATAGGTTGAAAAACACCAAACCCAGTTATTATTGTTGCTGTTTTAACTATGTGGTCTCTAAAGTGATTATATGTTAAAGGTAGTGGTTTGTGACTTTGGAGAAAGTGAACTAATGGACCCCACTTAAGAATCTTATGAAAGCTATGAAGCTGGTCACACAATTTGATGGGTGGAGGGGGAAGTAAAGGTGAAGGAAAAGGGAAAGATACAATGGGGAAAACAATGCATTCAGACTTGGTAAATAAACCAGTGTTGAGTTAAAAAAAAAGAAGAAAGATTAAATTAAAAAGCTAGTCATTTTTACACATGTTTGAAATTATAACAACATAACAAATTTCATTATATAAACTGATAAATGATAATATTTCTAAGATTTAATGTTTTGCATTTGAGCTTTTTTCCCTCAGTGTTTTGTTCAGTTGATATTGCATTTGTTGCTAAATCATATAAAAATTATTTTTGGGGAAAATCATACCATATGTAACCACCTCCAAGCTGTATAACTATCCATTGTAAGTTAATAAATGGATGATATCAAAAGTGGGGGGAAAGCTATGAAGCTATATACCTACACACTTAGATATGATCTCCAAGTAGAGTTTCCTGATAATGTGTAAGTTATCTAAGTAAATGTGATTTCAAGATAGGTATGAATAATAATTTAGTGAAAGTGTATTCCAAATGTTGCATGGGCTGCACTTACACTAAGCAACTTTTTGCTATTTAACTGAAATTCAACTCTATGTTAAATCCAGCAACTCTATTTTGTAGCCCTGCTTGCTGAAACAGGAGGACCTGAAGTGCTTGCTGCTGAGGGCCAGGGACTGCAGCCTTCAATATGGATTGAGGCTCAATGTCAAGAAGACAAAGATTCTCACCACTGGACCAATTGGCAGCATCAGGATGGATGGTGAAGAGATTGAGATTGTTCACAGCTTTAGTTTGCTTGGCTCCACAATCAACACTCTTGACACCAGCAGCCAGGAAATTAAAAGACATATTGCCATGGGAAAGTCTGCTGTTAGGGACCTCTCCAAAGTACTCAAGAGCAACAGTGTCTCTCTGGAGACAAAGGTGCATCTGGTACAGGCCATGGTCTTTGCAATCACTTGTTATGCATCAGAGAGTTGGACAATGACCAAGGAGGATAGAAGGAGAATTGATGCTTTTAAGCTTTGGTGTTGAAGTGCTGAAGGTGCCATGGACTGCTAAGAGAACAAACAGATTCAACCTGGAGAGGGTTAAACCGGGATGCTCCTTAGAGGCAAGGATTCTGAAGCTTCGTCTGACCTACTTTGGTCATGTTGTAAGGAGAGACTGGTCCTTGGAGAGGGACATCATGCTTGGGAGGGTGGAGGGAAGGCGCAGGAGGGGAAGGCCCTCTGGGAGATGGATTGATTCGGTGATGGGCAATCGGGATGAGTGTGTCGGAGGCAATGAGATTGGCACAGGACAGAGCAGAGTTTAGAGCTGTTGTACATAGGGTTGCTATGAGTCACAAGCGACTCGACAGCACACAACAACAACAACAACAACTATTTTGTAGAGTACTTTGATATGTGATAGGATTAGCGGTTGCAGTGCAACTTCTTATCACTAGACCACCAGAGCTCCGTTTGATACTTGATGAAGGATACAACATTTTCCTTAGGGAAGCAGCACACACGTGCACACACGTTTGCATGCACACACATGGACACTCACAGAACTCTGCACGTATCTCCTGAAGTCCTGTTCTGACAGCTTCTTACTCACCAGGAGTCTTGGTCTCATTGGGAATCAGACAGCGCACGAAGTGAGGGTGCGTGCTCCTGAGGTTGGTCATGAGTTTGTTTAGATTTTCCTAGAAACACACAGACACAAGCACGTTTAACACAGAAAACACCTTCTCCTTGTGCACAAGACCTATTGGACACTGAAGATGCTGGGATACGAACCCTGAACACTGCGGACACAGTCTGGAAGGAGGAGCCCTTCTTCTTTCCACCCTTCTTGCTTCCTCCTGAGTCACCTGGAGACAGACAGAGGGACACTGTGGAGGTTGCCAGTGGAAGGTCCTCCCAGGAGGCACTCAGGAGTCTCTCATCTTTCCTTTCCAAGCTCTGAGATGGTTGTTTTTCTTTCAAGTTTTATTGTTGTTTGCATGTTTTCAAATTACCCAAATTTGGGAGCACTCACTCTTATCACTGGGATGGTGGAGAGAGGCAGGGCATGGGTGAGGCTGGAGTCTTTGGGTGATGGATACAGTTAATACGACCGATTGCAAACCAGCAGGTCAGTAGTTCTTGTCTGCCTTACAAGAAAGCGACCTACGCCTGGAAAATCAGCCACTGAAAAATCTCAAGGAGAGCAAAATGCATATTGATATATGCTACATCATGAGTAAACCTTGAAAATATGTTGAGTGAAAGAAGTCAGATACAAAAAGCCACACATTGTATGATTCAGTTTTTATCAAATGTCCAGAACAGGAAACCCTAAAGATATAGAACCTACATTCATGGTTGCCAGGTATTGAAGAGAATGAGGAGTGAAAAATTACTGTTAATAATTGTGGGAGTTTCTTTAGGGTGTCATAAAAATGTGCTGTAGTTAGACAGTGGTAATGGTTGCACAACCATGTGACTATGCATTGAACAAGTAAAAAGATCATATTTTATGGTATATGAATTATAATGTTAAAAAGAATTAAAATTACGATATTGGCAATCATTTGCAGTTACAACCTTTACAGAACTTCATCATCGAAGGAAGAAGAATAAAAGCAGAAGAAAGAAACAGAGAGTGGAGATAATCTAAACTCTACCTGAAGATAAAATTCAGCTACTGATTTTTCATTTTCAACTCTGAGATAAGAGTTTTCCACACTTAAGGAAAAAAAAATATAAAACTTTACCTGCTTCTGCACCAGCATAGTTGGAAAAAAGGAAGGACAACAGCTTTAGTGAAGACTTCTGGTAGAGCCCCACCACGGTCTCATTCAGGGGGTCCTTGTTCTTGTCAAGCCACCCGGCGATGTTGTAGTCCACGGTGCCAGCGTAGTGCACCAGGGAGAAGTGGGCCTCGGCCTTGCCTTTGGCTGGCTTGGGCTTCTGGAAGTTGTTGGACTTGCCCAGGTGCTGGTCATACAGCTTGTTCTTGAAGGAGGTGTCGGTGGCCTTGGGGAACATGCACTCCTCTTCCAGGATGGAGAAGATGCCCATGGGCTGGTAGAAGGATAACAGAGACTGTGCCTCAGCATTTAATCATCCCTACCTCCCCCACACCCACTGGATAGTCAGCCATGAGCTGAGAGCAATGAGAAGCTTTGTTTAATTTGTTCTGACTAGTATTCAGAGACAAGGGTGGATCAGTGGTAGAATTTTGGACTTCCACGTAGGAGACCTGGCTTTGATTTCTGGCCAGTAAACCTCATGAGTAGTTGCCGTACCGTGGTCACTTGTGGTCGCTGTGAGGCTGAACACTGTGACCCTCATGTGTCAAATGTGTTAACGGTTGGCTAACCAATGTGGACAGAGAGTGGGGTGGAGCTCCCCGATTAAAACAACACTGGAAGGAGGAGTGGCATCCAATTCCATGATAGCTTGCCTCCAGAAACCCTATGAACCTGGAGAGAGGATGAAAGGCACCCACGCATTGAGGACTCTCCTTCATAAGGTCGCTATGAGTCGCCTGCAACTTGACGGCACTTAATAACAAAAACAACAAAAATACCTTGTGAGTATATTATGAACTGCAAAGAGAACAAACTAGTTCATCCTGGAGACAGTGAAGTCAGGCTGCTCCTTGGAGGCAAGGATTCTGAAGTTTTGTCTGACATAGTTTGAACATGTTGCAAGGCAGGATCAGTCCTTGGGGAGGAATGTCATGCTTGGGAGGTTGGAGAGACAGTGCAGGAGGGGAAGACACTCAATGAGGTGGATTGATTCAGTGACAGGAGTAATCGGGGTAAGTGTGTTGGAGGCAATAAGATGGGCATCGGATAGAGCAGGGTTTAGGGCTGTTGTACATAGGGTCACCATGTGAGTCTCAGGCAACTCAACAGCACATAACAACAATACCTCAAGCACAGTTAATACCCATGTGTCTGTGGAGGCTTGGTTAAGCTATGATGCTGAACATCAGTGGAGCCGCTAGATGAAAACAAACTAGGAACTAAGGTGTGGGGACATCTTCCTGAAAATCTTAAGGATCACAATAGTCCAACATGCAAGTGAACATGGGAATGGTAAAAGACCAGGCAACCTTCTATTCCTTTGTACATGAGATCATCAGTGGGGGCAGCTATATGACACCAAACAAGAAGTAGAGGTGTAACCAGAAAGAAAAGAAGGAAGAGAAGGAGAAGGGAAAGAAGATGGATGAAGACAAAGATGAAGAAGATACAATGATTCCATTCTTTGGAGAATCACAAGACAAGTTCTTTGTCGATATTACTTTGCTGTTCAGATGTCTGGAAGGGGAGCTCAAAGCAAGACTCTTTGTCTGTTGGTTCAATAAGCCGTACCTAAACCCAAAGAATAACATGTATCTGTACTGTATATTATGTGTTCAGTTAGAATTTGTTGAACAAAAGACTATGGGATGAAAGCTGTGTAAGCACAGCTCATTTTTAGAAAGTGATGCTTAGAAACTTTACCTATAAACCCAAAAGATAATATAAGTAATGCTTCAAACAATAATGGCTGAATTTTTCAGTGGATATCTTAGAAAGGGAAACTCATTCCAACATTACTAGTACCCAAACTTTTAGGGAAATTTCTCATCTACCATTTTTAGAGTAACATGTCTCCAATAGCCACTGTTGCATGAATCACATGCAAGTTTGGATAAGAAATGCCATAGCTAAGAATGAGCACTTATTCATGTTCTTGGGAACAGTTGAGCCCATGAGTCTTAACCATCCATGCACATGTTTATGCGTCTGATCAGATGTTTCTGAGAGCTTTTTGGATGTTTACTTTCCATACACAAGGATTTTCAGTTTTGTTAAGGCTCACAGACTGGACAAGTGAATATAGGGACAGGAGAAATGACTCTAGATTCATCTAATGAACTCATTAATGGAGAAGAGACAGAACAATCGTGTCACAGTCCCAAGTAGGGAAGATTCTCCTTTTACCTTCTCGATGAGCTCAATGCAGGCCGCCAGGTCCATGCCGAAGTCAATGAACTCCCACTCGATGCCTTCCTTCTTGTACTCCTCCTGCTCCAGCACGAACATGTGGTGGTTGAAAAACTGTTGCAGTTTCTCATTGGTGAAGTTGATACACAGCTGCTCCAGGCTGTTGAACTAGGTGTTTCAAATACCAAAGAGTTAGAATTCAGAAAAATCAAATGGAAGTGCAGCAAAGCAGATGCAAAGCAAAAGGGCCTTTTGGGGCCATTTGTTTATTTCACTCACATCAAAGATCTCAAAGCCAGCAATGTCCAGGACCCCGATGAAGTACTGCCGGGGCTGCTTGGTGTCCAGCTGCTGGTTGATGCGGGTGACCATCCACAGGAACATCTTCTCATAGATGGCCTTGGCCAGTGCACCCACTGAGTTGGTCACCTTGGGGTGAAAAACCACATCTGCTCAATCTTCAAAATGCCCAAACACTTTACACCTAGCTTTCAAGTAAATAAAAACACTTGCCCTCCAGAATCCAAGTACTTCTAGCTCAAGGCTCAGTGTCCTCAAATTAATATATTCTTTTTTGCATATGTTAAATTACAACTTCAAAATGGATGTGTTATAGGTAAAAACAGTTAGATAGTGACAACTTCAGATTTCTTTTCTCTCTCTCCAGTGTTCAATAGCTATCTATTCTTTTCTTACTCTCTTCCCAACACCTCATGTCAGTCCTATTTTATAATAATAGTGTTAGGCAGTATTTGTCATTTTGTGACTATTTCACTTGGTATAATGCCCTCCAGGGTTACAAATGTTGTGTAATGTTTTTAGTTCACTGTTTTTAAGTGCTGCATAATATTCCATTGTGTGAATGTACCATAGTTTTTCTACCTATTCGTTTGTTGATGGGCACTTGGGTTGCTTCCATCTTTTTGCTATTGTGAATAATGCAGCCCATAAACCAGGTATGCATATATCTGTTTGAGTGGCATTTCTGGTTTTTTTATGGTATACAACTTCATCTTTCTTGAGGTACTTACCCAGTTCATGTTGCTTTTCTCAGCTGAGAATCATCTCTCTTGCAAAAAGAGTTCCTAAGAACTATGATTGTAATGCATAAGCTTCACCTCTGGACATACCTAATTTGACTGGAGGTGGACACTCAACCTGATTTGGGTTAATCAGAGTGCTGCTGCTGAGAATTTGGAACTGGGATCAAAGATACTTAGTTTAGACGCAGTGAGGCTGAAACCATGGAGATGCAAACTGTAGAGCATCAGAGTGGGGAGGTGGAGAAAGCCTGCCAGCCCAGAGGGAACACAGCAGAAGAGAAAGATGATGTGGACCCAGAGAGTGCCTGCCGGATCCCTGAGGGCTTTTCGCCTCTTGGTTCCAGGCTCTCATGGGGCCTAATAGCACTTGTTGGTGTATATGCCTTGACTTCTTTTGAAGCCCACGAATGAACATCCTCACTCTGCTGAAACCAGTTTAACATGTTTATCTGATACTTAGAACCCCAAGAACTTTAAGGTGATGTTTAAAACAGAAAAATCCCCCAATCAGCTGAATCCAGAGACTCTTGATTACCTGCTGAACATTTTGCCCTTTTGTGACATATTCATTTCCAACTTTCACCCTTGGGCAGCACAAGCCTTTCAGCATTTCTGCAGAATTCAGACCCATCAGATATCCAGCTTTGTCAGCCACTGAGGGAAGAGGAGAAAGAACATCACACAAAAACTCAAAAACCCTCCAAGCCAAATCTGTTGCTGTTAGGAGGGTCTGACTCCTGGCAAGTCCTCATGGTACAGACTAGAACTGAGCTCCACATGGTCTTCTTGACAGTCATCTTTACAGAAGCAGATTTCCAAAATCTTCTTCATCGAAGCCAGTCAGTGGGTTCCAATCACCACCATTAGGCTCAAGGACGACCACATGCCTCAAAGACTTCACACAAAAGCAGAAGCATCTGAAGTGTCCCGTTAGGCCCTGTATGTGTCACTTTGGCTACCTATGGTGGCCAGTTGTTTGTTTAAACACTGGAGGTTCCTATGAAGTAATTACATGTGATTGGCATTTACACTAATTGGCCTTAAGTAGATTACCCTGTACTATGTGCATGAACCTCATCTAATCCCTTCAAGATCTCTAAGAGCTAAACTGGATATGTGATGGATAAATTTACAACAATAACAACAATAAAAAAAGACAGAAAAAAAGGGTAGCTACTGAGGTTTCTCAGGAGAAGGATGGGAAATCTCCTCCTATGCCGTTAACCACCTCTGGAAACCCACCAGAGGGTCAGCTATGGGTCAGTTCTGACTCTATGACTCACAACACCACCACCACTGAGGTTTCTTATGTACAACAAAACACTTTCACAGGATTTGCTTCCTTAATTGGAGGCTAGGGTCATAGTTTCATGGAATATCCCAGTTTAGTAGCTTAATAACAAGTTTAGTATATCCATTTTTACCTCTTAGTTCATTGTTTAGTGTCTGGGATCTTAAAAGATTGTAATTAACCTTTCAAAGGATAACGATTGATCTTGACTTTGAACAGCAAAGGAAGAAAGGAGTGTCAGGAACAGAAATAAAAAACGGAATATATGATTCGTTGTTTCTATGAACAACTGCTTCCTTTGTCATGAGATCAGAATAACTAGATAGCTCTTAGCTACCTGGCTACCACTTCTGAGCATTTTGATTAAAGAATTCTGATCAAAAGGGGGGAAATTCAGAAAAGAATATTTTATGGCCTCTAGACTTTCTGGATCTATGGCAACTGGATTAACCTCTCAAATTGTTGTTCTGAGATAGTCTTTAGAATTAAACCAAAAATATCCCTTGAAGTCTTCTTAAAACCAAACCGTAATCTTTCTTGACTAGTAAAAAACCCTCTGTCTTGCACATTATAATCTTTTTTTGTCTGCTTCCTGATTAATTAATTTTCTTTATTTGAGTTAAAGTTTATAAAGTATATTGGTTTTCAATATAATAATTCAAGAAAATTATGTTTTATAACATTGATTTTAATGTCTACCCAACCTCTTATTTTGTCACTTTCCTTTGCTATCACCAAACTGATCTATTAATTTCACTCCTCTTTCCCTCCCTCTCAATCCATCTGTTAAACTTTTAATATGGATTCTATTTCTATTTAAGCCTTTTCTTTGCTTTTCACAATATTGATCTTATAAGATAATTGTACTTCTGTGATTGACTTATGTTACTCAGTATAATTTATTCTAGATTCATCATAAACGAACATATGCACACCTAGGTTTACTGAAGCACCATTCACAATAGCCAAGAGGTGGAAACAATACAAGTTGTCCATCAGCAGGGGAATGTCTAAGGAGACTGGTACATTCATGAAATGGAGTATTGTGTATCTATTAAAAACAATCAAGAACAACATGGAGCATTATGATCTCTTAAGAGCTATGTGAGATTGAAGTGGTAACTGAAAAAGTTAGAAAAAAGCCTTTGGGGGATGTGCATTTATGTGAACAGAGGAGGAACTCAGAAAAGGAGGATGAAAATGGTTGTATATTTTGAAGAATGTAATAAATGTCATGGAACTGCACATATACAATATGTACGAGTGATTGGTGTATGTTTGGCTGTTTAATTACAAAAATTTTGTTTTTTGAGGTTGGATTCTGCCTCAAAATGACTAGTATGTGTGAACAGAATTCCACTCCCACCAATGCCTGACCTGTCAATTAGGGAACACACACACAGAGACACCCATGCAGAGTTGCTCTCAAGCCTGTCACAACTCATGATAACTCCATCTGTATCAGAATAGAACTGTGCTCTATGGAGTCTCTGGGAGCCTAGTGGCAAAGAAGCTGCACTGCAATCCTGAAGACAGGAAGTTCAAGGCCACTAGCTGCTCTGTGGGAGAAAGATGGGCAATCTCCTCCCATTCGATTAAATGCCTCTGAAAACTCGCTGGAGGGTCAGCTATGAGTCAGTTCAGACTCCATGGCACACAACAACAACATGGATTATCAGTGACTAACTTCTTTGGAAGGAGATGACCAAGGCTTTCTTCTGCAGACTTGCCAGCCCCACGATCACATGATCCAATTCTTTAAGAGAAATCTCTACTTATCTATCTATGAGTCTATCTAATCGTACTGATTCTATTTCTGTAGATAACCCAGACTTAAACAATGGGCTAAACCTTTTATGGGACAGTGCTGAGGTAGGTATATCTAGCTGCTAGATCATGACTAGGAGCTCTGGTGGCCTAGTAGTTAGGGAGTTGTGCGGACAACTCAAAGGTGTGCAGTTTGAATCCACAAGCTGCCATGCAGGAGGAAGATGGACAATCTCCTCCTGTGTACTTTATAGTCTCTGATAATCTGTTGCAAGGTCAGCAATGAGTTTGTTCCAACTGAATGGCAATGAGAGAAAGAGAATTCATAACCACCAAACAAATAAAAAAACTCCCGAGCCCACTGAATTGATTCAAATCCATGGTGACCTTCTAGGGAGTTTCAGGGCCTGTAATCTTTATGGGAGTAAACATCTTGTCCTTCTTCCATAGAGCAGCTGATGGATTTGTACTCCTGAGCTTTTGGTTAGTAACCCTACACGTTACACATTGTGCCACTAGGACTTTAACTTGTGACCACAGTTCCCTCTCATCCTGAGAAGTCAAGTCACACTGCTTCATACACTGTAGGTATGCATTGAAAGGCAGGATTATGGGAGGACCCATATTTCCAGGTTTTCACTCAGGAAAACTTAGAGGATGCAGCATGAGGGAGATGATCTCACTGAGCATGTGCAAGGGGCTGGAGTTTGCTGCTGTCCAGTCCTGGCCATAGACCTCCTAGGGGTCGAGCTGGGGTGAAGTGAGCCATCCAGGTGAGTGCTATGGGGAGGAAGGTGTGCACATGAGTGTAGGGGGCAAGCTTAATAGATATCTGGGGTGGAAGTGGAGGTGATGTGGAAGAAAACTTGACTGTCTCCTTACTGAGGGCCTCCTTTTAGCTTACGGTACTAGGACAGGACTCTGAATGTCAGTAATGACGTGGATAGAATTATCTTCTCATAAAAGTCCACCTTAAAAGTAAGGTAACTAACTCATAGTGACTGGGACTACTGATTTAAGGATTCACCCCTTCATCCCTTGGTAGGATGAACTTCTCCAGGACACATATAATGAGCTTTTACCAACCAGATTCAGTTGAAGCAGTTTCCAAACAGCAGCTCTTGAGATGAAAGAAAGCAGAGTTCATTCCCCTCCAGTGGCCCAGTGCACATGGGAAGAGGTGTAAGCGACAGCCTCTCTCTCAGACGTGGTTACCTTCCGTGCCGTCTGGCTCTGCCTGCTCCTCGCGCTGCTTCTGCTTGAACTTCATGTTCCCATAATGCATCACGGCCCCTGTCAGCTTGTAGATGCCAACCTTCTCCTCAGAGCTGAAGCCCAGGATGTCAATGGCGTTCTGGGACAGAGAAGGGAGAACAGTCAGAGACCTGCAGCAGCTTCTTCCTGGCAAAGACCTCTGTCTTAGAGCATGTAAGAAAGTGTGTGCGTGTCCAAATTTACAGATGTCCGATAAAACAAACTATTTACAGATGTCCGATAAAACAAACTCAATGTTGCCAAGTTAGTTCTGATTCATTAAGATGCTCCTTAGGTTGTAAATCACAAAAGGAAGAAATTATTCCTTTTTGTCCGTCAGAGCCACCAAAGCATTCTATGGACTATGTCACCAGGGCTCCCTGTAAGTGTCAGGGAGGGTGTGGTCAATTAGAGGTTAAAATTATTTATCTTTTTTTTAAATTGTGTTTATTATCTTGGAGTTGGAATTAATGCATAGCTAACCCTCTGGTGGGTTTTGGGAGGCTGTAATCACACATGAACAAAGTGTCCATCTTTTCCCCTCAACCATTGGTCGATTCAAACCACCAGAGAGGCAGCACCCACCCGCTTTGACTAGGTCACCAGAAACAAGAGTTGAAAACTATTTGGTGAATTTAGTATGGTGTTGTGGGGGTTGGAGGTGGAGAATTTGAGAATAATCTAATTTCTTCCATCAAATGAAATCTAAATCTAATCTTTCCCACTGTAAGTGCATAGATCTGGGGACTGTTATCTGAGGGAGAAGATTGAGAAGCACTGTCTGGTAATGATAATAAGTCTTAGGTTTAAAATTTGTATTTAAAAAAGTCAGGTGGGCCCTGGCTAAGTCTCCAGTTTGGAAGCTCATGTATGAAGCAGTTGGATTCTGGAGGGTAGGTTCTCTTGATTTAGTTGAGAGAAAAATGGTGTAAACTACTTGCATGGTTTTTATTTTGTTCACAATCCTATGTGAGCTGATTGATTGCCTGGATTTAGTTAGTAACTAACTGTGGGCTGGAAGCCTCTTGTTTAAAGTCAATCAGAACCTGGTGGGTGGGCCTTTGTATTTAAAAGTGGATTATGCTAAGTGAACTAACTCAGTCTCATGAAGACAAATACTATATAAGACCATTATCCCATTATCGTAGAAGGAGTACAAGGATCCAAGGGGGGAGGTGTTAATCATAAGATCACACAATTTGATGGGTGGAGGGAGTGGTGGGGAAGGATCTGGTGTGAAAAACAATGTATACAAACTTTGTAAGTAAACCAGTATAAAATTAAAAAATATTTTAAAATAGTCAGTTTGGTCCATGGGTCTTCAGAGGCCCTGGTGTTAATTGCATTTGGGAAGAACATTGTTCTAAATGGTATAGCACTGGTCTGTCAGTTTGCTGTACTGAGATAATATCGGTTGCTGTGATACTGAATGCTATACCACTGGGGTGTAAAATGTCATAACGGTTACCCATAGTGGACAGGATTTGGTAGAGCTTCCTGACTAAGAGAGGCTTGGAAGCAGGACTGGCATCCTAAACAACCTAAACTTTCTAAACAACCTGCCTGTCAAAATTTATGAACATTAGAGAAACAATGATAGTTATAGAACAGGGTTCAGATCTTTTGTTCATAGGATTGCTATGAGTCATACTAGACTGACAGCACTTAACAATAACTAGGTGCAAAATGCTAACCACACAGCCATCAAGTCAGAACTGAGTCCTGGCTGACCCTCTGGCCGATTTTCAGAGGCTGTCAGTCACATGAGAGTAGATGGCCCATCCCTCTAGGAGCTTCTGGTGAATTTGAATCACCAGAGAGGCATGGGCTTTGGGCTAGTAGTGCAACTCCCTACACGACATCACCAGAGTTCTCCACAAAATGGTAAGGCTAGAGTGAAACAATGTGAAGGTTCTTCAAAAAGATGAGCACAGAACTACCATATGACCCAGCAATCCCAATTCAAGGTATACCCAGAAGTGAAAAACAAGAGCACAAACAGAACCAGCATTCCCCTGCACTATTCACAATAACCAACGTGTGAAAACAACTGGAATATCCAACAGCAGAAGAAGGATACACAGAATGTAGTTTATCTAAACAATATCACTCAGCTATTACAGCAATAATATCCTTATACATGCCACAACACGATGAACCTTGAAAACACACTAAGCAAAATAAGTCACACACAAAAGGACAAACATGACGTGCTCTCACTTACATGAATTGGGGGGAAAAATATAGAAACCAACACTTGTTAGTGGTTTCCAAGAGTAGAGGGAGGGAGAGAGGGAGAGATTTGCTTAAGGCATACAGAGTTACACAGTTTGAAGAATGTCTCAATGACACAGAATTAAACATGTAGAGTCTGTTGAGTTACCATGTGCTTTGTTCTGTACATCTGTGCCATACCAAGAAAAGAAAGCAACATTGTGAACAATGAGAATTAGCATCTAGCATCAGAGTTGGGCATTGAAGAGAAGGAATTCCACAGTTGTTTCAAATAAAGACTTCTTAACGTTATGTATATTGCTGTTAACAATCTGGAATAGGACATGTGTAACTGATCAAATGGGGAGGGGAGAATAGAATGGAAAGAGTGCTAGAGCTGAGCAGACACTTTTCAGTCATGAGATCTGTGTCTACAGGCAGGTGTTGATCTTAGCTGACTCAGTTTCTACATTGGTGGAACAATAGTGGTACCCAGGGATGCTTACACAAGATCACACACATACAGCCATTTGGCCCAGAGTGCCACATGTTACGTGCTCAGCACACTTAGCCATTGTTGTTGCTAATACTATGATTAGCCCCAGAGATACTCTCTGAAGATAAAAGCTGAGAGTCTGGCAGGTGTGCACAGCTGGGTACCTAAAGTGAATCTAATGAGCAGGTAGAAGGAGGAATGGAGAGCCAGTGGGAGTAGGCAGAAGAGCCTGTGGAAGCAGGTAGAAGGAGGGATGGAGAAGCTGTTATGGAGTGAGGTTTGTGTCTTTAAATTTCTCTTGCTTTAAACTGTATATGTATGTGTGCACGTGTGTGTGCATGCATGTGTGTGCATGTGTTCTAACTTTTCTTAAAAGAACAATGGAGAAAGCGAAGTGTGTTTGTAATCAGAAAACTTCCAACAAATGTTTCCTTTTAAGCCTTGTTGTTTGTTGTTAAGTGCTGTCGAGTCGTAGGTTTTAAGCCTTATAAATGCAAAAAGTGTTTTCATGAAAACGCTAAAGAACAGAACTGAAAGCCTGCTTTGGGAAATATTCTATATCCCATGTTTTGCAATCTTCTAAAATGGTGCTGAGGAGAGATGAGAGGATTAGACTGTGAACTAATTCTCTATGAGGTCTTGGCTCTAATCACTTAACCTCCCTAAGTCCTAATATCACTAATGTGATTCTCAATTCATAAAACCAATAACTCCATGCTTAAAATAATACTTAAAAATCTTGAAAAACAAGGAACTCATGCAACTCAAAGGAACTCATAGTACTCAAAATGGGTGACCCTGGAGGACGCTATGCTGAGTGAAGTATCTCAGTCACAAAATAACAAATACTGCATGGTGCCACTGTTGTAAAACAGGACTGACATCGGCGTTGGGGGGAGACTGAGAAAGATGGGTTCAATAATGTATACTGCATTGAAATAAATGAGGGAGAAAATTGTTTAAAAGGGACATGTGATTAGGTATTTTTGTCAAGACAGGTGTCTAGAGCAAAGGCTACATGGTGGAGTGGACCTGGGGGAGGGTTTGTAAAACAATGAATGAATTTTTGTTTTACTTTTACAAGATGATAGTGTACTAGGGGGGAGAGTTGGGAGGGGAGAAAAGTGCAACAATGAATGAATGGAAATCCAAAGTCTCTGTAAATTTTTACTGAAATTAATAATAAATTTAAAAAAATACTTAAAAATCCAGAAACTCAAATATTAGTTACATGCCCAGAAGAAGTGAAAGCAGAAACTCAAACAGAAACCGGTACCCCAATATTCACTGCAGCACTCTCCACGACAGCCTAAATATGGAAACAGCCTACATGTCCACGAATTGGTCAATGGATACGTACAATGTGGTACATGTATGTACAAGGGAATATTACTACCCACAGAGAGGAATGAAGTCCTGATGCATGTGGATGAACGTTGAAAACATTCTGCTGAGTGAAATAAATTAGTCACAAAAAGTCATAAATAGTTCCATGATACATCTTCAAGGATATTAACATGTATGGCTAAGCACAATTGATAACAGTGCATCTAAATTCCAAAATCAATCTCCACAATATTCTACATGTTTCCTATTGCCAAAGGGGTCCTTTAGAGTAGTGAGAGAAGATCTTCACCCTGAAACCTACAGCGTCCCTTTTCAGCAGGAAGTAGCTCAGAGGATACGCCATCCCCTTTTCCTTATGAATCAGGGTGAAGTCTCTCTCAGGGAGGAGTGATAGGGAATGGCAAAAGGATACACTGACAAAGGAGATTAATCAGAACTGGCTTTGACAAGCACTGTGGCAATGGGACAATTAAAACAGACTTTCAAGGGGGAAAAAACTAGGAATGAACTGGGTGGGGGGGTGTAGAGAAAATAGTGCAACAATGAATGAATGGAAACCCAAAATCTCTGTAAATGTTCATTAAAATTAATAATAAAAATTAAAAAAAGAAAAAAGTCACAAATAGTCACAAGTACTACATTACAGGAAATAAGTAAACATATAGAAACCAAACCTTAGGTGTTACCAAGGGTGAGAGAGAAAAGGAGAGTTTTTGTTTGGGGAGCCATTGAGTTTGCATTAATGGTGATGAGATCATTATATAAAACACAGGGCTTTGTACAACATTAAGAGTATGTAATCAATGTCCTTGACTTGTGCACATAGAAACTGCAGGATTTTAGATTGCTTGGTTGTGTATACAGTGACACAAAACAAACAAATATAAACTTACATCGGTGGCCAACAGTTCTTCACTGTCGTCAATGCTGGCTACCGTGACCTCACCTTGACTTACGAAGGGAAAGTCAAAGGGATTGGTTGAAATCAGAAGCAGATCTGAAACACAAGGGTTCAGTTAGAACTTCTTAGATGCTCAC
The DNA here is from genome assembly GCF_000299155.1 of Elephantulus edwardii. NCBI lineage: Eukaryota > Metazoa > Chordata > Mammalia > Macroscelidea > Macroscelididae > Elephantulus > Elephantulus edwardii. Next base: position 1,854,259 of record NW_006399983.1, read on the forward strand.
TTTGGGATTCTTTTGTCCCAGTGACGTTTATTTGGAATATATGAACTATGGCCCTAGTGCTTACCAATTAGTTCTGGCTTTTTGTTGGACATGATCTGGTAAAAAATATGATAGCTTCTTTCACTGGATAACTGAAACGTCACTCTGGATTTTTCTAAGAGATCTAAGGAGGCAAAATGTAAATGTCACATGGGTCCCATGAGATGTCACTGTGGTCAAATGAGAAGATGCTGAAGTGTCTGGACTTACAGGTCTCAATGTCTGCTGATGCCAGCTTCCCTGTGGCTCCAAAATGAATCCGAATGAACTTCCCCTGTTCAACGGCAGGATAGTAAACCACTGTCATTTACCACACATGCTTTTGTGGCAGGTCTTTGCTAAGTATTACCAACGTGGGGGAGATGTGTAGAGTTGGAGGCAGTGATATTTCCAAGAAGACATTCCTAACCACCCTCCCAAGAAAAAGAAACTTCTCTCCTCTGTGTCTGCCTGGGATTCAACATCCCCAAGTTACCTCAGCCAAGATTCCAAGCACCTGGTCTACCAGCTCACGGACAGTCTCAGGCTCTCTCTCCAGCCTTTTGCTTGGGCCCCCTCACTGCTGACTGTCTCCTTGGTTTTAATTCTGTTTTCTTATATGTGAACCCTTTAAGATTTTTATACTGGGTTGAGAACCCAGTTGCATCGTCTGTCTGGCTTTATTTTTGACTCTGGAAGCTGGTTCTGGATTTTCCACCTAACTTTCACATAGTGCTGTTTAGAAGTATTAGATCTCAGACTCCCAAGGGATTTCACTCTGGGCCCACGTTTCCTGTTTTCTGGAAAATCATTGTCGTTCAGTGGAACCAGCTTATAAGTGACCTTCCAGTGAGTTTTCAGAGGCTGTAAATTGCATGGTGCTGAGGAGGGAGGAGAAGACTGGCCTTTGTACTAATTCTCTGTGAAGTCTTGTCTCTGATCACTTAGTATCCCTTAGCATTACCCATCATTTTCCTGTGCAGCCTCTGGTAGATTCAAACTGAGAGGGAGGTAGCTCCTTGGGGTTAGCAGCACAAGTCCCTAATGGCTAAGACACTTCAGAAAAGGGATCTCTCTTTTCTGGAAAAGAAAGGTGAAATTATATACAAATATATGAGTGTGTGTATATATAGGCATATTTGCATGTGTGTGTGTGTGTGTGTGTGTGTGTGTGTGTGTGTGTGTGTATGACACATAGACACAGGCACACACATGTATGCATCTATAATTTCATTAAGTGATTCAAGTTTTCTTTGCTTTTAACAAGCAAGGCTGTATCATGTGCATTTCACAGGTTGCTCGTTAGACTTCCTCCAATCCTGATTTCATAGTCTTTTCCACACAGTCCAATATCTCAGATTATTTGTTCAGCATAGATGGAGTAAGTATGGTGAAAGAATACAACACTGACTGACACATACCTTTCCTAACACGAAATCAAAGCTTTCTTTTATGCCTATAGTTTGAAAAGTATAACAAAACTTCACCAACCTTTCTTGTTGAGTGCCATTAAATCAGCTCTGACTCACAGCAACCCTGGGTAAAGTAGAATGAAACACTGCTGGTCCTGTGAAAGCCTCACGATTTCCACGGTGCCTGAGCCCATTGTGATAGCCACTATTATCAGTTTATCTTGTTGAATAACTGCCTCTTGGTCTACGTGTGAGCACAGTTAAGATGCAGCATAGCTCAAAATGAGAAAAATCAGTTGCAAAGTCCACTAGCAACTAGAACTTGGAATAGATGAAACTAGGACACTGGAGGTTCCAAAAGGAAATGGAATGTTTGGAGATCGCCATCCTAAGTCTTACAAAGCCAAAAAGGATTGGTTTTGGTCATTTCGGAACAGATAATCACATAGTCCACTGTGCCAAGAATGACAAATTGAGTGACAAGGGAATGTCACATTTATTATAAGAAAGAACTTTGAAAGGTCTGTCTTGACTGTCAGTGATAGGATAGTATTTACATACCTACAAAGAAGACAAGCTAATACAAGTATTAGTCAAGTTTATGTATCATCCACCTGAGCTAAGAGTGAAGAAATTGAAGATTTTTGCCAATTTCTACAGCCTGAAATTGATTAAGCATGCAAGGAAAATGCACTGATAACTACTGAAGAGTAAAAACTGGGTTCAATGATTATATTGACTATTGAATCATGTTGTTGTTGTTGTTATGTGCCGTTGAGTCATTTCCGACTCATAGCGACCCTATGCACAACAGCTCTAAACCCTGCTCTATCCTGTGCCAACCGCACCGCCCCTGACACACCCATCCCGATTACCCCAGTCACCGAATCAATCCATCTCATAGAGGGTCTTCCCCTCCTGC
>NW_006399983.1:1858912-1863911 GCF_000299155.1 Elephantulus edwardii
TAGATCGAACATGCAATCAAGATGCATTGATTGAATCATAGCCAAGAAAAAAAAAGGCCTGTGAACTATATAAATGAGAGTGATAACAGGAAGCTCTGAAGAAATTGTCCTCTACTTTAAAAGTGATGCTCATTAACACAGTAAAGAAACTTGTCAAAGCATGAGTAACATATCTCTGCTGTAGTGTTATTTCATATCCCTCAGAAAGAGAGAGATTTAGTTATTTATCCAGTGGATAAAAGACATAGCCTGAGAAAGAAATGGCTGGGGGTTGGGTGGAGAGAGAGAGAGAAGAGGAGAGGAGAGGAGAGGAGAGGAGAGGAGAGGAGAGGAGGGAGAGGGGAGAGGGGAGAGGGGAGAGAGGAGAGAGGAGGATAAGAGAGAAGAGAGAAGAGAGAGGTGTATTTGCCACCACTAGGAATTTTATCCTTGTTGGATAGCAATATAAATTTTGAGATTATAGCTCCCATATTGCACACACTTTGGTTATGTTGCCAGTAGGGACAAGTCCTTGGAGACCTGGACATGCCTGGAAGAGTGGAGGAATAGCACAAGAGAGAGAGACCCCAGATAAGATGGATTGACACAGTAACTAGGGTAATGGGGGAGGGTGTGTCAGAGACAGAGAGATTGGCTCAGGAAAGGATAGTGTTCAGAGCTATTGTACATAGGGTTGCTGTGAGTCACAGGCAACTTGATGGCACGTAAAGGCAAGATGTATAAATGGGTAGTGAAAAATAAACAGACCTTTAATGAGGATTATCACAGTGGCTTCGCAGTGAGTTTAATCATAGCGGAGATTGTGAGGATGGCACAGGATTAGCCAGGTTTTGTTCTGCTATTTGTAGGGTTACTATGAGTCAGAGCTCATTCAATGGCAACCTAACAACAAAGATGTATGAAGCTCTGATGCACGTTTGTAACTGTAGATATGAAAGAGGGCTTCATCTTTGTGTACCTATTCCACTGAGCAGTTTAAATTAGCTATAGGGCTGTTAATTTATTTGGTAGCGTGGAAGTAAACATTTCTTTGGTTGAGTGGATTCTAAGTGAAATACTAACAAATGAAGCAAAGAGACCCTTTAATATCTTCAATACTCTCCCATTATCAATTATTTGGGTTCTTCTCATGCTTGTATAGTCTTCTCCACTCGCAATGCCTCTTGACTTAGAGAAGGTAAAAATTTTTAGTCCAATTAACACAATGTTTTCTATAGTTAGCATAGTTTTCCCTGTGGAAAACAAATTCATCCTGGAAAGGGTTAAACTGGGAAGTTCCCTGGAGGCAAGGATTCTGACGCTCCGTCTAACATACTTTGGACATGTTGTAAGGAGGGACCGGACCTTGGAGAAGAACATCATGCTTGGTAGGGTGGAGGGACAGCACAGGAGGGGAAGACCCTCTATGAGGTGGACTGAATCAGTGACCGGGGTAATTGGGATGGGTGTGTCAGAGACAGTGCGATTGGCACAGGACAGAGCAGAGTTTAGGGCTGTTGTACATAGGGTCGCTATGAGTTGCAAACGACTCAATGGCACATAACAACAACAACAACAACACACTATGGACATTTGCATTTTAAATGTTTTTGCTTAGATATACTCATTTTAGCATAAAGAAATTGTCCTCCAGTTGTGAAATTTGAATCATTATGGCTTCAGGAAGTTATGAGGTAATAATGAGTAGACAGAGTAAGACAGATGAGTTCTCCTATCTTCAGGAGCAAGCCAGCATACTCTTCAAAGTATAACAGAACATTTCAGTTGGGTAGATTGATCTGAATCACATGGCAACAAGAAAAGGCCCAATCTATTCTGACTTATATGGCAATTTTTCACGGATAGCAGTTGAGGAAGGGGCGAACTTTTGGGAGATGATTATTTAATATTCAACTGGGTCTTACAAATCTAGAAGAGTTGTCATTCCTCACAGTCTTGGCGTTTCCAAAGGCCTCCAGCAGGGGGTTGGCTTGGATGATCTGATCCTCCAAGGTTCCCTGAAAATAAGGAGAGAGAAAAGAACTCTGGAATGTGTTACTATTGCTGGGTGTAACCCCATGGTGATTTGGATGAGTCCTCAGGGCAGATCCAGGGAATGAAGCTGACCACTCCAGCCTGGGGATAATGTGGACATATTGCGGCACTCACATTTCCAACAGCCACCTCAAAAAGTCTTCAAAGTCCCACCATAGAGGATGTCCTAACTAATAACACATTGAAGTGACCTCTGGCTAGCCACGATTCCAGGCTGGATCGCTGCCATTTCCATATCAATTTTCCTTTCTCTCTTTTAATACTTCCCTACAAGCCACATAATTTTAGACATTTTATCTCTGTAAAATTTATCGTGACCTGTATAATATAATAGGTATTTGTATCCAGAAGCAAAAATAGAACATCAATTATTAAAGTGACACAATATTTTTTGTGACCCCCAAAAGAGAAGAATGTGTTTTGTTTTTTTTAGTTGTTGTTGTTGATTGCCTTTTAGTTGACCATGACTCATAATGACCCTATGAACAAAAGGCCTGAATCCCTCTACAACTATTGATGTTTACTGAAGTTCATAAGCTTTCCAGAAGCATGTTATTTAGGAAGTGGATGCTACTCCTGCTTCCAAACCTGTCATAGTATGTTATTGTTTTTATATGCCATTAAGTCACTTGCGATGCATAGCGACCCTATGTACAGCAGCTCTGAACCCTTCCCTGTCCTGAGCCAATCTCACTAACTCTGACTCACCAACCCTCATCACCCCAGTTACTGTATCAACCCATCTCATCCTGGTCTCCCTCTCCTGCGCTGTCCACCCTTCCGAGCATGATGTCCTTCTCCAACAACGGAGACGTGCCCAAAGTAAGTGAGGCGGAGCTTCAAAATCCTAGCCTCCAAGGAAAGACTTGGTTTCACCTGCTCCCAGACAGACCTATAGTATTCTTTGAGAAATACTAACTGACATCCACTTTCAAAAGCAGATCTCTCACCTTCACCTCACCCTGATGGCTCCAGAGCATTCAGAAGCTACTGGCTAAACTAGTGGTTTCCCAGACAAGCAAAACATGGTCTGAGAGTGCCTAGAAGTGCAAACTAGAAGGTCTCACTTTGTTGGTGCTGTTGAGTGACACTGAGCCAGTTCTTATCCATAGTCACCCTGTGTGCACCAGAAAGAACACCGCAGATCCTGCACCACCTCTCACCCATTGCTGTTTGAACCCACTCTCACAGTCACTGTGTCCTCCCATCTCATTGAACGTCTCTTTCCTTTCTGCTGACTCTCTGCTTTACCCAGCATGATGTCCATCTCCAGGAACTAGTCCTTTTTGATAACATGTCCAAAGTGTGTGAGACCTAATCTTGCCATCCTCATTTCTAAATGAGCAGATCTCACTTCCGGCTCACTAAGTCAGAAAGTCTGAGTGTCTCTGTTATTTCCACATCCTGCAGGTGATTCTGCTTCCTGTTCCAGGTTGAGAATCACTGGTCTAGCCCATTCCTTCTCCACAGGTAGATGCAGAGTTGGTCAAGGACCCATACCTGTTACTGATGGAGCTGCTATTATCATTTGAACTTACTTAGTGGAACTGCCTCATGCCTTAACTTAAAAATATCCATGGGGCATGACACCATGCTGTGCACCCCTTTGAGGATAAGGCTCTTCATGTGCTTAACTCTTACTTGGCATTCATTAAACTACCCACATTGCAAGAAATTTCCTGGCTTATGGATCTTCTCACCTGCATTTTGCCTGGCTGTGGCTCCTTCTTCTTGTCACCTGTGACGGCAATTGTTGCAAAGTACTGGATGACGCGCTTGGTGTTCACAGTCTTCCCAGCCCCGGATTCTCCTCTGTTGATTTAAAAACAAATGGGCTAAAGGAGAGTGGAAGGGATGGTACTGGTTTCCAAGTCCTTGGGATGCAAACACAGGTCACTCACGTGATCAGGATGGACTGGTTATCGCGATCTGGAGCCATAGAGAGAAAACACAACAAACAGACAGAATGTAGAAACATTAGTTCAAATCTACAGCCAAACCTGTAGGATCAGGTTAATTCTCAAACCTGACAACCCCTTGTGTTACAGAACGTAATTGCTCCATATCTTTCCAAAACCAGAGTGACTGGTCTTTCTTTTGTGACCCAACTGGATGAGTTCACATCATCAAGCTACCAGTTAGTGGTCTCATTCAAACAATTTTTTTTTTAAAAAAAACCCAATTTCTGACACCCAAGTATCTTAGGCAAACTTTAGGGGCAGCCTAAAAAGAAGCTGAAACTGCTGTTAACTGGTAGCATGCGTTGGGCTTTATTTAAGCTGTTTGAGGAAGAAAGACTTTGTGATTTACTTAGAAAAGTAGCTAGTGAAAATGCGATAGTGGTCACAGTGGTCCAATCCTTAACCAGGTTTGGGGGTGACATAGGAGTGGGCAGGGTTTCATCCTGTTGTGCACTAGAGTCACCACTGGCTGGGGACCAACCTGCAGGCAGTTAACAAGAACACTCTTCTTTGGGACAATCCTTGCAGATTCCTAAAATGAGGGATGTGTCATGTGGGCAGCTTGAGAGATGAATAGTGAACCTCACTGTACGAAAAGTATTAATGTTAATGTATCTTTGGTCTGTTTGTATCATTCTCACCTTGTTATCCATTTCTTTCTTTTTTTTTTTTTAATCAAGTCTCAGACTCAGAGGTCGTGGTAAATAATAGCTTCTGATTTGAATTTATGGGCACATCTTGGTTGTCATCCTTCTTTTCTGTTATATTCTATTTGTGGAAAGCAATGCTGATTTCCCATGTATGTAGTGAGATTAAACCTCCCTCTAAATCTTACTAAACTCTGTTGTTGTTATGTGCCATCAAGTTGTTTGCGACTCACAGCGACAATATGCACAACAGCCCTAAATCCTGCTCTATCCTGCGCCAACCGCACTGCCTCTGACACACCCATCCCGATTAACCCAGTCACCGAATCAATCCATCTCATAGAGGGTCTTCCCCTC
>NW_006399983.1:1866496-1909665 GCF_000299155.1 Elephantulus edwardii
TCCATGTTCTAATCACTAGGGTCTGCTTATAACTGTTCCTCCTCCTTTGTATTTCCATACTTGATAGTTCTACCTAGGTTGCCCTTTCTGTTAGTCTGCGTGTGTTCTGTTGTGCATAGGGTTTTCATAGGCCTGCTATTTCAGAAGTGGGTGGCCAATCCTTCTTCCTAGTCTGTTGTGCGTAGGGTTTTCATAGGCCTGCTATTTCAGAAGTGGGTGGCCAATCCTTCTTCCTAGTCTGTCTTAATCTGAATGTTCAGATTTAGAGGAGTATCTGACAGACAAGCAATTTGTGGAGCAGTGAAAGATAAATCCTTTATTGTGGAGTTAAGCATTAGTTTACAGTGTTGACCCTACCCTTAAATGAGAAGAAGTATAACACAAGAACGCCAAAGTTGTGAATGTCATGAAGGAATAGCTAACGTGTGAGGTACAGAGTAGTAGGTATTTTTTAAGCACCTTCAGATCTCAGATATTTGGTTCTGTTTCATGTATCTGTGTTAAAACAAGTGAGGTGGAAGTTGGATAGGCAGGAATGTTATGCAGTATGACAGTGTGATGGTGTGGCATAGGCCTAATTACTGTGCCATTTTAGAAAGTCAGACTAGGAAGTCAGGTAGGAGAAAGGAGAGCCTGGGGTTAAGGAAGCAGACGGACAAAAGAGCAATGCTGTACCTATGTCTCCAACTTCACATTTCCTGAGTCTACTACTGACACAGTCTCTCTTCCAAGCTTGCCCATGTGAAGGCTTCCTTGGGACGTCTTGTGTCTTCCACTCACCCAAACAAGGGTGTTGTTAGTGCAAGTACAGCATGTTATTAGATTGACTATACCCTCATGCTCCTCAGGGGAAATAGTGCACCACTAGTTTTCTATCATAAAATCAACTGAATCCCCTTAAGTTTATCTTGATCATTGTATTATTGAAAAGACTATGATCCATTGTTGTTACCATCAGCACCTGGCTATGAAATGCTCTACAGTTCTGTACCATCCCCATCATTGGCTGGTAAACCAGACCTTTGTGATCCTTTGGGCTTTCATTGGCTCATTTTTCTAAGAAGGTTACCAGGCCTTTCTTCCTAGTCTGTCTTCATTAGGAAACTTCACTGAAACCTGTTTAGTATCCTAGTAACATTCAGGTCTCTACTGACAAATAAGTAGTGGGTATATTTGAGGTGCACAAGTTAGAAATGGAACCTGAATAAGTAACTAAGATCTGATTTCAAATTATGTCTTAAAGAACTCACTCACCAGTCAGCATGAACTGATAGGCATTGTCAGAGATGGAGAAGATGTGGGGCGGGGCCTCCTGGCGCTTTTTGCCTCGGTAGGCAGCCACCACCTCAGGGTTATACACCGGCAGCCACTTGTAGGGGTTGACAGTGACACAGAAGAGGCCCGAGTAGGTCTGCAGGAAATAAGGACCATAGATAAAGGATGACTGGCCCCAACTGGAGGGTTGGAATGAAAGACTTGTCCCCCCAGGGAGTTGGTAGGTTTGCTCACGTAGATCATCCAGGCCGCGTAACGTTCTTTCAGGTTGTACAGCACGGCGGGCTCGTGCAAGTGGGTCATCATGGCCATGTCCTCGATCTTGTCAAATTTGGGAGGGTTCATGGGGAACACCTGGTCACTATTCAGAGTGATTGTCTGTGTGTTGGGAAGAGGAGTACGTGAAAAATGGGAAAACCAATGATCTAGACCCTACTTTACTGATGTGATAAAGTGGTGAGCTTAATGTGGTACAATTACAATACTCTACAAATAAAAGGCACACGGTTCGAATCCACCAACTGTTCCATGGAGAAGGATGGACAATCTCCTCCCTTGCGATTTACTGTCTCTGAAAACCCACAGGAAGGCCAGCTATGGGTCGATTCTGACTCAATGGTATACAACAACAACAACAATGTGGATAATAACTTTATGGATCATTTTCATGCCTAAAGATGGACCATAAAAACTATCCCCAAGTCTTATATTATGGATAAACTACAACTACCAAATTAATTAGCTGTTAATGGAGAGGTTAGCAGCCAGAAGTGTGCTTGAAGGAAGGCTTGGTGATTTACTTCTGATAAATTATTTACTTCTAAACATGATGGTAGTCAACTCAGCAGTAAGTGCTTGGTCAAACTACGTGCTAAATTCTGTCAATGCTTCCCAGTCAATGTGACACATGTTAGGGGTGGCCTAGAGTGGTGTAGGCTATGGAGTCCTCCAGCCCTCAGTGTAGTCAAGAGAGATTTAGGTCAGTGCTATGATTGAATTGTGTCCCTCGATATATGTTGAATTTCTGACTCTTGCACCTGAGAATGTAATTGTGTGTGGACTAGGTTTTACTTTTGTTGTGTGAATAAGCTCTCACAGAGCACTCTGGGCCTTCAATCTAATCACTTCTGAGTTATAAAACGAGAAGAAAAGAGTCACACATCAGGGCAAAATAAAGGGTTTGAGAATCATCTACAAGTTGAGAAAAGTCAAAGAACACCAAGGAGCCATGAAATGGTCAGGGCTACCACCAAGGAAAGAACTGGCATAGCCAAGACCATGATCTGAACTTTCAACATCTGGAATTGTGAGGAGGAAAAAACCAATCTGTTCTTAAAAGTTTGTGATTTTTTTTTTAAAGTTTGTGATATTTGTGCTACAGGAGCATTAGGGAACTAAGGCAGACAACATGTGTTTTGACTTCATTTGTTGTGTTTAGATGAGGTCAGGAGTGCTGAAAGAAGCAGTATTTTTCTGTGCATTTCCATTTTAACACCTCTGCACATGTAGGCAATTTTCTCTAGAATATCTACACTGGCATATCTGTTGTTGAGGTTGTTTGCCACCGAGTAGGGACCAACCCATAGTTAACCCCCCCAACACATTTTCAGAAGCAGTAAATCACGTGGGAGGAGATTGCCCATCCTTCTTCCATGGAACAGCGGATGGATTAGAACTGCATTCCTTCAGGTGCAACTTCTTACCACGAGGCCATCAGAGCATCTTGAAATCATGCCTAGAAACTTACAAACAACATCAGCTTAAGTGCCACTCTTCCATGACCACTGTTATTTCTACAATATTTCTCTAAGCCCCTTATAAAATTCCTCTGCTCTAATAATTAAAGCATTTGGGTTTGCATTTTGATCTATGGATGAATAATATTTTGAAACCATTACTTAATTTTTCTTCTCTTTTATCCTCTCCTTTCTTTCCAGTTTAAGCATATATGCATGTCATTTCTCAGGAAAAGTAGAAAATAGAACAGAGCATAGAAAGAACTTATTTTCCAAAACACTAAGTCTTAGAAGAGCTTTGAGACGTTTACAGGAAGGGAATTTGTGGGTGTAGAGCAAAACTTTTAGGAAGCTGGGTACGAAGAAGCCTTATCCTCCACCACTTCAGACTAGAGAGAAATGTGTAAAATAACAAAAGAGGAGACAGAAAAAGTCTGTGTATCCTAGAGCTTCAGGACTTGGCCTGCTTCCTAGAAGACCATTCAGGGTGGCAGCAAGATCTCCATGCAGTGCTCTGCAGACACCAAAACTATGGCAGAACCCTGGAGAGGCCCCAAGGGTAATTGAAGAAGAAAGATAATTAAAATGGGATTGGAAATCAGAGGTTACAGTCAATTTGAAAAGATTTTTTAAAACATCAACCAAGTTCTCTATAAACTTTCATTAAAAATCTCAATTAAAAAATGCTTTTGTTCTAGGTAGTTTTCTAAGGGTTGGGGGATAAAAAACAAAACAAAACACCAGCAAACTCTGTCTTCCATGCCTGAATTTCTGAGCTAAGATTCAGATCTGCCATATACAACTTAATATCAACATGAGGTAATAGACTTTGGGAAGGAAGATGGTGAGTTTTCCTCATACTTGCAAAGTGACTAATACTGTCATCAAGTTATGGTGAGTGTCCAATAGTCATTGGCCTAAAAAGTCAAGTGTATTTCTGTAAATTAAGTAATGCAATACCTCCAGAACCTTCTCTGCAGAGCAAGTGTTCTGTGCTTACTTGAGCCACCACCACCCCAGCAATCAGCCCCCATCTCGTTAAGCAGCCTAACTTCTTCCATCGGCACCTCCTTTCCTCCAAATCAAACACTACAAAACTCCTCAAAGTTCAAGTCCTCAGGGAAGGGAAGAGGCTGGATTAAAGGTGTACGTAGTCACACCTTCCACCTGTGTTTCACTATGGACTTGAGAAGCTGTTGTTGAGTATCATTGAATCAGAACCAAACCATAGCTGACCAACCCTCTAGTAGGTTTTCAGAGGCAGTAACTCACATAGGAAGTCTACCCACTTTTCTCCCATGAAGCAGCTGGTGGATTTGAGCCATGTGCCTTTGGGTTCACAGTGTTTGGCTTTCTCTTCAGCTATCTATTACCTGACATGTGATTTCTAATATCTCACTCAAAAGAAAACAAGGATGCCCAGGCCAACAAGGACTTCTGATGACAACACTCACCCGGTCATCAAGGGTCTTGACTGTAACTTTGTCATTCTCTCTGCTCTGGATCATGCCTTTCACATACATTTCCTTATCGTCCACAGCAAAGCAGGCTTTCTTTGAATCAAAGGGGCGGTTTTGAGCCTCAATGCGTTCTTTCTCTGGCTTCCGGAGGTAGGGAGCTGCTTCTCCAAAAACAGCCATCTCCGCGTCAGAACTCATGGCTGCAGGGGGCCGGGAACACCAGGAGACAGCTAAGCCCACTCCCACGACCAAGGCCAGGTCTGGGGGCTCAGTGTGGGAAAGTGAGGGAGAGCTAAAGGGTTATTTTGTTAAAAAGCAACCTCAAAAAACTAAAACACCTACAAAAACCCAAATGTCCCACACAAGTGGGTCATAAATTATTGGTCTTAAAGCAAGCTGACAGCAATGCATGGTGAACTTCTGTTGGGTTTTTGAGCTGCACATTTTTATGAGAAGAAGTTGCCCAACTTTATCCCACAGAGCAGCTAGTGGAGTTGAGCCACCACCCTTTTGGTCAGCAGCCTGACACGTGGTATTTCTGACATTAACTGTTGCCCTGGGGGGTGCTAACACTCATGAACAAACTCAGTTGCTTATCCCGTATGAAAAATCAGTCACAGAGAGTTTCAAGAGGCGCAGTTCTTCTCTGAGCACACAGGCTGCCATAGATTGTCAATGACTTGATGATAACAGATTAGCTGTTCTACTTGGTTTATTTCTACAGAAAAAGACATGTGCACTTCCACATTATTTAGATATATTTTAGTTTGAATTCGGCCAGTGTGACCAGTCTGTGTATTTGTGGCTATATTTTTCTAGAAAAAGACTGGAAGCCAGTACTGTAGCCACAAAGAAGGGTCCTGGCCTATGGTCATCACGCTGGTTGGCAAGAAGCTGCGTTGCAATCCTAAAGGCACACGGCTGGAGCCCAGCAGCTGCTGCTCCATGGGAGAAGGATGGGCAATCTCCTCCCATGTGATTAGCACCTCTGAAAACCCACCAGAGGGTCAGCTATGGGTCGGTTCCAACTCTATAGTACACAACAACAATATTGCTACCTGCAAGTGATGGGAGCCTGGTGGCCTAACAGGTATGAAGCCGTGCTACCAACCCAAAGGCACATGGTTCAAATCTGCCATCTGCTCTGAGGGAGAGACGGACCACCTCCTTCCAAGTAATTTACCTCAAAAAAGCCACTGGAGGGTCAGCTATGAGTTGGTTCTGACTTGAGAGCACATGACAACAACCACTTGTGGATAAAGGAAGTTTAAAACAAACCTGCTTTCCTCTTGGCTTTCTCTGAGGGTTTTCCCTAGTGTCACAACATGAGAAGATTTTACTACAGCAGCTGTTCTCAAACTGTGTGGGCTAAGGACCCTTTTCGATCCTAAAAATTATTGAGATCCCAGTGAGTTCATTTACGTTGGTCATCTCTATTGATATTTGTCCTACTAGAAGTTAAAACTGAAAAAAATTTAAAAATATATTCATTCACTTCAAATAACAATTAAATCCACTAAGTGTTCATATAAACAACATATAAATGAATTTTTAAGATAAATTATTTTTTTCCATAAAAACAAAATAAGAAGAGTGGCATTGTTTTTCATTACTAAACACCTCTGTCATATCTGGTTTAATAAAAGACAGCCTTATCTTCTATGTTCAGATGCTATGTAGTCACTTGGTAAGAACAAATAGGACAGCCAGGCTCTTAAAAGTTAACATAATTTGGAAAAGGTAGTTGTTGTTAGGTGCCATGGAGTTGAGTATGACTCATAGTGACCCTATGAATAACAGGTCTGAACCCTGTCTGATCCTGTGCCATCCTCACAATATCTAACATATTTGAGCCCATTGAAGTCACTGTGTCAATCCATCTGGTTGAAGGTCTTCCTGTCTTTCGCTGACGCTTCACCTTTCCACGCATGATGTCCCTCTCCTAGCTATGTGCCCAAAGTATCTGAGACGAATCTTTATCATCTTTGCCTCCGAGAAGAATTCTAACTGCACTTTCTGGAAGACATATTTGTTCATGGAATATTCAGTACTCTTCTCCAATACCACAGCTCAAAGACACTGATTTTTCTTCTGTCATCCTTATTCATTGTTCAGCTCTCAGATGTATAGCAAGGGATTGAAAAGAAAATGGCCTGAATCAGGCCCACCTTCGTCCTCAAAATAACATCATTGTTCCTCAACAATTTGCAGAAGTCTTTGCAGACTTTCCCAGTGCAATATATCTTCTAATTTCCTGACTGTTGGTACCAATGTTGTGGATCCAGGTAAGATAAAGTCATTGGAAAAGGAGTGTTTTAATAACTATCTAAAATAAATACAGATATTTTTCTTTGATGCTATTCTAAAACTTGACAGATTCTTAAAGGGTAGTGGTAATGTGGGATCACCCATCAACAACGCACTCTATTATAACGAGATCCAGCAGTTGGTCTTGCACTTTGATGGACTCTCTTATTCATGTGTTGTTGTTGTTTAGTGCCGTGGAGTCATAGACAACCCATATCAACCCTATGAATGAAAGTCTTGAACACAAAACTTTCATTTTTTTCTCCAAGTTCGTAGAGTTTCTAGAGGCAAGCTTTTTTATTTTTTTTCCTTTGGAAGTGGATGCCACTCCTGCTTCCAAGTATATGATCTCCTGTGAATAAATGTATATTTGTTTAAAAGACCCACTGCAGTTTAGCACAGATCTTCCAAGCCCCAAGCCTGGGGTGGCTGATAAGAAACAGGACTTGTCCAATCTCTTTCAAGCTCTGAACATTACACGAATTAGGAACATCATATATTTGACCATCTTAAAATACTGGTTCACAGAGTCATTAAAACCTGCACATGTTGATACTCTTAATAATACAATAGAAAAAAATCACATTCACTGATATGAGCACTAATCTTAACAAGAAATTAAAAAAGTTTTAGGAATCTGTCAAGCTCATGGTAGCAAATGCAAGCTTTCAGAAATCCTATTTAAGCTCTAAGGCACAAATTTGTCATTAGTCACAAAAACTGTCGGTTGCTTTGCTCAAAGTGACAAGCACTGTTTGCTTCTTTTCAAGAATGTGTCTGTCACGTCTGAATAACGTTTGTTAATCATTCTTTTACGCAAAAAATGATGCTTCTCTAATAAAACCTCTAGTTCAGCTTACAACTCAAACAACCTCACCTGTGCATTTCTCAAGATAGCAAACTTTTGCATGCACCTTTGGATATCTGTAATGGGAGTGGTTTGTGAGGACTTCTCATAAATATATTCATCATACAGAATATGAAAGATACTGCAGCAATTGAGTAAAAATTATTAATTTTACAGCTATGGATTAAAGTCATCCGTAAGTGAGGCTTGTCTTTACATTTTTTAAAAAAGTTATTGTAATGTATTATTAGCATGCGTGTATGACACTAATGACTGCTAGGACAGTTAGACGAGCTGTACTGGTGTAGTTGTTAAGCAATTTCGCTAATCAAAAAGGTTTGTGGTTCAAACCCACCAGTCATTCAGTGGGAGAAAGATGTGGTAGTCTGGTTTTTGTAAAGATGATCAAGAAACCTTAAGTTACTTCCAACTCATAGAGACCTTCTGAACCCCAGAAGGAAGCCCTGTTCAACCCTACAACATCCACACAATTGTGGTGTTTGAGTCCATTGTTGCAGCCACGATGCCAATTGCTCTGTTGTAGGATCGTGCTGCTTTTCACTGGGGAACACCGGTGGCATAGTTACCTTTCTGATAGTTCAAATCCACCAGTCATTCTGAGGGAGAGAAAGCTTTTCCTGTGGGATTTACAGCCTTGGAAATCCAATGGATGGTCAATGATGAGTCAGTTCTAACTTAATAGTAACGTCAATGAATGATGTTTTGTTTTTGTTTGTTTGTTTGTTTTTTCACTGACCCTCTTTCAAGAATACATCTCTAGGGACTGGTCCTCTTGAGAAGATGTCCTTGGTCTGTGAGATGAAGTTGTGCCATCTTCATTTCTAAGGAGCAGTCTGGCTGCACTTCTTCTTAAACAGGTTTGTTCCTCTGGACTTCTAGAAGATGAAACAGATCTGTACAGTCTTGGGAATCCTATCAGGCAGTTACATTGTGTCTTACAGCATCACTGTGTCAGAATCGACTCGATGGCAACAGGTAAGTTCTGACTTATGGTGGATGCACCTGTGCAGAAGAGAATTGCTCCACTGGGATTTCAAGACTGTGATGTTTTCAAAGCAGATCACCTGCCCTCATTTCCAGGTGCCTCTGACTGTGTTTTTTGCATCACCGACTTTCAGCTATCAGAAGAGCACTTGATCATTCGCGCCGTCCAGGACGCTTGCTGAAAGACCACACACATCTAAGTCATCTCTAACAAAACACTAGGACCAGGAAATTAGATTTTTTAATTTCTTTTTTGTATCAGACAAACTGCTCTATAATTTGAGTGTACTATCCTAGATTCTGTACCAGAAATGGAGACATTGGTGTTTCTTTCTTCTCTTCTATTTTTTTCTTCTTCTTCTTTTTTGGAGCAGGGGGGATAGTGGTAGTGGTGAGCCTGACTTTGAACAATTGCTTCAAAAGAATGAAGCTTGAGAATCACTGATTTTCTTTTCTTTTCTTTTTCGACAACCGTAACAGAGCACTCTTGGTTGTAAAATCATATGCAACTATGTCTTCATTTGAATGGTTATATTATTATTTTAAGATGCCACTGGTCAAAAGATAACTTTCTATTACATGTTGTTGTTGTTGTTGTCATAATGTGCTGTCCAGTCAGAACTGACTCATAGCCGACCCTCCAGAGGGGTTTCAGAGCCAGTAAATTGCATGGGAGGAGTTGCCCATATTCCACAGAGACAGAAAAATGCAACTAATTAAACTATTATTCTTCATTCATTGATTATATAAAATGTATACCAATTTCAGAGATAATATTTTGTTAAAAATACAAATAAAATTAAATTGACTAAATATTAATATCCTGTTTAGGGAGTATGTTATATTAATTTATTGTGGTGATGTAAAGCTATGTGCTTAAGGTTTAGGAGGCCCTGCGTGGTGCAAATGAAGGTTGATGAAAGAAAACTCAGAAATTTACTTCAAAAATATCCCAGGCATGAAAACACCATGGAGCAACTATACTCCACAATACATACATGAGGCTTCCATGAGAAGGAATAGTCTGTATGGCAATTGATTACTAGTTTACTCAAATTGTAATGCATGTGTGAATTTAATTGGGAATCTTATTGGAATGCATATTCTGAGATAGTAGTTCTGAGATGGACCATGAGGATTTCTTAGTTGATGTAGTTAGTTCATAATCATACTTTCATAGTGAGGAAAGAAATATAAAGCACCTTTTAAAGATAGGAAAAATAAATGCATGTAAATAAAAATATTAAGTAAATTAAGAGTATTGATGCTATATATGTATTACAAGACTTGTGACGGTATATGATAAAGACTAAAGTCTGGTTAAGACCATGATAACTAATGGTTGATCTATATTTTAAAACTTCTTTGAAAGACCAGACTCTATTAGTTTCCAGATAGAGATGTTTGTCCTTCTACCTACAAACCTTATCATGGAACAGAACACACATCATATACTTTTACCACCTACTGATTCTTGACTTTTTTTCAGTAACGATCTTGCAAAAGTGTTTCCCAGACTATCTGAATACCTTCAGGGGCAGTACTTTCCATTTTTATATGACAGGGGAAGATTTTCTCATTTTGAACTAACTTCATTCCATCCTTGTAATTTCAAGGTGATCGATCTTCAGTCCTTCTCTTAGTGGCAACAACACAAGTTCAAACCTTCTCCTAAGACAACTTTTTGCCCAGCTGATGACTGCTCTTGTGCTCTTCTCTGCTTGGTCTTCTGCGACACAAACAGTCCCTGCTCCATCTTCATCTGTTTCTTCCACGATTCAGTGTTTAACCTACTTTACCCTACCTTGAACTCTCGGCTGCTAGTCTCTCTTAGAACGTGGTATCCACATCACGTGGCGTCCTCTATCAGAGTGAGTCCCTCACCTCTCTTGACCTAGGCGTGATCCCGAAGTGATGATCACCCACTGGCCGTCACATTACACTGCTGACTCACAGCTCAGTCACACAAAGCCACTCCGTCCTCCACGTGCATGTGGTTGCTAAGTTAAATCTTCTCCCTCTATTTATGCAACCGTGTTTGGGGACTTAAGGGCAAAACCATTAAGTCTTGGCTGTTAAATGTTACCTTGTTAGATCTGACTCAGCTTTCTTGATGTGACTCATGATATTCTCTCAGCTGTATCTCCAGGAGAGCCCTTGATGAAACTTTTCCCCATTGGCCCCTCTCACCTTCAAACCTTGACAAGCACAGTAGTGTCCCTTCAACCACTCCCCCTGTGCGCATCTTTAAAGCTCTTCTAAGGTAACAGCACTCAAGCTCACCTCTTCTCCAGCTGCGCAATAGAAGTGCTTCCCTGGCTCATCCCGTGTCATCCCTGTGCCACAATATCTCTTTCCTGGGAATTTCTCAGTCACTGTTTTTTTTTCCTCAGCAATAGTGTGGTCATGATTCAATTACATTTTGATTTTTTTCTCTTAATGCATAAAAATAATCACTAATAAATACACATTTTTGGAAGAAAGAGAAAGATATTGCTTATTCTTCTATTTACCCCAAGGAGGGTTTGCATCAATCCTTCCTCACTCAAGTAGGATTACCTGTAACTAAAGGCAGAGGTGGGTGAATTCAGTGGTGCAGACTCTGTACAAGGAGCAGCAGTGTTAACCTCTGTGTGAAGACTGCTTTTCAATCCTAGGAGCATCATTCCAGGCCAACATTGGTCTGGAATGTGAATGTCAAAGAAGGTTCTGCACTACATTTTTATGCCTTTCCGTACAAAAAAAGTGAGAAAATTTGGGAAGTTATTGGGGGGAAAAAAGGAATTAAAGCCTGTGATTTGTGTAATATGCTTTCAAAATATTTAGATAATAGGTTGTAACTTCATCAATTTTAGCTCCTTATGCATGTGGCAATGCCATCAATTCCGGCTCCTTGTGTGTGTGACAAGGAGAACATGAAAAACAGTGTTTATTACAGCTATTTCAATCAAGATGGTGATGAATATTACTCTTACCTCCTGTTTGCTTCAGGAATGAAGTGTCTTCATGTGGATGATTCAGGAAATCCAAAGAGCAAGCAAGAAAACAAAGGCCAAATGAGCTAAAAAGAGCTTAAGCAAATTTAGAAACTGCAATTGTTCTAATCTTAGCTTATCTGTATTTAAACAGGTGCCTAGTGGACAGGATAGGGGGGAAAGAAATTTGCCACTTCGCATCTGCTTTCTGCTAAAGTCTTTAAATAATTTGTAATTGACAGCATCCAATAAGCACTTTTCTGAGTACTTTGTACAAACACAGCATATGCCAGATTCTCTCTCCCCTCACCCCAACTTGTGATTTGAATGAAGACAATGCAGGCTGGTTTTCCCTGGCAGATGCTTAAAAGAGATGTGAAAAGAAGCAAAAACACCATCTCTGCCCTATGGAAACATTTAGATTTAAGAGAAGTGTTCAGATGAATCTTTGAACAAGGAATGATGAGAGTAAAAAGAATTATTCAAGTGTCTAAATGAAATGTGAGGAGAATTTAAAGAGATTGCTTCAGATTGAGGAAGGGGCTTTTAAGAGTCAGTGCGGAATGCAAGAAGGAGAGGCTCCAAGTTATGGTCAAGTTCTTTTGGCAACAAGAAAAAAAAAGTGAAATAGGGCCAAAGGCTTCTTTCAGGGGTCTTGGAAAACCCTGAATTCTTCCAGAGACTATAAATAAAGTCAATTGTTGCTGTGGTGTACCAGTGAGCCAGACTGACTCATAGCTGACCCTCCAGTGGGTTTTCAGAAGCAGTTAATTTCACAATAGGAGACTGCCCATCTTTCTTCTGCAGAGCAGCTGGTGGATTTGAACCACATACCTTTGTGTTGGCAGTGCAATCAATTCCTTACCACTGAATGAGCTAACAGGGCTTTCAATAACGTCAGAGCAGCTGAAAATTCAATTAGGACTAAGGATTCTTAACTCCTGGAGTTTATGACATGCCAGGCTATTTCAAAAACTATGAAAACCTAAGGAAAGTTCAGCATCAAATTGAACCTAAACAGATTTCCCATTTATGATGCAGTACTTCTGTGGAAGACTGCATGGTGGCAAAAATTGTTACGCACCTGGCCCCTAATGGAAATTTATATCTAACCAGTGGAACCTTGGAAAAAAGGCCTGGCTTTTGAGACTCCTTGGGAGCACAGGTCGACCCTGAGGGACGCCTGGTCTTCATGAGCTAGTCTCTCCTCAACAGCAATGTGATGGCTTCCTTTTGTGGAACCAGAAGAAAATGTTATGAAAACCAATTTAGGCAGGGTAGAGAGCTGGGGCTTGCTTCAACATTGGTTTCCTAGTCAGAATCCTTCCTCCTTCCGTTAATTACAACCTAAAATTGTCCAAATTTCTCAGAAAACAATTATACCGATACATGTTTTATTCTGAGTAATTTTTTTTAAAGCCTGTGTCAGATTTCAAGTGCAAAGAAGCTGTGGAGATTTCCTTGTTCAAAGATTGATTTCAGCAGTTCTCTTAGCCACCTGTAAATCGAGACTTTTTGGAGGGACTAAAAAGTCTCTGAGGCTCCTTCCAACCTGGTAAAACAGTTCTCCTGTGGAGATGGTGATCTGAGATAAAAGACCCCACTTCAGGTCTCCCAAAGCCACAGGCCCTGTGAATGAAAACACTCTATGAGTTGTCAGATGTGTCCTGGACTAGTCTCAAAACCAGGCAAAAATGACCAGACGACAATGGAGACGGACATTGAGATGAATGAAGTATTTGGGAGAGATCCTTCCTCCCAGATATCTTAACATGAGAAAACAAATAAATAGAATAACTATAAACATGTAAAAAGAGTTTCTCATGGCAATCCCCCTCAAGAGACCTCTCATTGACCTGAATGGATTGATTAATCTCTCTCTGCTGTCTGAATGCTTAAATATCAACAGAAACTATCAGAAGGATGCTTACATCAAATTCAATTTTGTCCTCAGGGTTTTGGTCTTATTATAGTTATTTGTAGATATATAGCTATAGATGAGATAGATAGATAGATAGATATAGACAGAGATTGAGATAGATGATAGAGAGATAGAGAAAGAGATAGAGATAGAGATAGAGATAGTGATATCCTTGTCTCTTTTTCTTTAGTAAGAATTTCTAGAAAGGCATGTCTCTTGCCTTATTCATCTGGTCTCCCACTGTGTCCTTAACATACGACCTTAACCATAATAGTAAGTGCACAGTAAAGGCTACTTTGCCAGCTTCCCTCCTTAATGGGTCACTCGATCAGGTGCAATCATAGCTACCTGGAACACAAAAAGTGGACTCTGGGGAGCACTTACCTTGAGTGCTGCGGTCACAACTGTGTCAGGAGCGCGGCCCCTCAGCTCTTTTTATGCTCCCAAATCTGCTAGCCCAGCACTCCAACTTGGCTATAATCGAGGGATCACCATTTACTCATTAGATGTAAATGCGTCGTAGTCCTGATCTTTCACTCTTGTTAAACCACTTGGATAAATGACTAGCGGAGGCCACACAATGCCAAGTCAGCTGCGGAGGGATTTTGACGTTGGACACAGATCTTGGAGACTTAGAGAGTCTGGGGCTGAGAGGCACTGGGGCGGAGTTACGAGATGAGGTCAGTGAAGGGCAGTTACAGGAAGAAAGGACAAGCAAGGATGATCAATAGATCCTCTACACCTCACTTCTTCATCCAGCTCTCTTACAGACTGGTGTACTCCTCAGAAATGTCCAGAAAACGTAAAATTGACCAGTTAACAAGTCCAGTCTGAATTTTTTTAGATAAAAAAATGTTGTACAAGGGGAACTTCCTAAAACTTAACTGCACATTGTCTTGCTTTGTTTAATCTAGTATCTTGAATAAAATTTTACTTTTTCTTAAACCCTCAGGGACTCCAGGAGGTGATGTGGTGAAGTCATCAGGGACATTAGGTTCTAAGTGGGTTTGGCTCTGCACTACTTGCTTCTAAATCACTGTGAATTTTTATGTCTGAGTGTTTTGTTTGTATAACCTCACCCTCAAGGCCAGTACTTCCTTCTACTAGTCTGAGTTTTATTATTCTAGACCTTTGGTGGCATGAAACAAATAGTTAAACACTTAACTACCAGTCAAGGGGTTGGCAGTTCAAAGCCACTCAGTGGTCCCTCAGAAGCCCGGCCTGGTGATCTATCCCAAAGCTCACACAGAACAGGGTGAACTCTGAGGAGCAGTGCTGCTCTGCACAGCTAATAGTCAGAATTGACTTGAAGGGAGCTAATAACAAAAAAAAAAAATCATCCACTTGAAAGAATTACAAAATTAGACCAGGTTAGAGAAAATGTAAACAAGCTTAATATTGGGGGAACCCAGAAAAACAAACAAAAAGTAAGCTTTAGGGACCAACGGAATATCACTGGCTTTTGTGACAAGTCTTAAATTGTTTCTAGACGTCTTTGTTGAAATGTAAGTTATTTTTTACTACATAGGGACATGTAGAAGTGAGAGTCATTTACAGCAATGCAGTTTCATCTGCTTAAGTTTTTCCTGGTGTTTGAGAGCTGTTCTGAATATTCAGTCCTCCTGTGGGCAAAGTCTCATGTAGGTGGAGCATTCCCAGAGGATGACCTGTACTAGTCAAAATGAATCTGTGGACAGGGAAAGAGCATGCTGTAATAATAGGATTTCCATACACAGCATCACCTCAAGTAAAGGCAACAGAATGCTGATTCTGAGGAAAACTGAAATAAATGACTCTATGGTTAAATGACTTTAGGAAATAATACAACATCTGTTCCTTATTCTTTGCAGTTAACTATAAATAGTAGCATATTAACAATCCTAAGAAGCTTTCACAAAAGGAATATGCATACAATACCTTTTTTGTACCTGGAATTTCACAGCTTAATTTGATGTTGGAGTGCCTTCTGAATCCACAGTACAGGAAACAAGAGAGAGGGATTGTGTGTGTGTGTGTGTGTGTGTGTGTGTGTGTGTGTGTTTCACCATTTATCCCAAAAGAAAGTCACAATGAGATATATTTTATTTAAAACTAAATGTTTTACACACGGCAGAGTAATATGAACATGCTCAGTAAAAGTTCCCCCCCCCCCTCCAGTGAATGAATGAATGGAGAAGATTCAAGGGAGGAATCTGTGTTGAAAGAGAATTGAAGTGATAAAACAGAAAGAATGAACTTGGATTCTTACTTTTTCTTTATAATAGTAATCTCTCCAAACATCAAACACACTGCCATTAAGCAGCATCCTACTCCGTCACAGTGACCCTGCACATAAACCTAGGACTAAAACCAAGGACTATAATCTTCATTAAAGAAAAGCTTGGAAGAACTCTAGAAGTCCTAATCTACAACATAAACAGCCTTCCAAGTATCCTGAAAAACCTACAAGCAGGATAAGATAAAACAGATGAATGGGACCTTCTAAGGATCAAATCCCTATGCAACCCAAACACTTCTCCAACAGGGTAAAAAGGGAAACCACAGACTAGGAAAAAATATTTGGTAATGACATCAGAAGGGACTTATATCTAGAATTTATAAAATACTTGAGCACCACAACAAGATAAAGGTAAATAATCCAATTGAAAAATGGGCACAAGATAGGAACAGACACTTCACCAAAGAAGACATTCAGATGGTTAAGAAGCACATGAAGAAATATTCAAAACCCCTATCTCTAAGAGGGATGAAATCAAAACAACTATGAGATATCATCTCACCCCAGTCAGAATATCACCTAAATCTTTAAAAGAGAGTACCCATCCTTCTCCTATGGAATGGCTGGTAGATTCAAACTTCCAGACAAACACCCTTTTGGTCAGCAGTGAAACACCCTATGAACTATGTCAACAGAGCTCCTTTAAGAACAGTATTGTTATGGTGTGTACCACTGAGTCAGAACCAACCCACAGTTGACCCTCCAGTGGGTTTTCAGAGGCAGTTTAATTACACAGGAGGAGATTGCTCATCTTTCTCCCGCAGCGCAGCTGGTGGATTTCAACCGTGTGCCTTAAGAATTGCAGTGCAGCTTCTGGCCACTGTTGTTGTTATGTACTGTCAAGTAGCTTACAACTCATAGTGACCCTATGCACAACAGCCCTATACTCTGCTCTATCCTGTACCAATCTTACTGTCTCTGATACACCTACACCCATTACCTCAGTCACTAAATCAATATCTCATCGAGGGTCTTCCTTTCTTGTGCTGTCCCTCCTCCCTCTCAAGTATGACATCCCTCTCTAATGACTGGTTTTACCTTGCAACATGTCCAAAGTGTGTCAGACCAAGCTTAAGAATCCTTGCCTCCAAGGAGCAGCCTGGTTTCACCCTTTCTAGCATGAACCTGTTTGTCCTCCTGGCAGTCCATGATATATTCAATACTCTTCTCCAGCACCACAGGTCAAAAGCATCAATTCTCCTATTATCTCTAGTCATTATCCAGCTTTCTGATGCATAGCAAGTAATTGCAAAAACCATGGCTTGGATCAGGCACACCTTAGTTTCCATACTGACATTGTGGCTCTTCAGTACTTTGTAGAGGTCTCTGACAGTAGATTTTCCCAATGCAATTCGTCTTTTCATTTCCTGGCTGCTGGTACCGAGAGTGTTGATTGTGGAGCTAAGTAAACTGAAGCTGTTAACAATCTCAATCTCTTCATCATCTATCATGATGCTGCAAATTTGCCCAGTGGTGAGAATCTTTGGGTTTTTTTTTTTTACGTTGAGCTTCAATCCTTATTTAAGGTAACGTCCTTGACTGTTCTGCAACAAGAGCTTCACGTCCTCCTCAATTTCAGCAAGCAGGTTTGTGTCATCTGTGTAACACAGATTTCTGTTAAGTCTTCCTTGAATCCTGATGCCACATTTCTCCTCATAGAGCCCAAACTTCTGGATAATCTGTCCTGCATATAGCTTGAAAATGTATGGAGATAAGACACATGCCTGGTGTATACTCTTCCCATATTTGAACCATACAGTGTTTCCTTGCTCTGTTCTGATGACTGTTTCCTGAACTAAGTTTTGCATAAGTACTATCAAATGTTCTGGGATTCTCATTCTTCTCAGAGTTAGCCACAATGTATTGTGATCCAGACAGTCAAATGCTTCTGCATAGTCAATTAAACACAGATAGATACGTCTCTGGTACTCTCTGCTTTCAGCCAAAATCTATCTAACATTAGCTATAATACCCCTGATACCATGGCCTTTTTCTAAACCCAGCCTGCATTTCTGGCAGTTCTCTGTTGATGTGCTGTTCCAGACGTTTTTGAACAATTTTCAGCAGAATCTTGCTTGCATGTAATATTAATGATGTTGTTCAATAATATCTGCATTCTGTCAGGTCACCTTTCTTCGGAATGGGAACAAATATAGATCTCTTCCAGTCAGTTGGCCAGGTGGTTGTTCTCCAGATTTCTTGGCACAACTTAGTAAGCGCATCCAGTGCAGCGTCTGTTTGTTGAAATATGCCAATTGATACGCCCTCAATTACTGGACCCTTGTTTTTTGCCTATTCTTTCAGAGCAGCATCACCACAGGTTCTTGTTCATATGTTGTTTCATGAAATTCTTCTACGTCTGCCAATTCCTTTTGATACAATGACTCTATACTCTTTCCATCTTCTTTTAGTGATTCCTGGATCATTTACTATTCTGTCCAAAGCATCCTTAAGTATTGAAACTCGAGGCGTGAATTTGTTCTTTAATTCCTTCAGCTTAAGAAATGCTGAGCAGGTTCGGCCCCTTTGATTTGTTGACCTTGGGTCTTTGCACATTTCATTACAGCATTTTTAATTTATCTTCCTACACTGCCCTTGGAAATCTGTTCAGCTCCTTATTTTCTTTATTTCAGCCACTAGAGATCCTAAATAACAACATTAGCACATTAGCACATAAGAACTCTCCATATGTCGGTCTTTTACTCATATTGTCTCACAGAAGATTTTTTATTATAGTTCTATGACTATAGGAAATGATGAGGTAATAATATTCCCATGATAAAGTGAAGGAAACGGAAGCATTGGAGTTGAGTGTTTTGGTATTATTTCTTGATTTTTAAAAATTTTTCTTTTATAGTGGTTTATTTGCAAAGTTCATATGCATTGTTTTTCACACCGGATCTTTCTCATTTCCTTCGCCTCCACGCCCATCAAATTGTGTGACCTTATGATTACCTACCCCCGTCACCCACCCATCCACCCCTCTGATCACTACCCCCCTTATTTGGATCCTCATATTCATTCTACAATAATGGTCTTATACAGTATTTGTCCTTATGGGCCTGAGTTAGTTCACTTAGTATAACACTTTTCAGTCTCTCCCAAGTTCGGTAATAATTTACAAAATCATTGGTCCTGTGTACGACGCAGTATTCCATCATGCGAATGTACCATAATTTTTCAATTCATTAGATTATGGTTGGACATTTGGGCTATTTCCATGTTCTTGCAATGGTGAACATTGGTGTACAAGTTTCTTTTTGTGCCTCAGTTCTCATTCTCTTGAGGTATATTCCAAACAGTGGTATGAAATTTCTATGTTCAGCTTTTTGAGGAAGTGCTAAACTGCCTTCCAGAGTGGTTGTACCATTTTACAAGCCTACCAACAGTGTATAAGAGTTCCAATCTCTCCACATCCTCTTTTATTATTTCTTGTCCTTTGTTATTATTTCTTGTTAAACTTTGCCACTGCTCCTGGAGTGAGATGATATCTCGTTGTGGTTTTGATTTGCATCTCTTTTATTGCCAGTGATTTGGAGCATTTATTAATGTGTCTTTTGGCCATCTGAATACCTTTCTCTGTGAAAAGTCTTTGCATGTCTTTTGCCCATTTTGTAATTATGTTAGCAGTCTTTTTCTTGTCGAGGCTCTGTAGGCATCTGTAAATTTTTTATAAGTGACCCTTGTCTGAAATGTTATTGCCAAATGTTTTCCCCTACTCAGTAGGTGGTTTTCTTTTCACTCTGTTGGAAAATGTATTTGATGCACACATTTAATCTTTAGAAAGTCTCATTTATCAATTTTGTCCTCTTCAGATTGTGCATTTCTGGATATATTTGGCAGTCTTTTTATGCCATAGACTAGGTTGTTTAATCTTGATCCCAGTTTGTCTCTCATGAGTTTTATGATTTTGGGATTTGCTACCAGGTCTCTGTTCTACCTTGAGTTGATTTTTGTGTAAAGTGTTAAATGTGGATCTTGTTTCAGCTTCCTGCAGGTGGAAGTCCAGTTTTCCCAGTACCATTTGTTGAAGAGGTTGTCATGTCCCCATTTGATAGGTTTTATTTCCTTGTCAAAATCAGTTGACCATAGATAATTTGATCTATTTCTGGGTTCTCAATTCTGTTACATTGGTCTCTGTGCCCATCATTGTACCAGTACCATGTTGTTTTGGTTACTACTGCTGTGTAGTGTGTTTTGAGGTCAGGAAGTGCTATGCCTCCCACTTCATTTTTGTTTTTCAGAAGTGCTTTGCTTATTCAGGGCCTCTTGCCTCTCTACATAAACTTGAGAGTTTTCCTTTCCATCTCCTTGAAAAATGAATTTGGTATATGTATTGGGGTTATATTTCACAATATTCAGTCTTCCTATCTTTGAATAGGGTACATTTTTAAAAATGTCTTTAGGTCTTTTATTGTGTTTTACAGAAATGGTTTGTAATTGTCTTTGTATAGATCTCTTGTATTTCTAGTTAGGTTCACTTCCACGTATCTCAATTTGTGGTTGACTATTGTAAATGGTATTGCTTACTTGGTTTCCTTCTCTTGAGTTCTCTTTGTTACTGTAGAGGAATCCTACTGATTTTTTGATATCGATCTTATATCCTGCCTTGAGTGCTTTTTTCAAAAAAAAGTAACTAAAATTACACAACTAACACGTGGCAAAAATGTAACTCAAAGATTATTTGGCTATGCCTGTATGCCATTTTTCCTTCCCCCCTTCCCAGTTCACACATATGAAAGATATTTCCCCATCAGTACATACAAATATTTTTTTAAAAATAGTGGTTTATTTATAAAATTCATATACATTGTTTTTCACACCGGATCTTTCCCATTTCTCTCATCCCCTCTCCCTCCACCCGTCAAACTTTGCGACCTTATGCTCATAGGGTTGTGTGCCATCTTTGAGAGCTTACTGCGCATGACTACCATGTATCAGTATATCACACCGCAGTGGTCGGTGGGTTGCAAAGATGTTGGAATCTATGCCACAGGCATTTCAAAGACCAGTAGGGTCAGCCATAGTGAGCAGGTTTTAGTGGCGCTTCCAGACCAAGTCAGAATAAGAAGAAAATCCTGGTGATCTGCTTTGGAAAATTATCCAATGAAAACTTTATCGATCACAGAATATTGTGCAACAATAGGCTCGAGTACGCCCACAGCCATGGACATGGCACAGAACGGGACAAAGTTTGCTTCTGTTACACACAAGGTTACATGTTTACGAGTTAACTAAGCCGCAACTCAAAACAACCCTGTATAGGCTGGAAATGGGGACTGGAGATGTGAGAGACTTCTTGACCTCAAGGAGTTGACACATGAAAAGGATACATCACTTTATCAAGAATAAATAAAGTGCCAAAATGATTGGTGTGTGGAATGGAAGTATATACAGGATATTTTAAAAAACAAACTATAAAGTGTGCTTCAGATGTAAAGTATTGTCACACTTGTTATTAAAGATAATTTCATTGATTTGAAGTGAAGAGAGATCTGGGAGGGAGTGATGACTAAGAAAATAAAGATGATCTTTTTGTAGCACTGCAACTTTGGGAGCTTTATACTATTTGTGTTATTATTATCCCCCTTGTCTATTTGTCATGACACACAAATTCATGAAGCGTTCCATATTTTTGAGATTGGCACAGGATAGGGCAGGGTTTAGGGCTGTTGTACATAGGGTTGCTATGAGTTGCAGGCAACTCAACAGCACATAACAACAACAACAACATTGTGCATTGGGTAAAGAAAATCTAAGTGGGGTAGGTGACTGGCCAAAAGGCCTCATAGTAGGCAATAGAGTCAGGATTGAAATCTGAGTTCTGATGCTGAAGGCACAGTTTTCCCTCCATCCTCTACTCTGTCTTAAAGATGCTGGACTTTTATGTGGATAAGAGGACTACTGAGGGAATTAGAAGGTTGGGAAACTGAGACATCTTGGTTTGAAACTACACTTCTCAAAAAGTTCTGCCAGTGAGTCTATTAGGTGAGCAGGCTGCTTAGAGAGGTGGGTGGGTAAGAGGATTATGATTGTGGAAGAGAAGTTTCTAGAGTTGTCTGAGACAAGTTTTCAAAATCAAGTGGAATATTAGGACATTATTCTGAGACCATTAAGGAAATATTTTTAGGTTTGTGACCAGGAATGTGATATAGATAAGTAGAGAGAAGAGAGAAAGAGACACATTGATATAGATTTGTTATTGTTGTTTTTTGTTGGCTGCTGTCAAGTTGACTACAACTCATAGTGACCTTACAAACAACAGATCTGAATCGTGTCCTGTCCTGTGCCCATCCTCATGGTCTCTACCATGCTCAAACCTGTTGTTGGAGTCACTACAATTCATCTCCTTGAGGGTCTTCTTCTTTTTCACTGACCCTTTACTATACCTTGCGTGATGTTTTTTCCTAAAGGTTGGCATCTCCTGATAATGTGCTCAAAGTGATATGAAACAAAGTTTCACTAATCTTCCATCTAAGAAATACCCTGGTTGCATCTGCCTTTAAGACAGATTATTTTGCCAGTCCTTGGTATGTGCAATATTCTTTGCCAACTCCACAATTCTTCATGGTGTTCTTAGTCTTCAGTTTTTTGGGATTTCTTGTTCATTGTTCAACTTTTGCATGCATGTAAAACAATTGAAAATACTATGGGTCGGGTCATGTGTCCCTTAGTCTTTAAACTGATATCCTTTCTCATTAACATTTTAATAAGGCCCTTGGTACGGATCCAAGTGAAATGAAATATTTGACAATTTCAATCTTTTCTACATCTAACATGATGCTATCCTATCTATTGGTCTAGTGTAAGGTTCCTTGTAGTCTTAATGTTGAGGTGTCATCCTTTTTGTAGTCTTTGCTCTTCTATAAATATAAACCTTATTTTTGTTGAATATAATTGAGTTGGAACCAACTCATAGTTTTTGACCCTCAGTGAGTTTTTAGAGGCAGTAAATCACATGGGAGTTAATTGCTCATCTTTCTTCTATGGATAAATGAATCAGAATGATGAATCTATCCTGTGGTGAATTTGAACAGCTTACCCTTGTGTTGGCAGCACGATTCCTTACCACTAAACCACAGATAGGCAGATAAAAAGATAGACAAT
The DNA here is from genome assembly GCF_000299155.1 of Elephantulus edwardii. Classification (NCBI taxonomy): domain Eukaryota; kingdom Metazoa; phylum Chordata; class Mammalia; order Macroscelidea; family Macroscelididae; genus Elephantulus; species Elephantulus edwardii. Next base: position 1,889,408 of record NW_006399983.1, read on the forward strand.
ATATACAGGAAAAACATATCTGCAAGAAGAATGTAGGAAACAGATATCTTTGAAGAAGTGTAGACTGAGTGCTAGTTAGAAAAGAAGATGATGATGTTTTGTTTAAATTTGAACATGTCAAGACTAGTACCCCGGAGAAGGACATCACTCTTGGCAGAGCTGAGGGATATTGGTAAAAAGAAGAGTGTAAACCTGGTGAATTGGCACAGTGGCTGAAACAATGGGTTCAGACATAGCGAGCATCATGAAGATAGTGTAGGATCAGGCAGCTGCTTTCTTCTGTCATACATAGGGTGGAAATGGAACAGCATTCAACAATAATAACAGAACGGATAATAACATAAAGGAGGCGGGGAGCCTATAGGCATCCAGCCACTAAGTATAAAATCTCAGTATAAAACTCGCGAGAATGAACGATGACAACTCATGATGACTTCCTAAAGGTGGAAGGATGACTTCAACTGAAGGTTGAAGGTGTGCAGGTAAATGGTTAGAAGTTATCCTCATGTTCCCTACACATTCAGATCTGTGTTTAAAGTCTCTAGCGTCAAACACAATGGAGTCCCCCGACCATGGTTGCACTTTGTCTTCTCTGAGTCTATGTACAAACTCAGAAAGAATGTTGTGTGGGTTCAAGAGAGGAACACTTTTAATTTCTAGAAACTTAAAGAATGTACTTTGACACCTACTTATGATTTCTGTGAGCTCTAGCCATTTAAATTTTTTATTTTGTTTTATCCACATATTAATTATATTGTTATATTATTTGTGTATTAAAGTTCATTAGAGAGTTCTGGTGGCCTACTGGCAAGAAACTGCACTGCAATGCCAAAGGCGCATGGTTCGAATCCACCAACTGCTCCATGGGAGAAGGATGGGAAATCTCCTCCTGTGTGATTAACAGCCTTTGAAAATTCTCCAGAAGGTTGGCTATGGGTCAGTTCCAACTAGACTGTACACACAACAAGGCTTATAGTAAATGGGAAAAAAAATCCTATGTGAAATGTAAAGAAGCTTTATTAAGGGAGTAGAAATAGGATTTAAAAGGAAAGGAGAAACTGAAGGGATACCCTGAAGGCAGCATCAACAGAACTTTGATCCCTAGGAGTTAGAGGTGGGAAGAGAAATCCAAGAATCCTTTCTCTTATCCTGTCCTTTCCACCCAGAAATCTAGGGACATGACACCAGTCACAGAGAGATATTGATGGGGAAAGAGTCAATTTTAAGTCTATAGAGACTTAAATGATGGGAGAGAAATCTAATTGGCAGGTACGGAAAAGGTCCAAATTCACTGGAGAATTCTGGGCTGGAAATGTAGGTCTGGAAAAGTCATCTAAAGGGAGGTAATAGTTAAATTAAGAAGATTGAGATCTTATGGAAAGGCTGCATATGTATAAATTAGAGGAGTAAATGAAAGAAAAAGTTTTTTTAAAATGTTTTTCTTACTGAAGTGTTTTGGATTGAGTTTCTTCTGTCTCTGCTAAACACCAAGGGCTTTTAGTGGCCTGGTCTGTAGGATCAACATCAATCTGATGAATTGAGCATGTGAAGCACATGCTGCAGAAGATTAAAAACAAAACAAAACACCAAAAACCCAAACCTACAGCCTTCAATATGGAAGTCATCTCAACATCAAGAAAGCAAATATCCTCACCACTGGACTGATAGGCAACATCATGAAACATGGAGAAATGACTGAAATTGTCAACGACTTCATCTTACTTGGATTCAACACCTGTAGTACCAGCATTCGGATCAGATGATGTATTGTATTGGGAAAGTCTGCTGTCAGATACCTCTCCGAATGACTAAACAGCAATTATGTCAATTTTAAGACTAAGGTGTGCCTGATTCAGGCCATGATCTTATCAATCACTTGTTATGTATCTGAGAGCTGGACAAGAAATAAGAATGACAGAAGAAGAATTGATGCCTTTGAGCTGTGGTGTTGGAGAAGAATACCGAAAATCCCATGGACTGCCAAGAGAAGAAATAGATATGTCTTGAAAAGGGCGCAGACAGAGTGCTGCTTGGAGGCAAAGATGATGAAGCTATGCCTCACATTGGGCACATTGCTAAGAAGAGGTTATTTCTTTGAGAGGGACATCATTCTTGGAAAGGTACAAAGGATGCAAAAGATAGGAAGACCCTTAACATGTTGCCGCAAATGACATAATATAAGGGAAAAAATGTGTTTCTAAGTATGGTCATCAATTTAAAAGTGTGCAGCAATGTGTTAACCAGATAATTTGACACTGACTGCAACAACGGGCTCAAGTAAGTCAGAGACAATAATGATGGCGCAGGATAGGAAAGAGTTCAGATCTTTTGGTCATAGGGTCGTTATGAGTCATACTCAACTCAATGGTACCAAACAACAACAACAACAGTGTGTAGGGAGTTCAATCCATTAGAGATTCCAAAGGAACAATCTCCTCCCACCCAAGTGACAGCCTCAGAAACCCACCGGCATGTCTGCTATGTATCAGTTCTAACTTGTTGGTAATGAGTGAGAATACTTCCAAATACATGTTATAAATAAAAACCCCTGTATCAGTGGGTACAATACCATTTATAAAAGAGTTTTCTTTATTGTGTCAATCACTTGGGGTAATTCATTACTTTAAATAATTAATTACTGTGAAATTAAGTACTTTCAAGATATAAAAGGAGCAGACTAGGCACAGAAGCAAGCAAAAACAGAGCAGGGAAAAGAAATCTACCCTCAATCGATATCCCACCTCATGATGATCAGAACAAACTGGGGAACAGAAAAGAGACAAAGACTTTTCCCTAGAGTGAACGAGTCAAATCCTTTTTCAAGAACAGAATTTTAACTTCTAGCCTCTGAACTTTATGAACATAAGTTTGTTTGTTAAAGCCACCAACTTGTGATATTTCTGTTACAGTAGCATTAAGGAACTGAGACGTTGTCTGAGATCTTATTGGAGTCACGAGAGCCATACCTCTTACTTCTGCCATTTATTGACTGTGACATGCCACCTCACTTCTCCTAGCAGCTGTGAGGTCCTTCCTCCTCAGCAGCACAATCAGAAAAAATTTTTTTCTCCTCAACGATGAGTATGTTGTGAGGATCAAATAGCTACCATCTACTCTGTGTCCATGGGACTATGTGTGTGTGCAGTCTACTCCTAACCCATACCACACAGTATGTTCTGACCCGTGTTGCTCTTTGCCTCACATTTGTGCTAATGGTTCCTTTCAGTTTTATGTCTCCTCCACCTTCTAAAGGTACTCGCTCCCTCCCTCAATGAGTGGAGTAATTTCCCTCTACTCTAGACCTACATTTGGTGAATTGTGTGTGTGTGTGTATGTGTGTGTGTGTGAGAGAGAGAGAGATAGAAAAAGGAGGAGGAGGAGGAGGAGGAAGAGGAAGAGAAAGAAGAGGAGGAGGTGGAAGATGAAGAGGATGAGGAGGACAAGGAGGGTGAGGAGGAAGACAAAGAGAAGGAGGAGAAGGAAAAGAAAGAAGAGGAGGAGGAGGAAGAGAAGGAGAAGGAGAAGGGAAGGAAGGAAGGAAGGAAGGAAGGAAGGAAGGAAGGAAGGAAGGAAGGAAGGAAGTCCTTAGAAGGCTATCTCTTATTTAAAAACTTTTTTTTTTATCCATTGTACATTTTCTGGCACCCCCAGCCCACCCTGCAATGCTCCCCTTGTTCCAGATTGTTTTCATATATAATGCCTAATATACCTATTTCTTTAGAAGCAAAATCTCTAAATAGGCTTGTTTGGAGGCCTCATCTCCATCTCTCTATACCCTTAACATAAGTGTTTACGTATTACCCATAATCCCACTTCCCCCAGCATCTTCCAGTCTTATTACAGCTTTAAGAATGTTTTAGTAACTCTGAAGTGCTATAGTTGCAGAATTCTTCCTGCCTTCATGCTGGAGACTGGGGTTTAATTTCCAGCTCATGCCCCTCAAGCACAGCTCCCACCTGTCTATCCCTAGAGGCTTGCATGTTGCTACGTTTTCAGTGGAACTTCCACAGGATATAGACTAAGAATAAAGGCCTGGTGATGGATAGACTTCTGAAAATCAGCCAGTTAAAACTCTATAGATGTCAGTATTTTGATCTGATCATGAAGATCTTGCAGGATCAGGCAGCATTTCATGATGAGTCAGGGGACACCTCTACCGCCTCTAACTACAAAAGCAGACTGAATGTAGAGTTAATATTATTAAAATCTGAGAGGGGTGATTTTTCCCCCCAAGCTAGAGAATATAAGGAAGAAGCTGCAGAAACTGGGGACTTGGGAGAGGGCATTGAACTAATCCTAGAGGTGCCCTTGACAGTAATGTCAGCAGGATGGTGAGGGTGGAAGCCAAAAGTGAGGGATTAGGGAGTGAGCAGGTGTTAAGGAGGAGGAAAAAGTTTTTCTGATTTTCAAGGAGCAAATCTCCTTTCCATGCTCTACATAGGGTGCATTCCATGGAAACACAGATTTTGATGGGGCAGTGAAAAGGAGAAAGAAGTAGCAGGGCCAAAGAGAAAGGATTAAGAAAAATGTGTGAGCAAGGTCAGGGGCTACTTGAGAAGACAGGGCAATAAATTGTGCTGATAGTAGGATCATATCTGACCCCTCACAAGGCAGGATATCTACGAGCTTATGTAACAGATGAGATTTCAGAAAGCTTCTTAGCAGCAAAAATTTTCTGGGTAAAGTTATAGGACAGGTACATTCAACAGCGACACCGGTTCAGATTTAAAATGCTTAACTAAAGACTTTAACAAGGACATAGACTCTAGAACTAGAGAAGGCTTTGAGTATTATCTAATGTAGGCTTATCTTTACAGAGCCAGAAATTGATGTTCTGGACAGGTCAGTTACCTAATGAGAAAGATAAAAGCAGAACTCTTGCCCTTCTACTTTCCAACCCAGAAAGCACGTTCAGAATTCTTTCAGATACACATACTTTATGCACAAGCGTCTCACAAGGCAGAAAGTTTGTAGATGATTATAAAGAGGGTTACTGAAATGGATTTTATTAAATTCCAATGAGGAGATTTACCTTCTTTTTCCAGGTGGAAAGACTGAAGCTTGGCCAGGCTATGTGACTGGGCATGCATCTAATTAAGTACTAGAACTAAAAACAGTCTTTGATTTTTAAGTCCAGTTCATCTTTTCATTACAACACAGCTGCTTCTGGTTTTGTAAGATCCTGTAATACACTAAGGCTCTCAGAATTACACATGGTTCTTTGAATTACACATGTACCAGACCTCCTTCTCAGAAAACAACGTGGAGGGATCGTGCAGGTGGCTGGGGCAGAAATCTCTGGAGGAGAAATCCTACTGGCTTCTTTGTAAGCTGGAGACTTTCCTGCCTGACCATTAAGCTGTGACTAAAGCCTACAGGAGTTAGGGTCTCCTGTCATTGTCCCTTTTTAGCTATTACCCATATTCTGTTTACTTTAGCTATGTAAAGCCTCATTAGAAGTAAGAAAAGCATGACCAGATACTTTTATTGGGCTCTTAATGAGGCACTGATGGTACATTGATAGAATTCTCAGCTTCCATGCTGGAGAACTGAGTTGAAGCCTGGCCAGGGCTCATCAGGCACAGCTACCAAGTAGCTGTGAGTGGTAGCTTTGAGCAGAGCTTTATTTGACTGTGTATGATCTCACCATGAATTGGAGACTGCCTTGACGGTCATTAACAACAACAACAACAAAATTTAAAAAAAATGGTAGCAAAGGGATGGAAACAACCCGAGTGCCCATCAATGAATCAACACATTCAGAAATCAAGGGAATGGGCACACAATGGAGTACTATGCAACACTGAAAAACAATGAATTTGTGAAATATGATAAATAGAGGACATGCTGTGAGAAATAAGTCTGTTACAAAAAGATATTGTATAACATTACTGTTCTAAAAAAGCTTGAGAAAGGTTTGCATACTGAGAGAATCATTCTAGTGTAGTTACCAAAGAAGAGAAAGAGAGTAGAAAATTAATTCATAGATAATAAACACATATTTAGATAGATGAATAGAAAGATAATATAGAATGAATCGATGAGCAGACATTGTGCACAAGGTAATCAATCTTACAGAACAAAATGTGTGTGAATGATTGGAAAAAACAAAATGCTTAATAAACTTTCATTCAAATGATAATAAAAAAGAAAAAATTATAAAGATATATATCCTTTAAGAAGATACATCTCTTAAAAAAAGAAAAATACATACTTTGCTAAACACAGCCAATGTGCATATCTATACTATTAAAATACTAAGAAGAATCTTGAGAGGAAGGGTGCTGTGGTTCAAACGTTTACTTTACCACTTACTTAGGCTTATATGAATTTGAACAAGCTACTTAATCTTTCTAAGCCTCAATTTCCTCATCTGTAAAATGGGCATAAGACATTTAAATTATGGGGCTACGTGACAATTAAATGAGCTCATGAATATATGGTAATGACAGGTTGTCACCTGGAACACATCAGAGTTTGAGAAAGTGGATGGAACCATGTAGACAGGAGAGCCTAAGATCTAGAAACCATGAACTTTCTCTGGAGAGGACACTGAACAGTGTCAATATCAGACAGATGACCAGTGTCATTTGTATTGTTATTTCACATGTTACATACTGTTTAGTGAGGTTCACCAGGTGATGTATGCCCACCTACTCTGTGCTAATCTTGTGGTTAAGTGGTAAGGAATTTGCACTGCCAACCCAAAAATATGTGATTCTAATCCATAAGCTCCTCTATGGAAAAAAAAATGGGCAATATCCTCCCATGTGATTTACTGCCTCTGAAAACCCACTGGAGGTCAGCTATGGTTTGGTTTCAGTTCAATGGTATGCAGCAACAATAACAATAAAATATACTTTTTATATATCTTTTTATACTCTTAAGAAGGACAGGATACCCTTATGCTTCATGCTTCAACAAGGAAGATAAAACAAGGAAGGTGGAACCTAGACACCTGAAAGTAAGGTGATCAACCATACTACTTTGTCTAGGACTGAGAAACTGTGTGAGACTTTCAGTGTTAAAATCAAGACCAGTTACTGTCAAGCTGCAATAACTCATTGCAATCCCAAGTGTGTCAGAGCAGAACTGTACTACAGAGGGCTTCCAAAGGCTGATTTTTAGAAAATAGATCCCCAGACCCTTCTTTTCTAAAACATGCCTGGATGGACTCAAACTTCTGACCTTTGGTTATCAGTAGAATATTAACTGTTGGTATCATCCCCCTTCAAAAACCCAAACCAATCGGGTAAGTCAGTTTTAGTGACCTCATTTGTTGCAGAGCAGAACTTGCTCTGCATAGGCGTTGCATGTTTGCAACACTTTCAAAGCAGAGACCTTTCTTCTGATGTAACTCCATGTGGGATCAAACCACCAACCTTTTGCTTATTAACTATTTGTGCCACTGAAAGACTCCCAAATTAGGACAGTTCTAAGCAAATTAGAATAAGTTGATCGCCCTTCCTGAAAGATTATTAGGAATATAAGGGCAAAGTCCCCAGACTTGGCCAAGATGGAGCTAGATGAAACTAGCTTGAGATTGCTCACCAAATCATAATGATGACGAAATCCACACCTGTTAATTTTAAAATGGTATCACTTATATGGTGTTTGGTATAGAGAGAGCAACATGGGCTATGCCTTCACACAATCCTTTAGCCTTCAAATAGTCGCTGAAGGCCTACTAAGCACTAGGCCAGTTATAAATGCTGAGGAACAAAACAGCATCTCCTCATGAAAGTGTTATTTTAATGTGAGGACAGGCAACAGAAAAAAAAGAGAAAAATGATAATAAATAACAATAAACATCTAAAGTGGGGGTGAGAGGGAAGCTGGGAAAATAAAAAGTGTTCATGTGGTGTTGAATTTGAATCTATAGAATAGAGAAAGAGTCTCTAAAATGGCAATAACTAAGCAGACACAGAAACAAAGTGGAGAAAGCCATGAAACTATTCAAAAGGGAAGGTATTCAACAAGTGTGGGGGGAAAAAGAAAAAGCAAAGCTTTGCAACATGAATGTGCCTGTAGGAAAGGACCTAATGGTGAATAAGTCTACTGTGAACATTGGTGTACAAGTCTCTTTTTGTGCCCTCAGTTCTCATCTTCTTGGGGTATATTCCAAGCGGTGGAATAGCTGGGTCATATGGAATTTCTATGTTCATCTTTTGAGGAAGTGCCAAACTGCCTTCCAGAGTGATTATATCATTTTACAATCCCACCTGCAATGTATAAGAGTTCCTATCTCATCACATCCTCACCAACATTTATTACTTACTATCCTGTTAAACTTTGCAACTACTACTGGAATAAGATGGTATCTCATTGTGGTTTTGATTTGCATTTCTCTTTTTGCCAGTGATTTTGATAATTTCTTCACGTGTCTGTTTGCCATTTGAATAGCTTCCTCTGTGAAGATTCTTTGCATGTCTTTTGTCAATTTTGTGATTGAGTTATCAATCTTTTTCTTGTGGCGGCCCAGGAGCATACTGTAAACTTTATTTTGAGACCCTTGTTGCCAAATGTTTGTTCCCAGTCAGTAGGTTTTTTTTTCATCCTGTTGGGAAAAATTTTTTATGTACACAGGGATTTAATTTTTAGAAGGTCCCATTCATCAATTTTATCCTCTCCAGATTGTGCATTTCTGGCTGTATTTGGAAGTCTTTCTATACCATAGACTAGCTTACTAAGATTGATCCCAGTTTGTCTCTTATGAACTTTATGGGTTTGGGCTTTACTCTCAGGTCTCTGAACTGCTTTGAGTTAATTTTTGGGTGTGGTGTGAGATGTGGATTTTGTTTTAGCTTTCTGTAGGTTGTTGTTGTTAAGTGGCATTGAATCATAGATGACTCATAGAAACCGTATGAACGAAAGACTGGAACACTTATATAATTTCCATTGTTTCTCCACTTTCATAGTTTCCACAGGCAAGCTCTTTTGGAAGTGAGTGCCATTCCTGCTTCCAAGCTTGTTTTAATCTGTGAGCTCCACCAAACACTGTCCACCATGGGTAACTATTATCGCGTTTGATGCATAAGTGTCACAGTGTTGAGTATCACAGCAACCACGAGTTACCTCTGTATAGTAAATGGGTAGACCCGTGCTAGACCACTTAGAAGAATGTTTGACCAAAAGCAATTAAAACCAGGCATGAGGGCCACAGATTAAAATCACCCACCTTTGGCTTAGTAGCATAACTTTCTATCTACTAGTCCAGAAGATCTCTCTCTATGTTGTTGTTTCTGCAGGTAGCAGTCTTATATTACCAGCACCATTTGTTGAGGAGATTGTCATTTCCCCATTTGGTATGTTTTATTTCCTTGTTAAATATCAGTTTACCATAGATAGCTGTGTCTGTTTCTGGGTTCTCAATTCTGTTCCATTGGTCTATGTGCCTGTCATTGTACCAATACCATGGTGTTTTTGTTACTACCACTGTACACTAGGTTTTGAGGTCAGGGAGTGCTTTGCCTCCCATTTCATTTTTGTTTCTCAGGAATGTTTTGCTTATTCACGGTCTCTGAGGCAATCTACTTCTATAAGGGTTTACAGCTTTGGAAAGCCCTATGAGAAATTTTACAGTGCTCTACAGGGCTACTATGAGTTGGAATTGACTTGTTGGCAGAGGATTTAGTTTTTTGGTTTGGTGATCCCAGAAGCTATAATTCTAGATCCTTATTAGTATTTCAGATTCAAGTAAGATCACTCATACTGGGCAGGTGAGTTTCCAGATTTAGTCCTGGAAGAAAAGTCTGGTGAAACAGCTAGCCAGTAAAACCACAGTGATCACAAGAGAATTGTTATAATTCCTAGTAGATGAGTCTTCAAGGTTGGAGGTCATTACAGCTATTGTCTACATACATAATAGCTACAACAATAGACTCCAATGAAAAATGGTCATGAAGATGGGTCAGGACATAAACAACATTTAATGGTGTTTAGACATAAGGACCTTGAGTTGGAGCTCACTTCATAGCAACTAACAAAACAGTAGGCTGAGAGAAGTCCCAGTTTTAAATGTCAGCTGCTATTATAAAATCAACTTGTTTCTCTTTCTGCACCAGCATTGACCCTGTTACCTCTCCAGCTCCTTTTTCCTCATCATTGCTTCATTCCGTTCAAGCAAAAATATTTGAGTGTCTTGCTCTTCGCCAATAAAATACTTATGAAGACATTAAGACATAAGTGATAAAAAGTTTGTTATCACATTGAGTTTATAATTCACTGTGTGTAGGGAGGGGAATCCCTATGCTTAAAAGATGTGATACAGGAGCATCCCTGGACTTTGGGGCATGACGCTGAGAGTAAGAGAAATGCGTTCCTTGTCCAGAGAAGGGAGACCCACTTCCGCTGTTTCCCGGGGCATCATGGGAGCAACAGGGCCCAGGACAGGCCTGGCGGCTGCGCGTGGCCATCCACCAGGGTCTGCCTTCATTCGCTTCGGAGGATGGTAAGTGGGCATTTGAGAGTCTGTGAGGGAGGCGGACCTTGTTCATCTAAAGATTTATTAGAAGTGTGACATTCCAGGGAGTAACCGAGACTGTGCAGTGGAGAAGGTGTGAAATTGGGCGACGTGACTGCATTGGACTGCAGGGCCTTGGGTGTGACTGGGCCAGAAGGAAATTTTTGGAAAGTTCTTAAGCCACCAAATATCATTTGAAAAATTCAGTGAACACATAGGCATGCAGATGTGTAATATATATTGCAGATCTGTTTCCCACATTCTAAAACTCATTGCCACCGAGTCAGAGCGAACTCGCTTCCACGGGTTTTCAGAAGTTGTAAATGGAGGCGAGGAGATTGCACGTTCCTGGGCTGCTGGGTGGCTGGTGAACGTGAGAGGCACGGCCTTTGGTCAGCAGTGCAGTTCAACTAGAAACTAGCTCAGGTTTCTAGTTTTAGAAACCCGCATGTTGGGGGTTAGAAGCCAGAAGCCTCTCTGTGGGAGCAGAATCAGTAAGTAATGTCTTGGAAACTTGGTGGAAGGTGACCCTGAAATAGAATTGAATTGATGACAGTTTTTAACAAATTGAAATTATAATGATAATCTTTTTTAGGGAGCTCACCACTGGGCTAATTGGCAGTACCATGATAGATGGAGAGGAGATTGAGATTGTTAACAATTTCAGTTTACTCGATTTCACAATCAACACTCTTGGCACCAGCAGTCAAGAAATCAAAAACTTGCTATCAGAGATCTCTCCAGAGTGCTGAGGAGCAATGATGTCAATCTAGAGACTAAGATACACCTGATCTAAGCCGTGGTATTTATAATTACTTGCTGTACATCAGAGAGCTGAACTAAGGATGACAGAATGACTAAGGATGACAGAAGAAGAATTAATGCCTTTGAGTTGTGGTGCTGGAGAAGAGCATTGATCATACCGTGGTCTGCCAAGAGAACAAACAGGTCTGTTCTGAAGAGGGTGAAATGAAATTGTTCTTTGTAGGCAAAGATTTTTAAGCTCCCTCTTACATACTTAGGGCATGTTGCCAGGAGGGACTAGTCCTTGGACAAGGACATCATGCTTGGAAGGGTGGAAGGTCAGCACAGGGAGAGGAAGACTCCAAATGAGATGGATTGATACAGTCACAGGGGTAATGGAGTTAGGTGTGTTGGAGACAGTGAGATTGGCTCAGGATAGGGCAGAGCTCAGAACTATTATTCATAGGGTCTCTATGAGTCGATTGACAACAATAAATAATAGTATATGAATACAAACACACATAGAAACATATATAGCTAGAAACAGCTAGAGCAAGCCCTATTGGAGTATTGCATTACCAATTGGGAACAGCTGTTTCAAAGACACCAGTTGCTCTGTGGGAAAAATGCAAGAGTCTCAGCCCATACATTTACAGCCTTGGTGTGGGAGTCAACTTGATTGCAGAGCATTGGTTTGGTTTTATATGTATTGTCGAGGGAGCTCTGTTAGCCTAGTTCTGAGGAGTTGCACTGCCAACCACATGATGTATTTTCAAAGCCAGCAGATGCTCCACTTTAGAAAATGGGGATATCTCCTCCGATGTAATTTGTAGCCTCTGAAAACCCATTGGAGAGTCAGCTATGAGTCAGGTCCAACTCTATGACATATAACAACAAGGCTGAACTGGTAGATTTTAACTGCTTGACTTTTGGTTGACAGAATAATAGTATGTTACTGTTGTGTGCTGGTGAGTTGAAAATGACTCATAGCTGACCCTCCACCAGGCTTTTAGAAACAATAAATCACAAGGGAAAAGATTGCCCATCTTTCTCCCAGGGAGCAGCTGGTAAATTTGAACTGTGCAGTTTCTTACCCCTAAGCTACCAGAGTGCTCACTATATAATATATTGTTGTTGTGTTCTGTTGAATCAGAACTGACACCTAACTGACCCTCCAGGGGGTTTCCAGAAGCAGTTAATTGCATGGGAGGAGATTGCCCATCCATTTCCCAGGGAGAAGCTGGTGCCTTTGAGCCACATGCCTTTGGGATTGCAGTGCAGCTGCTTGCCACTAGGCCACCAGAGCTCCCTCTACGTGCATCTATAAGAATAGATTAAGGCATTTGTGATTCAGTGGTAGAATTTTCACTTTCTGTAGTACTTGGCTTGGAAGGAGGAGTGGCATCCACTTCCATAATAGCTTGCCTCCGGAAACCCTATGAACCTGGAGAGAGGATGAAAGGCACCCAAGCGTTGAGGACGCTATGAGTCGTCTGCGACTTGACGGCACTTAACAACAACAACAACAACAACAACAACATAGTACTTGGATTTACTATCAACACCTATAGAAGAAACAATCAAGCAATCAAATGATACATTGGATTGGGCAAATATGCTGACAAAGACTTTTTTTTTACATTAAGCACAATACAGCAATTTATTTAGATGCTTAAAATTAATACAAAGGGAAATAAAGATCACGAAATTATACATACTACAACAGTGTGTCATATATTAGTTGGATAAATGAATGCACCAAGGTGGTATTTAACTAAAGATGAAAATAAATATTCAAAAGGCAACACTCATTGGTTGACTGCTTGAACACAGCACACTTTTATACAGATTGAGAAGGTGTCAAAGTTATTAGCTGCAAAGTCAATTCTTGCAGGTCATTTTAGCTTAAAAGATTTCATAAAACAGATCTGAAATAGCAGGTTTTGTTTGTCATTTGTAATGTCAAGGATATTCAGAACAAGAAAAAAAATTATAATACAAGAGAGTCCAGATATACACTTTATGGGCTGGCCTCTGTTGCAAGATTGTACAAGGTTATGTGCAAAAATAAGTCTGTCCAAAGATCCATACTAGCATAGTTTCAAGCTTCTGCTAGGTAAACTAGATAGAGCATTTATTACACAGCAAGGACAACACTGAAAAAAAGAAGAAAAAATAATAAGAAACAGATCTATGATGGGTACACAGTAATAGTATCATAAGCATCACCTGAATAGGTCTAAAAGACTATACAAATATACATTTCAACTATTCAGAATGAATGTTGTTGTTGTTGTTATGTGCCGTCGAGTATACATGAATTTTTTTTTATTTCCCCAAAGTCTACTATACACATTGAACTGGTAGTAGCTTGTGTGTTGGCCCTACACTACCATGTAAATCAGGTAACACACCTCAAAGACATTCAGCCAAACATTTACAGAGGAAGCTCGACCAAAAAGAAGAGAACAGTTCAAAATATAAAACTATTCATTTGATTGAGGAGCCAGCCAAATTCGTGCATGATTCTTCAGATAGTGAGGTTGACCAGGATGACATCGTCGAGTGGAAAGATGGACCCTCTCCGTCCAAAAGAGGACCTGGTTCCAAGCAAGTGTCAGACTTTGAGGACAGCACTTGCAAAATGAAACCAGGCACCTGGTCTGATGAGTTTTCCCAAAGTGAAGATGCAAAGAACAGTAAGCCAGCTGCCAAAAATAAAAAAAAAAGGCTCCTGTGCAGGGTGACAGAGAGCAAGTGAAGTAGAAGAATAGTTCCTATCGAAAAGTTGAAGGGTTTTGGTCCAACGACCAGTCACAGTGGAAAAATGCATCTGAAAATGATGAGCACTTGTCCACCCCACAGATTGAGTGGCAAAACAGCATAGTAGATAGTGAGGACGGAGAGCAGTTTGACAGCATGATGGATGGGGTAGCCAAGTCGATGCATGGCAGATTGACCAGAGTCAAACTGAGCAGCCAGCAGGCCTACGTTCCAGTGCCGCAGCCTTGAGGACATACTGCTGCCCGGAACTCTGGCCTCCTTGTGCCTGACAGCAACACTGTCTTCAAACTCGTACTGCCTTTTGAGTGCTGGGTCATAAGGCTTGTGTGGACGTGTGGCCGCTGCAGCCCCAGTGGTTATTTCTGAGTATATGACACATTGTTGGCTGACGTTGCTTCAGCACCTGCTGTGACACACACAGTGACTAAATGTGAACATCCAATAGGCTGATGGCTCGAGAATGTTCATGGGGGAAAGCAGGGGTATGTTTTACCTGCCTTTTCGACAAAGACTTTTTTAAAATGCTAAGAAGCAAGTTTATCACTTTAAATACTACGGTGCACCTGACCTTTTAAACCACAGTGGTTTCAGTCACCTCATGTATGCATGTGATGAGTCTCCCTCTGATCTTGAAGCCACATTTCTCTTCATAGAGTTTATCTTCTCAAATAAATTACTCAGCTTACTGATTGGATAGGTATGGAGAGAGAATCCAATTCTGACTAATTCCCTCTATTTTAAACTATGCTGTATTCCCTGTTTGCACAACAGCCTCTTGGTCTAGGTATATGTTTCACATGAGCACAATTAAGTGCTCTGGGATTCCCATTCTTCTCAGTATTAGCCTTAACTTGTTATGATCCACACAGTCAAATGCCTTTGCATAGTCTATAAAAACATAAATAGACATTCTTCTGGTATTCTTTACTTTCAGCCTGGATACATCTGATACCAGCAATAATATCCCTGATGCCACGGTCTCTTCTAAATCCAGCTCGTACTTCTGGCAGTTCCCTATCCATGTACTGTTTCAGCAATATTTGAATGATCTTCATCAATATTTTGCTTGCATGTGCTATTAATGATATTATTTGATAGTTTCCACACTTTGTTGGTTTCACGTGCCTTGGGAATGATAACAAACATGGACCTCTTGCAATCCATTTGGCCAGACAACTGTCCTCCAAATTTCCTGGCATAGACTGGTGAGTGCATTGAAAGCTGCATGTGCTAATGGAACCAAGTCAATTGGTATCCCATTGATTCCTGGGGCCTTATTTTTTGCCAGTGCCTTCAATGCAGCTTCCACTTCCTTCTTCATTACCATTGGCACCAGCTTATATTGTACTTCCTGAAGTTTTTCAGTGTCAGTTCTTTTTGGTAACCTGCGTTATGCAGGTGATGCAACTTAGTTTGTTGAAAGTGAGGAGAACTTGAAGCACTTGTTGCAAAAGATCAATGAATACAGCCTTCAATATGAATTACATCTCAATGTCATGAAAATAAAGATTCTTATCACTGGACCGATAGGTAATATCAAGATGTTGTTGTTGATTGCTGTCGAGCTGAGCATGACTCATAGTAACCCTATGAACAAAAAGCCTGAAGCTTTTCTAAACCTATCGTCATTTTTCAAAGTTCATAGAGTTTCCAGAGGCATGTTGTTTAGGAAGTGGATGCCACTCCTGCCATCATGATAATATGATAGATGAAGAAAAGATTGAAACTATCAACAACTTCATCTTATGTGGATCCATAGTGAACATGGTTGGTACCAGCAGTCAGGAAATCAGGAGACATATTGCACTAGAAAAGTCCGCAGTTAGGGACCTCTCCAAATTATTGAGGAGTAATTGGTGTCAACTTGAGGACTAAGGTGCATCAGATTCAAGCCATGATCTTTCCAATCACCTACTGTGCATCTGAGAGCTGGACAAGGAATAGGGATGACATAAGAAGAATTTATGCCTTTGAACTGTGATGTTGGAAAATAACAGTCAACATCCCGTGGACTGTCAAAAGAACAAACAAATATGTCTTGGAGAGGGTGCAACCAGAGTACTCTCTGGAGACCAAGCTGATGAGGCTTTGCCTCATGTACTTTGGGCATGTTGCTAGAAAGAGTTGTTCCTTGGAGAGGGACATGATATTTGGAAAGGCAGAGGGTCAGCGAAGGAGAGGAAATCTTGGCCAGGTGGTTCAACATAGTGACTGCCACAGTGGGCTCTAATGTGTCAAGAAGTGTGAGGATGACACAGGATAGACAGGACAGGGCTCAGATCTGTTGTTCATAGGGTTGCTATGGGTTGTTCTTGACTTGACGGCATCTAACAACAAACAACAACAACAAATGCATGTGAAAATTGGACAGTGAATAATTAAGACCAAAAGAGAATCGTTGCCTTCGACTCATCATATCATTGAAGAATAGTGAGTTATTATGGTCTGCCAAAAGAACAAGCAAATCTGTCTTAGAAAAAGCACAGTCAAGATGTTCTCCAGAAGTGAAGAATATGAGATTTCTCCTCTCATACTTTGGACATGTTACCAAGAGGTACCAGCTCCTCCTGAGAGAGAAAGATCATTCTGATAAAGTATAGAAGTCAGTGAAAAAGAGGAAGAGTCCCCAGGAGGTGGATTCATACAATGGCTGCAACAATGGGTTTAAGCAAGTAGAGAGTGTTAGGATGATGCAGGATTGGAAAGGGTTTTATTCTGTTTGTTTAGGGTCACTCTGAGTTGGAGTCAACAAGATAGCACCAGACAGCATGAGGGAGACCAGATTTTGGTTCTTAGCCAGTGCACATCAAGGACAGTCACCACCCATTTGTTACTGAGTGCTTTCAAGTTGCTATAATGCTTAACAGATTTCCAGACAGTTTCTAAACTAAGACTAGGAAGAAAATCCTGGTCATCTATTCCCTAAGATCAGCCAGTCAAAAATCCTGTATATCACAAGAATATGATCAGTCATTGCACGACCTGGCAGCATTTTGTTCCATTGTGCTAGGGCCACAATA
This sequence comes from Elephantulus edwardii, assembly GCF_000299155.1. NCBI lineage: Eukaryota > Metazoa > Chordata > Mammalia > Macroscelidea > Macroscelididae > Elephantulus > Elephantulus edwardii. Next base: position 1,906,418 of record NW_006399983.1, read on the forward strand.
ACTCAAGCATGTCTAGAGCAGCTAGTAGCAACAACATATACCATGCCAAATCAGGTTTGGATACTAAGATCTGAATTCTTTTTCAAAATAGTGAGAGAAAAATAACATTCTGTTGCTAAAACATACTACCTTTCTCATTCATTCTTTGAATAAAATTTGTCATAGTTTGAGCCTTCACATTTTCTCAGTTTCCTAAGATAGAACCATGAGCCATATATTCTGTGAGGAGCTGAGAAAATACTTCATCCTCCTTGTGAAGGTCAGGTTCCTGTAATCTAAGGAAATCCCTGTGTTGGGTTTGTTCCCCAAGGGGAGTCTTTCTCCTTCATCACCGGAGAGGCTTACTTTATCCTTCTGGCCTCCTGAAACAGCATCTTGGTAGCCCTTGGAGCCAGGAGGGAAGAATCAGGCTGGTAAATTCCGTTCTTAAGTAAGGTTCTTTCCAGCTGTTCACAGCTCGCTCTTCTGTGCCCTGCTTAGGAACATCTGACTGATGAAGTCTGCAGTAAAGGTGCCTGGGAACGCTGGTGTGTGTAACATGTGCCCAAAGCTTTGCCATGGCCAGGAGGCAGATTTTAAGTTTGCTCACTGACAGCTGCTGTGTGTTATCCCTGGAATGTTAATCCTCAGAGAAAGCTTCCATGAAAGGTGACAGCTCTTAGCAGCTGTGCTAATGGTCTCATCTATCAAGTGACCCTCTCCTTTTCACCTTTGGTTGTCAGCTATATCCATATCTTTATGAGAAGTGGATATGAAATCTTAAAAGGCAGGGTGCTCATTTTAATTTTAAATGTAGATGTTAAAAATTCCAAAAAGGTAATACACACATTATAGAAAGACTGAAAAATAAGACCAAACCTACTGAAAGATTTAAATCACCCTTCAATACAGAGATGATTTGTACCTAGATTTTGAGTTATACTCTTGTATGCCTTAAAAACAAACAAACCACCAAAACCTTTTAAAATTGTTGAGAATATGCACAGCAATGCATATAACAAATTCCTGCTTTTCTACATGTATAATTCAGTGTCATTGATTACATTCCTTGAATGTAACCATCTTACTCCTTTACTGAATTATTTATCTGCCGTTAGCATAAACTCACTGCCCTCCCCACCCCCGGGTTCCTATCTCGTGTTTCTAGTTTCTACTGTGACTTTGATCCCCCATGCTGTTGTTTTTGTTGTTAGGTGCAACAGGTCAAATACTACTCAGAGGATCCTGTGAACAGCCAGCCTGAACCCTGCCCTATCCTGTGCTGTCCTCATCACCTCTGACACACTAGAGCCCATTGCTAACTATTCTTTCCAATCCTTTGTAAGGCATCTGCTTACTGTACCCTTCTTTCCTTAACTCCCCTCCCTAGTTCTTGGCTACTCCTGATCTGCTTGCTTGTCACTGTAGATGAGGATTCATTTTCTAGAATTATGTATTAATAGAGTCATACAATGTGTACTTGCCTCCTTCATCTAATATTTCACTCATCATAATTAATTTGAGATATATCAATGTTATGGTATGTATGTAGTTGGTTTCTTTTTTTGGTGATTTCCTGACTACTGGTACCGAGGATGATGATTATGAATCCAAATAAGATGAAGTTGACAAGAGTGGCATCCACTTCCTAAACAACATGCCTCTGAAAACTCTATGAACTTTGATAAACGACGATAGTTAGAGAAAGGCATCAGGCCTTTTTTTCATAGGGTCGCTATGAGTCATGCTCAACTTAATGGCAATCAACAACAACAACAACAACAACATCATGATATTATCTGTGGGTCCACTAGTAATAATTTTTGTTTACTTGACGTTGAGAAGCAATCCATATTGAAGGCTGTATTCTTTGATCTTCTGCAACAAGTGCTTCAATTCCTCCTCACTTTGAGCAAGCAAGGTTATACTCTCTGCATAGGGAAGGTTATTGACGAGGCTTCCTCCAGTATTGATGCCACACTTTTCTTCATTGAGTCCAACTTCTCGAATATTTTGCTCTGCTTATTGATTGAATAGGTATGGAGAAAGAATACAACCCTGATGCATGGTTTAATTTTAAACCATTTAGTGTTAGCTTGATATGTTCGCGCAACAATGTCTTGGTCTAGGTGTAGGTTTCTTATGAGCACAATCAAGTACTCTGGATTTCCCATTCTTCTCAATGTTTGCTATAGCTTGTTATGAACCACACAGTCAAATGCTTTTATGTAGTCAATGAAGCACAAATAGACGTTCTTTTGTTATTCTTTACTTTCATCCCAGATCCATCTGACATCAGTAGTGATATCCATGGTACCAAGGCCTCTTTTAAATCCTGCTTGAACTTCTGCCAGTTCCCTGTCTATGTACTGTTCTAGCTGTTTTTTAATGATATTCAGCAGTATTTTGCTTACATGTGATATTAATTTCAAATTAAAAAAATCAATTTCAAGTTCTATCCTGAAATGCAGTGAGTGATATTATCCATATGCATACAAGGAAAACCTGTTAATATTATTGTTACTCAAAATATACTTCAACATCTAGAGCCTAAGAGAGAGAAATGGAAAATTTTTCTTGAATCTTGCAGTCTGAAATTGACCGAACATGCAATAAAAATGTGTTAATGATAATTGGCGATAGGAATGTAAAAGTTGAAAATAATAAAGAAGGAATAGTAGAAAATAAGGGCTTGTTGACAGATATGAGGCTGGAAATAGAATGATTGGATTTTGTATTTTCAAGGTTTTATTCAGTGTTTTAAAAAATATTCACATGTCAACTTTACACATGGACCTCACCTGATGGGTTGCATTGGAACCAAATTTACTACATCTGTGGAAGGAATCATTGGAGAAACTCAATATCAGCAGTAAAAACTAGGCCGGGGCAGACTGGATCAGTCCATATGCAAGTTCACATTAAGGCCAAAGAAAATGAAAACAAGTCCACAAGGACCAAAATAGGATCTTGAATCTATTCCATCTGAATGTCAAAATCATCTTAAGAATAGGTTTGAAGCATTGAGCAGGAATGACCAAAAAACTAGATGAGTTGTGGGATGATATAAAAAATATCATCCATGAATAGAGCAAAAGGTCATAACAAAGACAGAGAAGAGGGGAGCTCTGGTGGCCTAGTGGCAAGAAGCTGCACTGCAATCCCAGAAGCGCATGGTTCAAATCCACCAGATGCTCTGCCGGGAAAGGAGGGACAATCTCCTCCTGTACCAGTCAGATCTGATCTGACGGTACACAGACACACACACA
>NW_006399983.1:1909765-1911117 GCF_000299155.1 Elephantulus edwardii
TAATAAAAAAAATTAAAAAAAAAAAGAGAAGAAAGAAAAAAAAAAACCAAACCAAAACAGAATGGTTGTCAGAAGAGACTCTGAAAATTGCACTACAGTGTTGATAAGCCAAAATAAAGTGAAAACATACTGAAGTAAAAGAGCTGAATAGAAGCTTTCAAAGGGCAGATTGAGACAAAGCAAACTATTATAGTGTAATATTCAGAGAGCTGAAATTGGAAAATAAAAAGGGTAGAACTTGCTCTGCATTTCTCAAGCTGAAAGAACTGAAAAGCAAATTTAAGCCTCAAGTTGCAATATTGAAATATGCTATGGGCAATATATTAAATGACCCAGAAAGCATCAGAAGAAGATGGAGGGAATACACAGGGTCACTGTTCCCAAAAGAAGTGACTGACAACAAAAAATTTCAGGAAGTACCATATGAGCAGGAGCCAATGGTAATAAATAAGGAAGTAGAAACGGCATTGCAGGCATTGACAAAAAAATAAGGCCCCAGGAATCGATGGGAAACCAATTGACTTGTTTAACAGATGCAGTCCTGGATGCATTCACCAGTCAGTGCTAAGAAATTTGGAGGGCAGTTGTCTAGCCAACAGACTGGCAGAGGTTTGTATTTGTTCCCATTCTGAAGAAAGGTGATCCAATAGAATGTGGAAACTATCAAGTTGTGCCATTTTACATTGCCATTAAAGGTATGAGAAGTCCAGTTGTTCTACCTTTTGGTTAACACTTGACTTTTAGCCATTGTTATAGGTTCTCATTGTGTTTTTCATTGGTATTTTCCTCATGACTTAAGATGTCCAGCCTTTTTTTCATGTGCTATTTGCCATCTGATACATTTCTTTGGAGAAATGCTTGCTTGAAATAATTTACCTTGTGAAAATTGGGTTGTTTAATTTTTAGATTCCTTTATATATTCTGAAGACCATTAACAAGGTTGTAACATGCAAATATTTTCTCCTAGTGTGTCTTTTCATCCTCTTAACAACTTCTTTAAAAGCACAGAAGCTTTATATATTAAGTTTATTAATTGGGTTTTTTATGGCTTACACTATTTTTTTATTGCAATATTTTAGGATAAAATTATTTTATTTGGAAAATTTGCTTAAAAATAATTGAGACAAGGGGTGAATGTGAATGAAAAAATAAAGCATGATTTCTTAATTGCTAAAACTTGGTGATGGGCATATAGAGGATGATTAGCTTGTTTTTACTTTTTGTGTGCTGTAATCCAAAAGAAATTTAAAAAAACAAACCAATAAGTTTTTAAAACTGTTCTTTCTTTTGCATGCATTTGTAACAATCACACAATCACCCCTAAAAAGTCATGGCTAGATACAATCATTAAG
>NW_006399983.1:1914960-1931908 GCF_000299155.1 Elephantulus edwardii
ATGTTGGCTCTTGGGTTTTCATAGATACTTTTTACTATGTTGAAGAAATTAGCCTCTAGTCCTATTTTGTTGAGTGCTTTAATCATGAAAGAGTGTTGGATTTTATCAAAGGCTTTTTCTGCATCAATTGATAGGACCATATGGTTCTTGTTCTTTGCCTTGTTGATGTGATGGCTTACACTATTGTTGTATCTCTTTGTCTATCTGAGATGACAAGGATTTTCAAGTTATGTTCAATACTTGTATGTATTTTTTATTTTAGCTCTTATTTCCTCTTTGATGCAGATATTTTTACAAAACTATTTTTAAAAATGTTTCAAAGTTTTGGTATTAATTTTAGACATAGAATGAATGTTTTGGTCTGTACATATTATAAGACATTGAAACTAATAGGTTTTAGAAGAGTGGGGAAGAGTAAATGATAGAAGGTGGAAGAGGGACATGAGTATATAAAAATATAATTTGTCTAAATTTCTGTATTTGTTATGCTATCTTAACATCTTTCAGGAGGCCACGCTGAACATGTTATATCACACCAAGCCTGTCTTTTCTTGTAAGTTCTTTCTCCTTTCTCTCTCTGTTGCATTCTCTTTCTCTTATATTCTTGCTCTTTCTCTCATACAAACATTCCTCCATATTGAGTCCATCTATAAGAAAAGCAAGGGACATATGGAGAGGGCCATATCTGACCTTTACCAACTTCTCGAAAGGCAACGGGCTCTGTCAACAGAATTAACAACACCAACCCAATTCCCATGAGCTTAGACATGTTGCCTACACTCCTGTACCTCTTTCTTCTTGTCTCAACACCAATCTTATTACTTTGCTGGGTTCCAAATCTGATACAATAGCTCATAGACCACACAGAATGATAACAGGGAAGTAAAAATGCTATAATTCAGGTGAGTAGCAGAATAAGTTAGAACAGCTTCTGAAATGTGTTCACGGGCGCCTCAGCCTTGAGCCTTGCACTTTTGTTTTTGTTGTTATGTGTCATTGAGTTGCCTGTGACTTATAGTGACCCTATGTACAATAGCCCTAAACCCTGTTCTATCCTTTGCCAATTTTGTCCCTGACACATCTATCCCCATTATCCCACTGACTGAATCAATCCATCTCATCAAGAGTCTTCCTCTCCTGTGCTGTCCCTACACCCTGCCAAGCATAACATTCCTCTCAAAGGACTGATCCCACCTTGCAACATGTCCAAAGTATGTCAGACAAAGCTTCAGCATCTTTGCCTCCAAGGAGAAGCCTGGCTTCACCCTCTCCAGGATGAACTTGTTTGTTCTCTTAGCAGTCCATGGTATATTCAATACTCTTCTCCAGCACCACAGCTCAAAGGCATCAACTCTCCTTCTATCATCCCTAGTCCTTGTCCAGCTCTCTGATGCCTAGCAAGTAATTACAAAGACCATGGCCTGTATCAGGCTCACCTTAGTCTCCAGACTGACATTGTTGTTCTTCAGTACTTTGGAGAGGTCTCTGATAGCAGACTTTCCCAGTGAAATTAATCTTTTAATTTCCTGGCTGCTGGTACCAAGAGTGTTAATTGTAAAGCCAAACAAACTGCAACTGTCAACAATCTCAATCTCTTCACCATCTATCATAATGCTTACAATTGGCCCAGGGGTGAGAATCTTGGTTTTCTTGATGTTGAGCTTAAGACTGCAGCCATTGACTTTCTGCAGCAAGTGCTTGAGGTCCTCCTCAGTTTCAGCAAGCAGGGTTGTATCATCTCTATAATGCAGATTGTTGATGAGTCTACCTCCAGTCCTGATGCCACACTTCTCACAGAGTCCAACCTACTGGATAATCTGTTTTGCATGTAGATTGAAAAGATATGGAGATAGGACACATCATTAATGCACACCCTTCCCAATTTTGAACCAGGTAGTGTCTCCTTGCTTTGTTCTGACGACTACCTCCTGGTCCAACTATAGGTTTTGCATAAGCACAATATAGTGTTCTGGGATTCCCATTCTGCTCAGAGTAAGCCACAGTTTGTTATGATTCACACAGTCAAATGCCTTTGCATAGTCAATGAAACACAGATAGACATTCCTCTGGTATTCTCTGCTTTCAGCCAATATCCACCTGACATTAACTCTAATATCCATAGTGTCACGGCCTCTTCTAAACCCAGCCTACACTTCAGGCAGTTCTCTGTTGATGTGCTATTCCAGTCATTTTTTTTTTATAATCTTCAGCAGAATTTTGCTTGCATGTGATATCAGTGATACTGTTTTATAATTTCCACACTCTTTTGGGTTACCTTTCTTTGGAATAGGACAAATATAGATCTCTTCCTGTCAGTTGGCCAGGTGGTTGTCCTCCAGATTTCTTGGCACAACTTGGTGAATGTGTCCAGGGTAGCGGCTGTTTTTTGAAATATGTCATTTGGTAGGTCATCAATTACTGGGTCCTTGTTTTTTACCATTCTTCCTTCATCACCACAGGCTCATGCTCATATATTGTTTCATGAAATTCTTGTGTCCACCAATTCCTTTTGGCACAATGAATCTGTATACTCTTTCCATCTTTTAATGCTTCCTGGATCATTTAATATTTTGCCCAAAGCATTCTTAAGTATTGCAACTCGAGGTTTGAATTTGTTGTTCACTTCCTTCAGGTTAGGAAATACTGAGCAAGTTCGGCCCTTTTGCTTTTCTGAGCCCAGCTTCTTGCATATTGCATTGTAGCACCTTTACACCAGTGTTATAAAATTTCCAGCTAATATCGGCTTCCTCTAATCTCCAAGTCCTCCAACAAACTTGGGCAAAAGGCTTTTAGCTCTGGCTCCATGGCATAGCTGTCCCAAGGTCTGCTCTATTTCGTGTCAGATCTCTGCTTGTCTGCCATGCCTGCTGTAATCCTGCTGTTGGATCCTCTCAATTTAATAGTGAGACTAGCAAATCCCCTTGTAAATTGGTGAGACTAACCAGTCCCCTTGTAAATAGGCTAACACACCCTATTCATATATCCCCATGTCAATCTAGAGACTAAAATGCTTCTAATCCAGGCCATGGTCTTCAGAGTTACTTGCTATGCACCAGAGACCTTGGCAGTGACTAAGGAAGACAGAAGAAGAATCGATACCTTTAAATTCTGATTCTGGTGCTGGAGAAGAGTCTTGAACATACCATGGGCTGCCAAAAAACCCAAATAGATCTGTCTTGGAGAGGGTGAAACCAAGTTTCTCCTTGGAGGCTAGGATTTTGAAGCTCTGTCTCACATACTTTGGGCATGTGGCCAGGAGAGACCAGTGCTTGGAGAAGGACATCATGCTTGGAAGTGTGAAGGGACAACACAGGAGAGGAAGACCCAGGATGAGATGGATTGTAACTAAGGTGATGTAGGTTGGTGTGTTGGAATTAGTGACACTGGCTCAAGATAAGGCAGGCTTCAGAGCTGCTGTACATAAAGTTGCTATGGGTCACAGGTGACTCAATGGCACATAACAACCACCACCACCACATGGCAAAGTAAAATTCAGTGGCTAGGAAAGCCATTTTCAACACTAAACTCAGCTCGTGGGAATACAGAGGAAAGACTGGAAATCTGCTTTTGTAAAGATTACCACCAAGAAAACCTTATTAGAACTGTTGTGCTCTATAACTGTGATAGAGCAGCCATGAACACAAATCAATTCCTGAGTGATGGGTTTGATTTTTGTTTGGGGTTGTCTGCTAACCCGTCTCTCAGTTTCTTCTTTTGTTCCCTTATTGTCTGTTCTCAACATAACTACCAGAGTGATTTATTAACAATTCAGGCCTTTGTGCCTTTGCCTTAGCACTCTGAAGAAAAGCCAGTAATCTTAGAGCAGTTCTTAGACACATGATCTGACTCTTTATTTCCTCTCCTAGGTTGTTATTGTCAAGGAAGTCAAGGGGCTTAGTGGTTAAAGGAATCCACTGCTAACTGAAAAGTCAGTGGTTTGAGTCCACCAGATGCTATATGGGAGAAAGATGTGGCAGTCTGATTTCAAAACAGTGACAGCTTTGGAAACCCAATGAGACAGTTCTCTGTCCTCCTGGGTCATTTTGATTCCGAATCAACTTGATGGTGTGTTTGTTGTTGTTATAACTTTCTATCTTGCTCACTCTTCTCCAGCCTTACTGGCTTCTCTGTCCCTGTGCCTTTACAAGAAAGGTTTGGTTTGGTATAGTATGTGGTGAAACTTTATCTCACATAGATGTTATCAGGAGGGGGTCAGTCTTTGGAAAAAAGCACCATGCTGTGAAAGGTGGAGGGTATGAGGAAGAGAGAAAGACCCTTGACAGAATGAACTGACTCCATGACTGTGAAAGTGGGTTCAAGTATGACATAAATGGTGGGGATGGTGCAGAACAGGACAAGGTTCCATCCATCTGTTGTTCCTTGAGTTGCTCTGAGTCCTAGTCTATCTGATAGCACCTAACAAGGGCTCTCCCATTGGAGATACCCTGCCCTCATACATTCAATTGGTTCACTCCTTTGCTTCTGGGTTTCTCTTGCTCATATGTATTATTAGAAAGGTATTCCCTGGCAACTTTCTAAACTACAGTTACTGCCTGTATTTTAATTTTTCTTTAGGATGTATCATGTGAAACCTAACATAATTACTTATCTGTTGATTATTTTCCTCCATAGGTTATAATCTCCCAGAGGATGGAGACTATGTTTTGTTCACTTTTTTTTCTTAGAGGACTTAGAAATCAGTGTCTGGAACATAGTATATGCTTAATAGCTATTTGTAGAGCAGGTGAATTAAGGGGTCCGGTCTGGATGGACAGACTCGGGAATGTTTTCAAAATACCGACTCCTCTGAAAAGCCACGAATGACTAGGTGAGAGCTGTATTTGTGAGTAAGTAATTTTGCAGATTAAGAAAAGAAAGACCAGTATGTTTTATAAATTTACTGTGGCATTTGTTTATTCAACAGTAAAAGAAAAGTAAGTATCACAAAGCAAGTGACCCAAAACAGCACATTTTGTGCCTGTCTTTCGCCACTTGGCGGCATCCAACAGGCGTGTTTATTCTGCACTGACTTTGGTGTGGACCTCCCGGCTCTTCACCCTCAGCTTGTTGACCTGGGACTCAGCGATGTCAGCCCGCTCCTCAGCCTCTTCCAGCTCGTGCTGGAGTTTGCGGAATTTAGCGAGGTTAGCATTGGATTGTTCCTCCTGAGAACAAAGATATATTGTGAGGATAAGACTTTGAGCTCCTCATTGCACTTGTTACAAGACAGGATTATTTCTTGATACTAGATGCTTCCTTCTTATGGTCTGTTTGCCATTGCTGATGTCAAGTACAGACAGAATTTGTAACTTGACAGTTTTGAAGTGGTGGGGACAGACAGCCTTATTACATCGAAGTAATCTGCTTGTGTGTTCTGTGAGTGATGTGTAGGCTGGTTAAGGAGGGGGAAGAGATCATGAGCTCTTGAAGCTTAAGAGAGAAATGTAAAATCAAGTTATAACTGAGCAATCCCACTATAGCATTTTTTCAGGATATATATTTTTTCCTATGTTTATACAGAGGAAGGGAAAGGGTGGATGCTAGGAAGAAAGTCTGCATCTGTTTATTTGATTTATAACCATTAATGCCTTTCCCTCCTGTCTACTTTCTGCCTACCGTAATGTGTGTGAAAGACTGGGGAGACAGAAAAAGCGCAGCTGGAGGCCCTTCCAGTATGGCTTCTCAGTAGCTACAGCAAATGCACAGAGAAGCCCAGTGGGTAACACTGTGGAGAGTGCATGATCAGTGCTTTAATACATAAGTTTGGATTTTATGAACACTTGATTTTGTGCATTTTAGGAGGGCAAGAATATTGACTGATAATTAGACGTTTTACTATATATTTTTTTTGTTGCTATTAATTTAAGGGGGCTGTTTGGAATTGTTTTTACCCCCCCCCGTCTTTATAAGTTAACAATAGCTAATATCTACTTTTGAGGTCTTAACTCTGTAATTTAGGACTTGGCGATAAGTTTCTATTTCTAAAAGTTCCCCTCCCCCTGCCCCCTCAGCTACTTAAAATATGAATGTAAAATATTAGTATATTATCTTTCTTTCTCAGCAATACATTATTTTAAGATACTTCTGAACCCCTAAAGAAATTTATACTTTCCTCCCAGTTGTAAAGATACTTACAGCTTCCTCTGCCTGCCTCTTGTATGATTTCACTTTCGCCTGCAGTTTATCTACCAAGTCCTGCAGCCTGAGGACATTCTTGCGATCTTCCTCAGTCTGAAAGTTTAAAAAAAAATCTGCTTTTAGCCCAAAGAAACAAGCCTGTAGGTGACAAAATACATTGCAGTGCCATGAAGGCACGTGGCCTGTAGTACAGCTGGTCCCCTCTGGGGATTCCATCGAGTATTGGTTGACCCAATGGCACCTCACAACTGCTCTTATGAAATGTCTACTAGATGCCATGCACTATATTAGGAAACAACACAATTCTTCCCTAATCCTTACCTCCTGACCCTGCAAAGTATCCCTATGTTTCAGATGGTGAAACTAAGATTTAGAGTGTTAAGTAATCTACCCAAATTTGTAAAGCAAGTCAGGCCAAACTAAGACTAATAGTTAGCTTATTTGACTTGAAAACTCATGCCATTTTCTTTCTCACACTATTTCCTAAGGCATTTCTGATCTTCTTAGGTCCTTGCAGGTCTGAGATGAGCAGCTGTGCTGATTGCTCCATACACATGCTGAATTAGTACATAGCTATTTGTGAGTACCAGAGAAATGGTCACCAGGTTGTAAGTTTTTCTTACGACATACAGGAAGTGTGGGTGCTATAGAAAGCTAGTCCCCCTTACCTGGTAGGTGAGCTCTTTCACTCTTCTCTCGTGCTTCCTAATACCCTTAACAGCCTCCGCATTACGTTTCTGTTCATTTTCAACTTCGCCTTCAAGCTCCCGTACCTGCAACCCAAAACATTTAAAAAACAAACCAACCGTGGTAGCCCAGAACTGACTGAAAGCATTGAGGGGCTACATTGTGGCTTGTAGGTCGAGGATGAGTTATTGTGTAGTAGGATAGAAGGGCATAGGGGACACATTTCCCCCCCTTCCCAGATTCAAAGAGATACCTACTCTGGCCTCCAGTTTCTGGATCTGCTTCTTGCCGCCCTTCAGGGCCAGCTGCTCAGCCTCGTCCAGACGGTGCTGCAAGTCCTTCACCGTCTGCTCCATGTTCTTCTTCATCCGCTCCAGGTGCGCGCTGGTGTCCTGCTCCTTCTTCAGCTCCTCGGCCATCATGGCGGCCTAATTAGAAAAGAAAGCAAGAAAGCAGTGACACCTGGGGATGATAGGTCGAAGCCCATGTCACTAGGACAGACTCTCTTCTTGCTTACATCAGTGATGGCCTTCTTAGCCTTCTCTTCTGCATTGCGTGATTCTTGAATTGCTTCTTCTACTTCACTCTGGAGTTGTGAGACATCATTTTCCAGTTTCTTCTTGGTGTTGATCAGGCTGGTGTTCTGTTGAAACAGAGGGTGGAAATTTATAAGATGTACAGTTTGTACCCTCTTGGGATTTCACACATCGCATGTGCTGGATTTTGTTAGCAGCACAACATGCCACAAACAGACTAGGTTACGGAGACTGCTCATGTGTTGGCTTTTATTTTTTTCTACTAGTTTATTTACAAAATTCTAATACAAATTCTAACAGATTCTTTCAGTTTCTCTCGCACCCCATCCATCAAATTGTACAACCCAATGATTAATCCCCTCTTCGCTGTGCACACCCACATCCCTCTGCTTGCAGCCTCTCCCACCCCTCCTGGATCCTTATACTCATTCTAAAATAACAGTCTTAGATGATATTTATCCTTGTGGGACTGAGTTAGTTCACTCAGCATAATGCTCTCCAGTCCCTCCCAAGTTAGGTAATAATTTACAAAGTTATTGCTCCTGCGTGCTATATAGAATTCTATTGTGTGAATGTACCATCATTTCCCAATCCATTCTTTTGTGGTTGGACATTTGGACTGTTTCCATGTGAATAATGCTGCTATGAACATTGGTGTATAAATCTCAGTTTGTGCCTCAGTTCTCATATTCTCAGGGTATAGTCCAAGTAGTGGAATAGCTGGGTGATTTTGCAAGTGACTTGATGCCAAGATTTCAGTAAACTTTAAATATTAGTTCAGAGCCAAAACTGATCATCTACAGAAAGAGCTCTGGTGCCACGGTACAAGTGCTCAGCTCCTAACAGAAGTCAGCAGTCTGAACCCACCAGACACGCTATGAGAGAATGAGGTGGCAGCCTGCTTCCCTAAAGATCTGCCAGCCGGGGAAGTCCTATAGAGCATCTGTGCCCTGTCCTAGGGGGTCACTATGAGCTGGGATAGATTCGATGGCATTCTTTTTTAAATTTCTCCTTGCCCTAATCTCCATCTCATTTACACATAAGGACTTCTGAGGTTTAAGAATGCTCAGATTTGTGCAAATTTATTTCTAGCTTTTTTAAAAAAATTGTTCTTCTGGGGAGAGAGGGGAGGAAAAAGAAGTGCAACAATGGAAAAAAAATGAGAACATTTTTTATGTTTGAAAAATGTAAAAAGTAAAAGAATAGAAAAATATTACTATTTTAATTATATTTCAATCATATATCACTAGTCTCCTATTCATAAAATATAGTAAATACACTAGAAAAGGTTATTTTTTTCTAAGTAACTGGCATTAGGAGTTGCTCAACTAGAAAGAATCTGTTATGAGGAGTTGCTCAATTAGAAAGAATTAGCTATCCATTTCTGATATAACAGGCCTCTGGAAACCCTGTAAGCAATAGAGGGATACAAGCAGAGGTGGAGCCCAGATGGGAAGTCATTCAGAATGAGAAGAAATAGATGAAAGGTGGGGGTTAAATGAAAGAGAGGAAGATCCTCAGTGAAATGGATTGACACAGTGACTACAGTGATAGGCTTAAGTGTGCTAGAGATGATGAAGACAACACAGGATAGGGCACGTTTCAGATCTGTTGTACATAGGATTGCTAAGAGTAGTATTTGACTTGATGGCACCGAACAACAACAATGGCTTTCTCCTCCTGAGAATATCAGTTTACCATGTTGTTATTGTTATGTGCCTTCAAGTTGCTTGCGACTCATAGTGATCCTATGTACAACAGCCCTAAACCCTGCGCTATCCCTTGCCCGTCTTATTATCTCTGACATGTCCATCCCCATTACCCCAGTGACTAAATCAGTTCATTTCATTGAGGGTCTTCTCTCCTGCGCTGTCCCTATACCCTCCCAAGCATGGTGTCCCTTTCCAAGGGCTGATCTCTCTTGCAGTATGTCCAAAGTATGTCAGACGGAGCTTCAGAATCCTTGCCTCCAAGAACAGTGTGACTTCACCCTCTCCAGGACGACCTTGTTTGTTCTTCTAGCAGTCCATGTTCCAGCACCAAGGCTCAAAGGCATCTACTCTCCTTCTGTCATCCTTAGTCATTGTCCAGCTCTCTGATGCATAGCAAGTAATTGCAGAGACCATGGCCTATATCAGGCACACCTTAGTCTCCAGAATGACATCGGTGCTCCTCAGTACCTTGGAAAGGTCTCTGACAGCAGACTTTCCCAATGCAATTTGTCTTTTAATTTCTTGGCACCTGGTACCAAGAGGGTTGATTATAGAGCCAAGCAAATTGAAGCTGTCAACAATCTCAATCTTTTCATCGTATTTTAAAAATTTCAATGCAGTGGTTCTCAAAGCGAAGCAATATTGCCTTAGTGAGGGAATTTGGAAGCATTTTGGGTAGTTGTTGTGGGTTCTCAGAATGACAAGGGGATGCGACTAGGATGCTTGTGCAGGGCCAGCATGCTGGAATGCGCTGCAGGGCACGGGGTGGGGGGGGTGGGAACAGCCACAGCTAGCCTGTGCCTGTGCCTGCTGAGACACACTGCATGGAGCGCTTTCAGATGTTTGACTCAACAGGTATTTTACACAGGCATATTCTACATCATAGTTTTCAAATTAAAGAGTAAAACCAAAAATATTTTTAAATAAATAACTTCTTTCTTTTTCTTGGTAGAAGTGTATGAAAAAGGCAATTAGGCACCCACACACACACACACACACACCACCTATGATCCTATCTAAAAATAGCTGGAATTAAAATTTCAAAACACATCTCTGATCTTTTATTTACACACATTTACAGAAACAGGGCACTTCTGTATCGTAATTCTAGTTTCATCCTTTACCAGCACACTAGCACTTCCTGGTTGTGGGAATCCTACCTGGGTATGCAGCAGCTGCACCCGCTCGCTGGCGTCCAGCAGCTCCTGCTCAGCCATCTTCCTGCTCCGCTCTGTCTGCTCCAGGGAGGCCCGCAGCTCCTCCACCTCTGCCTGCAGCAGGTTGCCTCTGCGCTCCACGATCGCCAGCTGCTCCTTCAGGTCCTCCTGGCCCCGCAGAGCGTCGTCCAGGTGGAGCTGCGTGTCCTGTTAAATGGGGGAGAAAATATTCCTACTAGAAGATGAGCAGGGAGGGTAGACTGGTCCCCAAAACAGGACTGAGATGCCTCCCATTCCAGTGAGAATGATGCTCTCAGAAGCTTAGGGAGTCAATAAGAATCGCCTTAGAGAAGGAGAGAATTATTAGGAAATATGGAATTCCTTTCTTGTTCTTCCAGTAACCAGTTTGGTTTCTGTTTAGGGGTGTGTGTGTGTGTGTGTGTGTGTGTGTGTGTGTGTGTGTGTGTGTGTGAGAGAGAGAGAGAATCACTAATATCTATCATTTATAGGTTATTTTCCATATTGTCTTCCAGGTGTCAAATATTGGTCTCATTTGATACAGTAACCCTATAAAATGGATAGTTATTTTGTAGAAAAAACCAATGTTCTGAAAGGTTAAATCACTTGTCTGAAGCCAGGTAGCTAACAAGTACAAGACTTGAGCCCACTTTCGGGCCTATCTGATGCCAAAAGTCTGTACTTTCTCTCAAATCAGACCTTAATATGTGAGCTGCTGAGTTTTTTCTACACAAAATTACTTTGGAGATTCCATGTTCTTTGTATATTTTATTTAGCTCCCTCTATTGTTATCAGGCTCTATGATTTGTTAAGTGGCATCAACATGCCTCTGGAAACTATAAACTTTGAGAAATGACGATAGTTATAGAAAGGCTTAAGGTCTTTTGTTCATAAGGTCGCTATGAGTCATGCTCAGCTTGACAGCAATCAACAACATCTGTCAGCTCTGCGATTTGTTAAATGAATAAAAACTCCTGATGGTTAAACAGACAGGTGGTGTTTTGGGGACTGACAGCTCTCCTGGGTTCTTGAGCTGCTCGTGTGACTTTACCTTGAGGACACCTTGGGTGTTCCTATAGTTTCTCAGGCTCTCAGCAGCCAAGCGGTTGGCATGATTCAGCTGGATTTCCATTTCATTCAAATCTCCTTCCATCTTCTTCTTGACTCTCAGAGCATCATTTCTGCTTCTGATCTCAGCATCCAGTGTGCTCTGCATGGTTTCCACAATTCGAATGTGGTTCCTCTTCAGCTGGTCAATTTCCTCATCTTTTTCTGCAATTTTCCTATCAATTTCAGACTTGACTTGGTTCAACTCAAGCTGGATACGCAGGATCTTTCCTTCTTCATGTTCAAGAGAAGCCTAAGAAAAACAGTGAGCAACTAATTAAAAAAGCTAGGATGTATGGAATGCATACTTGTGTGAGCCAAATTCTTATTAATATCAGTTTACTTCATTTTAAAAGTAGATGTAATAGTTCTAATAATATGCTAGGTATCATTTTGTTTATTCAGTTACAAATGATATAGGGCTGTGACAGATGATATAAGGTGATATGGGTTAGATAATCTGTAAAAGATAAACTCACTAAAAGAAAACCCCAAACAAAAACAAAACTTTTAGGAACTCTGGTTGCTGAGTGGATAAAGAATTGCACTGCTGACTTAATGGAAGGTGGTTCAAATTCACCAGCTGCTCCATGAGAGAAAGATGGCAGTCTCCTCCCATGTGATTTATAGCCTTTGAAAGATAAAAGTGCTACATAAACACTGTTCATAGTAGTTTGTTATTGCTTTTTAAAAACATTTTTTTAAATTTTTTTTATGTGTACCGTCAAATTGGTGCAGGAGGAGATTGTCCCTCCTTCTCGAGCAGAGCATCTGGTGGATTTGAACTGCTCACCTCTGGGAAATTCTGGGATTTATTTTAATTTTATTTTATTATTTTTGTGTGTGTACCATCAAATCAGATTTGACTGGTACAGAAGGAGATTGCCCTTCTTCTCCAGCAGAGCATCTGGTGGATTCAAACCATGCACCTCTGGGATTGCAGTACAGCTTTCTGCCACTAGGCCACCAGAGCTCCTTTAGTAGTTTGTTATTGTTATGTGTCATAGGGTCAGAACTGATGCAGAGCTGACCCTCCAGCAGTTTTTCAGAGTTTATAAATGGCCTGTGAGGAGTTAGCCAGTCTCTATTCCATGGAGCACCTGGTGGATTCCAAGCATACACCTTTGTCTTGGAAACACATCTTCTTACCGTTAGGCCACCAGGGCCCCCTATTTCACGTTAGCAGTCATACAACCAAAACTTGTATTATTAAATCTATGTATAATAATGATTCTGTGTGCTTCCTGAAATATCTCAGTACAGAGTCTCTACTACACATAAATTTAATAATACTGTTTTTGCTTGTGTGAATACTGACTTGAATAGGGAGTTCTGGTGGCTTCATGTGTCAGAGATTGGAAGGATGGCACAGGATAGCGAAGGGTTCAGATCTGCTGTTCATAGGATTGCTGTGAGTCATACTTGAGTCAATGGCACACAACAACAGTGCATAGTAAACATGAATTCTCTGTTTTAGAAACTGACTCGTCCATGTGGGATCTATTTTTATTATAGAAAAGTACCTGGGTTTTTTTTGTTTGTGTTTTTAAAAGAAAACCTCTTTTTTTCTGACAATACATGTTCGTTGTAAAATGCAGGGGTAATATATAATAACAGCAACAACAAAAAATGCCTAGCTATTGTGTTTCCACATTTTAATGCAGTCCCTTTTTGTTTCAGGATTCTGAGGCTCCGTCTGACTTACTTTGGACATGTTGTGAGGAAAGATCAGTCCTTAGAGAGGGACATCATGCTTGGGAGGGTGGAGGGATGGCGCAGGAGAGGAAGGCTCTCTGTGAGGTGGATTGATTCAGTGACTGGGATAATTGGGATGGGAGTGTCAGAGACAGTGCGATTGGCACAGGACAGAGCGGAGTTTAGGGCTGTTGTACATAGGGTCCCTATGAGTCGCAGGCGACTCGACGGCACATAACAACAACAACAACATTGTATTTGAGCTTCTATCTCACTTCAAAATTGCTTTTTAGCACAAATATTTTACCATATTAATAATGTTTAATGACTGTATAAAATTTTAGTATATAATTTGCTGATTTTTATTTTTGCATTGGAATCTTGGTGCTTAAGGCTTTGCCTCTAGTTAAGATTATTTTCTTGGGATTTATTCTGAGAAATAAAGTTAATGAGCTAGAGTCTATACATTTTTAAAGCTTTTGATAATTATTGCCAGCATCCCCTTCTTAAAGCCTATAGGCTTTAAATGCTCACCAGCTCTATAATATGTATCAGTCTTACAGTATTTTTGTTCTCTTTGAGGATTTTCACCAGTTGGAGTTTTATTTGGTCCCATAACATAGTAATGTATACCTCTGCTTCTTCTAAGGCAGCCTGGATATCACATTTCTCTTGTTCCACTTGCTTCTTTATTTTCTCCAACTCATGAATTTGCTTCCCTCCCTCGGCAATCTGCTCTGTGAGGTCAGAAATCTCCTCTGATGGTGATCAGATAAGAGAAACATGATCAGATATGTGGGGAAACAAAAGGTTCTATCAGGTCTAAAAGGGGCAGAGAAGTTCAAGAGGACTCACGTTGCAAGTTCTTATTTTCCCTCTTCAACATTTCAAGTTGGTCCAGGGATTCCTCATAGGCATTCTTCACCTTGAAGAGCTCAGTGCTGAGAGAGCGAGACTCCTTCTGGGAGGCCTCCAGTTCAGCCTGAGTTTCCTCATACTTCTGTCTCCATTCTGATAGGACCTGCAAAGCAAGAAAGCATCAGCTTGCACAAGGTAAAAGAGACACCAAGTCAGACACGTCCAGGTTTAACCAGGCATCTCTGACCACCTTATCAAAGTTCCTTTGCTTTTTGTCCAGAGCTGCGCAGGCAGCATTCGATCTTTCCACGTCGAGCATGAGGTCCTCCACTTCGTTCTGCAGCCTCTGCTTCGTCTTTTCAAGAGAAGCACATTTAGCATTGACAGCTTCAACGTGCTCCTCAGCATCCTGCAGACGCTGTGTCAGCTTCTTCCTGGGGAAATAGCCAAGCCATGAAAGAGAGTGATGAAGAATACTGGCAATACTCTACCTTTCCTGGGTTCCTTCTACATTCCTGAGTCTAGACTGATAAACTGTGTAACAAGATCCAAAGTAGTCAACAGTTGGGTTCAAGGGCTTGTTGAATTGTTGGAGGTCACTCTTGTTGTTATAATGTATCACATTAAATAAGTCAAGATTTCCAAGATTTATTATTGAGTATACTTGTGACCCAAACCCCCTTAGTCTTTTTTTAAAAAACAGATTATATATTGCATCTTACTACAGAGAGAATTTGAGGGAGCCCTAAGTGGTAATCTACCAGCTGCTCCATGGGAGAAAAATAGGCAGTCAATTCCTATGCTTTTTGTACTGCCTCTGAAAATCTGCTGGAGGGTAAAGCTATGAGTTAGTTGACTCCAATTCGATGATCTACAACAAAAACAACAGGTATTTCACTAAATAACTGTAGAGTGAGCATATTCATCTGCACTCTCAGATTTTTCACTTCATACCTTTCTTCCCCCTTAGGTTAGCCAGTTTCTTCTCATCGTAAAAATTATACTATCTACCAAGAATTTGATCTGGATAAATCAGAAAGAACAATTCATGTAGTTTAAGCACGAGTTGGGTTTTTTCCCTTTCTGGATTTCTATTTTATTCCAAATTTTGTAGCACATATATATCCTTAAGGTAGCCCTGGTGGTGTAGTCTGGAGAGAATTGTACTTCTAACACAAAGTCACCCTTTCTGTTGGTTCAAATCTATTACCTGCTCTGTGGGAGAAAGATGGGCAGTCTCCTCCCATGCAATTAACAGAGTTATAAACCTGTTGGAGGGTCAGTTATAAGTCTGAAATGGTTTAACAGAAATGAATTAAGGAGTTTTTAAAAATATACCCTTAAAGTCTTTATGCCCAGGAGTATCTTCTCTAGTCTCTACAAAGACTAAGTATTTACTTAATTTAGACCAACTCTAGGCATTATGTACAGTTTGACGGCCTCCAATATGAACTTTAAAGGGGTATGTCTCTGTGTACTGCAGTCCTTAAGAACATGGACCCTGGATTACAAATGCCTGGTACTAATCCTACCTATATGATATTTTAGCCATATAACTATAACAACGACAACATAGAGAGAGCTACGTTGGCCTAGTGGACAGAAAGTTATGCTACCAAGTGCAAGGTGGGTGATTTTAATCTGAGACCCTCAGGCCTGGTTCAAATTGTTTTTCTGTCAAACATTCTTCTAGGTGGTCTAGCATTGGTCTGTGCATTGCTATGCAGAGGTAACTCATGGTTGCTGTGAAGCTGAATACTGTGACACTGATGTGCCAAATGTGGTAATGGTTACCCATGGTGGACAGTGTTTCCTGGAGCTTCCTGGTTAAAACAAGCCTGGAAGCAGGAGTGGCATCCACTTCCGAAATGGCTTGCCTCTGGAAACTCTATGAACAGTACTCAGGCCTTTCGTTCATAGGGTCGCTATGAGTCGTCTATGACTCGACAGCACCTAACAACAACAACAACAACAACTATGGTTTATAGTTGTTTAACCTCTTAAAGACTTTATTTCCTTATCAGTATAATTGTTGTTGTTATTAATTGCCTTCAAGTTGAGCATGACTCATAGCGACCCTATGAACAAAAGGTCTGAAGCCCTTATCCAACAATCAACATTATCCAAGTTCATAGTTTCTGGAGGCAAGTTATTTAGGAAGTGGATGCCACTCCTGCTTCTAATAATAATAATAATAATAATAATACGCGTTTTGGTAGCTTACTGAAAATCACTTAACTGAAAAATCACTTGAAGCACTCAGTAAACATAAGTTTCTAATATTATTTTGTTACCACTATCATCAAAAACATCACAGCTGCTTCTGGGAATTGCTGAGTTGGGCAGCTAAGACACTAATTTTTTTTCCTCCTCCTAAGTTCATAGAAGACTATTTTAGATAGACTCGTAATGAGTCGCAGGCGACTTTAAGGCACATAACAATAACAACAAATTCATAGAACATACTTGGCCTCCTCCAGCTCCTCCGTGCGCTGGATGGCGTCCGTCTCGTATTTGGTCCTCCACTGGGCAACCTCACTGTTGGCCTTGGACAGCGCCCTCTGCAGCTCGGCCTTGGCTTCCTGCTCCTCCTCATACTGTTCCCGCAGCAGGTCGCAGTCATGGCGGGAGGACTGCAGGGCGTGGGCCAGGGCGTTCTTGGCCTAAGACAGTACCAGTTGAGTGACTTTTATTCTTTTATTCAGTGGTAACTCAATTTGCACACCTCAAGTAGAAACTAGGTGGATTTGATTAGGCAAACAGATCTTTGATAAACTCACTTTCATTTCTTCCTCTAGCTGACGCTTTAGCTCCTCATTCTGCTGAGTAGATGCCTGTTTGCCCCTTGAAAGCTGAGAAACTAAAACATCTTTCTCATCTAGTTGTCGGGAGTATTCACCTATAAATAATTGAAGCAAAAAAATTTGTTAATGGCACACTTGGCCAACTGACTGGAAGAGATCTATATTTGTTCCCATTCCAAAGAAAGGTGACCCAACCGAGTGTGGAAACTACAGAACAGTGTCATTGATTTCACATG
>NW_006399983.1:1933043-1975194 GCF_000299155.1 Elephantulus edwardii
CGGTGCGGTTGGCGCAGGATAGAGCAGGGTTTAGAGCTGTTGTGCATAGGGTCGCTATGAGTCGGAAACGACTCGATGGCACATAACAACAACAACATATATACATGCATGGTATATATAAAACTTACATGTTACCTGCTATTGAATATTATTATAGAACTGCTGCTGTTATTGTTGTTAGAGTAAACTGAGTCTACTGTGATTCATAATGACCCTGTGAACAACAAATTAGAGCCTTGCCAAAGGTCTGTTTTGCCAGTTGGAACCTATTCTGCGTCACCCTTTAATCTCCCTCATGTTCCAGCCCATCACTGGAGTCACTGTTTCAGTCCATCTCATTAATTAGAACTGTTATTGATGTGTGTCATCGAGTGGGAACTGACTCAACAGCTGACCCTCCAGAAGGATGAGAAATTTCCTATGCAATTTATTGCCTCTAAAAGCCTGGTGGAGGGTCAGCTGTGAGTCAGTTCCCACTCAATGACACACAGCAATAACAGTTCTAATCAATGAGATGGACTGAAACAGTGACTCCAGTGATGGGCTGGTACATGAGGGAGATTAAAGGGTGACGCAGAATAGGCTCCAGATTTCTGCTGTTAGGGTTGCAGTGCAGCTTTTTACCACTAAGCCAGAGAGCTGCAATCCTATTAGAACCTGAACTTGAACAAGAAGAAGAATTATCATAACCGACAAAAATAATCTGTTTGTTCTTGCTGTTTTGTTTTCTTTCTTATTGGCTTGGGAAATTCTAGTAGTTTATTCATCCTCCTTTAATATGCAAATGTAGTTCTTTTTTCAGGAGCTCTGCCATCACTTGGACCAAGTCCCTAGTGACAGCACCCAGAGAAGGCATCCTACCTGCTTCAGTCTGCAGGCGCGACCGCTGTGCTGTCAGGTCATTGATCAGCCGCTGCTGCTCTTCCTCCTTGGCCTTCAGTTCACTCACTTGATCCTCTAGTGTTCGGCACATTTTTTCAAGGTTTCCCTAGGAGACACGTGGCAGTGAAAGATGAGACCCTGAGTACTTGTTAAAAAACCTTGAAACTTGACTCCTAAAGTGTCCTTAGAGTAAGTGCTTTTACATCCAGTGTAAAGAGACAGCATGACATCAACT
This sequence comes from Elephantulus edwardii, assembly GCF_000299155.1. Lineage (NCBI taxonomy): Eukaryota > Metazoa > Chordata > Mammalia > Macroscelidea > Macroscelididae > Elephantulus > Elephantulus edwardii. The sequence goes on from NW_006399983.1 coordinate 1,934,161, forward strand.
CTGTGGAACACGTCCGAATTTGAGCCTGTTGAGTTTCCAGTGTCCCTAAACTGGTTGTTGCTGGAGACCAATCACTTATTTTAGTCCTACAAATACTCGTTTAAAATGGATTTTTAAATCATCCTACTGAGTCACAGGTGCTGAAATTTAAAAAAGTACCAAATTAAACAGATAAGATTTTTAAATCATCCTACTGGGTCACAAGTGTTTAAATTAAAACAAAGTACCAAATTAAATATATAAAAATAGAAAATATTAGGTTAGTGTTTTAAATTACTTTAAATGCTTAATGTCCGAGTTCAGTGAATTGTTGGCTGTTGATTAGTAGTTAATGCTGATTGAGTGATGATGACATTTGGTACCTTGGCTTTGGATATGGCCTCTGCATTGCTGCTCAGGTCGTCGATCTCCATCTTGAGCTCGCTCTTCTCCTTCTCCAGCTTTTGTTTGACCCTCTGCAGGTTGTCGATCTGCTCCCCGAGTTCAGCCACACTGTCCGCGTGCTTCTTCCTCAGCGTGGCCGCCGTGGCCTCGTGCTGCAGGGTGGCCTCCTCCAGGTCCCTGCGCAGTTTCTGGAACTCAGCCTCCCGCTTCTTGTTCATCTCTACCTGAGCAGAAGTTGCCCCTCCAGCCTCTTCCAGACGTTCGCTGATCTCCTCCAGCTCCCGGGAGAGGTCGGAGCGCTGCTTTTCTGCCTTGGCGCGGGAAGTCCGTTCTGCCTCGATTTCCTCCTCCAGTTCCTCAATGCGGGCCTGAGAGGGACACGAGCACATTTATTTGAACTCCACTCATCTTCAGGGGATTCGTTTGGTTTGTGGGAAAGATAGAGGGGCGATGACTCACCTGCAGTTCTTTGATCTTTTTCTGTAGTTGAATTTCTACTGCTTGTTCATCTTCAATTTTACTTATCAGATTGCTTATTTCAAATTCTTTCCTTTAGATTAAAGAATAAAACATATCCAAACTCATATTAATTGAAAGATGGCATCATATAGCTATTTTCCCCCTTGGGCCTCTTACTTTTTGAGTTTGTCATCAAGTTGTTGCTTGTCATTTTCTATGTCCATTGTGGATTCTTGGGCCAACTTTAGGTCACCTTCCAGTTTCCTCTTTGCTCTTTCTAGGTCCATGCGAAGTTTCTTTTCTTGCTCCAGAGACCCTTCCAGCTAATGGAAAAGTAAGATATGTTAAGCATAGATTTAAAACATCAACAACAAACAAACAAACCCAACCCACAAACCAACTCTCAAAAGGCTATTAAAAACCCACTGACATCGTCCACTTGCTGCTCCAGCTTGGTTTTGGCCTTGGTCAGGCTGTTCACTTTGTCCTCCTCTGCCTGCAGGTCATCCAGCGTCTGCTGGTGGGCCTCCTGCAGGGCTTTCTTCTCCTTGGTCAGCTTTGCAATGGTCTCATCCAGGCCTGCCATCTCCTCTGTGAGGTTTTTCACCTTGAAAAATTCAAGCAAGAAATAATCTCTATTTAAAAGCAGCTTAATTAATGTGTAGTCATGTCTCTATGTCGTCTAGAGAATGACACATACTTTGTTCTCTGTGGCATGCTTCTCCTTTTCAACCTTGGCCAGTGTCAGCTCAAGGTCATCGATGTCTTTCTTCAGCTCTGAGCATTCATCCTCCAGCTTCCTCTTCTTGGCTGTCAGCTCAGCATTGATCTCTTCCTCATCCTCAGCTCTCTCAGTGATCTCTTTGATTTTGGCCTCTAACTGGATTTTGTTTTTAATCAGTTGATCACACCTTTCCTCGGCATCCGCCAAGGCATCAGCCTCCTGTGGAGAGAGGCAAGAAGATGTTTGGAGAGATTGTTACTTCTCTCATTTTTTAAACAAAATAGTAGTGTTAATCGAATAATGGTAAATGTTTAAGCATGAAGACAGCACTAAACTTAATTGGATATTTATATGATTTAGAGGATTGGAAATGGGAATGTAGCTTTAGGAGAAAAAATAATGTCATTGCAGCAACCAATTACTTAAAAATATAGTGTTAAAAAAATAGTCTTGTGGAGTGGAAAGACCTCCAGACAGGGCAAAAGAAGCCTCATTTCTGGTTCAGTGTTGACTCCAGATGTCCCTGCACTCTCCTTGTTCAATCTCAACTTCCTCATATGTAAACAAATGGTTTTAAATCAATTATTGCTAAGAGTTTTTCAGCTATAAAGTCAAATTCTTTTGATTTAGCCAATAGACTTGTGTCAGGTTTGGTCATATTCAATCCCCCATCAAATAATTAGCTGCTAGAATAACCAAAACATGAAAAACAAAAGTAAATACAAATAATTTTATTCTTCTGAATCTATCTCTATACATTTTTAGTACATACAAAACCTTCTTGAGGGTCTATAAGCAGTGCTTTAACTATCTAGCATTTTCATTTAAAGAATAACAAAAATTAATTTTAGAATATATAAGAACATATAATTCTGAAAAGCTGCATAGCCCAAGAGAACTTTTATAAATGACTTAAAGACTCAGCTAAAAGTTAGTTCAACCACTACTTTGTTAAATTACTCTGGACTGGAGAATTTCCATAATTGCAGAGTGCTCTCCTGGCTTTGTAGGGAGAAGCCTCTCTGGCAGTTTGACTCTATCAGCCTCTCCATGGGACAGAGATGGGCAGTGTTGTCTGGTGTGATTTATACCTTTGGAAACCTGCTGGAAGGCCAGCTATGAGTTGGTTCTGACTTGGTGGCAGTGAGTAAGCCAATGAGAGTTTTGTTTGTGCTTTCATTTTTAAAATGCTTCAATTGATGATAATGGACTTTTAAGAGTGATTCATTCATAAATGTTTACTGATTAATGATAATAGGGCGCTCTGGTGGCCTAGTAGTCAGAAGTTGTGCTGTAATCCCGAAGCGATGTGGTTTGAATCCACCAGCTGCTCTGTGGAAGAAAAATGGGCAGTCTCTTCCCGTGCAAGTAACTGTCTCTGAAAACCCACTGAAGGGTCAGCTATGGGTTGGTTCTGACTTAATGGTGCACAACAACAACAAAAATGATAACAAGATGATGAAAATGAAGAGGCTGAATTTAGGGCGGAAATGTAACCAGCATAGTAGAGCTAGCAGGAGAAAAAGCTGAAACAGCTTAAGCCTTTGACAGATTTCTTAACCTTGTTGGACTTGTTGAACCAAGGAATTGGAAAATTATATGAGGCTAGAGCTCTAATGTCAAACCTACCCTCCCGCCCTTAATTGCAGCTCCTGAGCACCGCTCAGGAGTTGGGCAGTGCTTCGTTCTGTTGTGCACATGGTCACTAGAAGTAGGAACTGAGGCAGTGGCACCTGACAACAATCTGAACCAATAAGCAGAGGCCATAAGCATACTAAGCAGACATATACCAAAGGAAGAATCAGAGAGGATACATTTTTTCATAGTTCAGTTCAAGCAAACTAATGTAAATTCACTGCTGAATTCTTGGTGGTTGTGGAAAGGAGAAATCAAGAGGAAAACAAAAATACCACCTTTGTTGAGTGTAAGTATAATCCAGTAGATTTGTACTCATACAATGGACTGGTTTGTTTTTTGGTTTTTTGTTTTTTGACTGTTCTTTAAAGGCTAGGATGAGACAGCCAAGACAAACTAATAAAAGAAGAGTGAGAATTGGTTTTAAATTCCTTCCTTCATGACTTAAATTTTGAGATATTGAATCTTTAATCTTCCCTTCTTCATTTCTAACTAAGAAATCGTGCCTTGGAGGAGCCTAGTGTACCATGTGTTACATGCTGGGCTGCTCAGGAAGGCTTGGTGGTTTAAATCCACCAGCTGTTCCACAGGAGAGAGATGGACAGTCTCCTCCCACAAAGAGTCCTAACACTGGAAACCTGATGGAAGGCCGCATGGCTGGAAGATGACCTGATGGCAGTGGGTTTGATTTTTAGTTGTTCCTTATAGGAACACTGAAAGATAAGTGAATTTAAAAAAACCCAAAAAACAACAACCCACAAAAAACCCCCAACCCAAACCAAAACTCAAAACAAGCAAAACACAACTTGAAATATTTTCCAAAGACAAGATTTGTGTAGCTCTCCACAAATCTGTGAGCACCGTGCAGCATTCCAAAAACAGACTACTCACAGATTGGACCTGGAGTTGTAGGTCATTTTTCTCTTTCAAGAGAGTGACCATTTTTTCCTCCAGCTCCTTCCTCTTGGCCTCTGACTTGGCGAGCTCCTCTTTGGTTTTCGCAAACTCTTCCTTCATGGTGGCCATCTCCTTCTCCGTCTCCGCACTCTTCAGCAGCGGCTTGATCTTGAAGAACAGCTTCATCCAGGGCCAGTGCTTGACGTTCATAAAGGCACGGACGTTGTATTGGATGCAGAAGATGGACTCTCTGTAATTGGAATAGAAATGTCAGCGCAGATTGTTTTATAAGGTATGCTATTATTATTTATTACACATTGTTGTTGAGTACTGTCGAGTTGGAATGGACTCATAACTGACCCTCCAGTGGGTTTTCAGAGACAATAAATCACATAGGAGAAGATTGACCATCCTTCTCCCACAGAGCAGCTGGGGGATTTGAAACACATCTGTTTGCAAAGACAGCACCATTGTTTACCACTAAGCCACCAGAGCTCCTTTTATTATACCTAGAGCCCCTATTAATGAACACTTCCAACATTTATATGGCGTGTGTGATTCTATGTACTTGATATATGTGATTTATAAACATATACACACAAACATATATTTTCACACTCACTGTCAGTAGTCCACAATAAAGCTACTTTACTCACGGGCATTAATATTGAACACGTCTGTGTTCTCAGGTTCAAGTTAAGAAGCTGACTTTGCTATTGTTAGGTGCCTTCAAGTTGAGACAGTGGAGTGACACCCATCATATCCTGCTCATCCTCATGTTCTGTACCGTGCTTAAGCCTGTTGTTCCAGTCACTGTGGCACTTTGTTCCTTGAGGGCTTCTGATACTTTGCTTACTCTACTTTTCCAAGCCTAATATCCTTTCCAAGTTCTGGCCCTTCTACTTGCCCAAAGTATATGAGACAAGACTCACCATTGTTGCTTCCAAGGAGTCCTCCTGGTTGATTTTAGATGGTAGGAGTGTGTAAGCAGAGTAAGCCATTCTTACTGTCATTTGACGTATTCTACGTTAGTGAGTGAAGGCGGGTAAGGCAGTTGAAAGGCTCATGGTGCTGCTTTGCCCTCAGCATGCATGTATGAAATATGTCATGGTGTTAGTTGTATTCCTTCATCTAAATGGAACTATGGTTTATCTGCTCTTCCTCGAAATCTCTCCTCTTATTATCATCACCAGTAGTTTATCTACCCTAGACTTCTGTTTTCAATTTCTTCAGGTATTAATCCTGAATTTTCTCACATACTTTGAAGTTCCTCAGTTTTATCTGTACAACTAGATTGTTAACTTCTTCAGAGCATTCAGCATGGGTTGTGCGTTTCTAAGAACAAAATTTGCTTTTGTTAAATACAGCTTTTAACTAGTAATAAGAGATACTTTTGTTGAAAACGGTACTGAAAGACTTTTAAGAGTTGATTATCTGGTAGTAATTTGTAAGCTGTTCAGCCTTGTTAAGTGGAAATTATTTTCTGCAGATAGATCCAAATTCACAGAAACTATAACTCTTAGAAGCCAGATGCTCAGATACAAACCACAGTGTTGACATAGGGAAAAGACTGGTGAGACAGTAACTAACAAGTGTAGATGAGCGAAATAAATGTAAAATATGTATGTAGGCAATGAGAATGCAGTATGCTGGGGAGAAGGGGAATTGTATGCCATTAATCAGGAGAAGGGAGCTGGGAGGTCTGAATTGGAAGATAGATTGAATGAAAGGAGAGAACTTGTGCAAATATGAGGATAGGAGGTAGTCTGAATGGAAAAGGCTGGGTGGTTGGAAGGAGAAATTAGAAAAGGGAAGGTAAAGAAGGCAAATTGAATTTGACATGAGAGCCCCTGGGGAGTCAGGGAGTGAGAAGTGGCATGATGAAAATAGTGTTTATTACAAATTAGTCCTGCAGTTGTGTGTGAGATGGGGGGAAAGGAAGAAATTGGAAGCATGAGAGAAATTTTGGAGAGAAACCAGGTGTGAGGGCTTACTCAAAGGCTAATGTATTAATGTATTGTGGAAGTAATTTCTGAAATGAGTGATATACACACACACACACACACACACACGCATACATTCATATTGTTGTTGTTGATTGCATTTGAGTTGAGCGTGACTTATAGTGACCCTATGAACGAAAGTGTAGCCACTCTACAACTATCAATATTTATCAAAGTTCATAGGGTTTCCAGAGGCATGTTTTTTTGTTTGTTTGTTTGTTTGTTTTTTCAGAGGCATGTTTTTTTAGGAAGTGGATGCCACTCCTCTGTGTGTGTGTGTGTGTGTATTAAAAAACAAAAAAAAAACAAAGTGAAAATGTTACTGACTAAGGAAGGCTGATTAATAGACCTCAAGGGACTCTTAAAGTCATGGTTGTTACCTTCTTTGCAACATCTTCTGATACTCCACCCTCATTAGGAATCCCCTACAAACTGCTTGAGTTCTTGTTATAATTTGGGCCAATTTGTCATCTCTCATTTCTTCCAGCAGACCCAGAAGTCCAGCTTTAAAGAAAACCTGGACAAGGAAAGAGTCACAGATAATTAGAGTACTACAGGATGCAGAAATGGAAGAAGGTACTTTGAATGATTGTAAAGATATAACAACTATACCTTTGTATGTCCAAATTTATATTGGGTGTGATCAATATCGATAGAGGCAAGAAGTTTTTCTGAAGCTTTCTTGCTGTCAATGAACTGCCCCTCTGGAATAGCGCTTGCATTTAATACTTTGTATCTGTGCAGTTAGAGATAGAAGGATTAGGAAGGTTTGGTCACATATGCAAGTCAAATGAAATATTCCCAACAGTCTGAGAGAAAAAAAAGACAATGGAAAATGAAAGTATCTCTTCCAGTTAAAGAGTAAATGAATATGATTAACTGTGGCATAATGCCTGTCTTCTCCTTAATTTTTAAGAAATGCTGCCTCTTATTCTAGTCTGTTATACTATCCTACTACCAGAAGAATATATTGTTTGGCTTTATAATGGTATATTAAATAAGATACATTAAATACAGTGAACAGAAGAATATGAGAAAATGTTCTGGCATTTAGCAAAAGATAATAAAGAGACTGACCTTTGTTTAAAATCTCCGTATAAGATCCTGCTGGGGAACCCCTTCCTGCAGATCCTAATGCCTTCGAGGACACCGTTACACCTCAGCTGGTGCAGCACAAGCTCATGCTCCATGGCCCCTGAAAACATATCCGAGGATGCACTTCTTGGCACGGAGTTTTAAAACTTACGCCTGCTTGATTGTTGTGTTCTTGTGTCTTACCAGGCGTTTTGGTCTCGTTGGGGATGATGCACCGTACAAAGTGGGGGTGTGTGCTCCTCAGATTGGTCATCAGCTTGTTTAAGTTTTCCTAGAAAACCAGATAGAGAAGAAGACTGTATTGTAGAGATGAAGGCATAATTGGAAAATTCTATTTTTTAATTTTTTTATTTTATTTTACGCGTGTGTGTGTGTGTGTGTGTGTGTGTGTGTGTGTGTACCGTCAAATCAGATCTGACTGGTACAGGAGGAGATTGCCCCTCCTTCTCCAGCAGAGCATCTGGTGGATTTGAACTGCACACCTCTGGGATTGCAGTACTACTTCTTGCCACTAGGCCACCAGAGCTCCCTTGCCTTTCTTTTTTTAATTATGTGGAATTAAATGGGGCACTATCTTAACTGTTGTACGTAAGCATTTGTGTGGTGTGGTGTGGAGTCCAAGGTTTTCTAAGCTGTCGTCTTTACAGGAGCTGATCAGGTCTTTTCTCACAGAATAGTTAATGAGTTTGAACTGCTGACCTTTAAAATAACAGTGAGTGCTTTAACTAATGTGCCACTAGGGCTCGTTGGCACCAGCCTATTAGACTTCAATTACCTTGTCTTCTGAAGTCTCAATTTTATCTCTATAAAAAGGGGGGAGGAATCCCCAAACAAATACTCAAAGAAAACCCCCCAAAACTTCATTGACAAGTAGTTGGAACTGACACATAGCTGACCATCCAGTGGGTTTTTAGAGGCTCTAAAATCACATGAGAGACTTCCCATCTTTCTTCCAAAGAGCTGCTGGTTGTATTTGAACCCCCAAAGTCTCAACTGTTGGGTTAACAGTCCTACATCTTAACAGACTACACCCCCAGAGCTTCTCACCTGTCAAATGACCAGGACACTAAAATGCTGGGAAGAAATGCAAATTTTCAAACTGTTCACTTAGCATACCTAGGACCTGTTATATAAACAAAACTACACATTTAGTAAGGCTCTCTGCTGGCCTAGTGGTTAAGGAATTGTGCTGCCAACCTAAAGGCGGCAGTTCAAATCTACCAACTCCTCAAAAGGAAGATGGGCAATCTCCTCTTGTGCTATTTACAGCCTCTGAACACCCACTGGAAGGTCCACTCCAGTTGCTGGTACCTAAACAAAACAAAATACCACATTTAGCAGCCTTAATGCAGAGAGAGTGTTCTGGGTTGGGAATTGGTATATGAAAGCTGTCACTTACAAACTACTAGATGATGTGAAATCTCCTTCGTCTTCCTCGCCTTTATCTGAAAGTTGAGATTTTCTTTAAGCTCTCTTCTCAGAGTTAATACTTTTGACAGCAGCATCTTTTAGTGGTAACTCAGGTTAACACGTTTCCAAGTTGCCTTTTTTTTTTAAAGGTTTATTATTCGTAGTATCTCCAACCTCTTTTTATCTGTTTTGTTTTGCTTTGGAATAATATAAAATCAAGGGACAACATAACTTATTGTGGGAAGATCTTGAATCTCTGCGAAAGCTTCGCAGTCTGAGCCATGTAAGAAGAGTTATTCTAGAGAGTAATGGGCAAAGGAATATTTCTCAGTGCTTTTCAAGTTAACTTTTTGAGAATGTAGTTTCTTTGGCATTTCCTAATGGAAACGAGCAAAATAAGTAGGATGAGTTCCTAATCTTAAAAACGTACACAGAGGCAAACTTAAGAAAGACATTTCTATGATGGGCTGTTGCAAATAAATAGTGAGAAAGAAAAGAATGAGGGCAGTTTTCCTGGTGAGGTTAGAGTTCACATATTCCTTTTAGTTCGAAAAGAAATGAAACAAAGCCATACAAATCCTGATAGAGCAGACTAGCCCAGAATTTAGAACATTCCTCTTTGGAGGGGGCCAATTTTTAAGCTATATAAGAAAATCACATTATTTGAAAATTTTTTCTTTATTTTTAAATCACATTATTTTGTAATAAAGGATCATACTCTCAAGAAATGCCTGATAACTTAATCATTCATCTAAATCACTGTGCTCAATTTCAGATGATTTCTAGCTATTGCAAAATATTAAGTCTATTCCTAGAGGGCAAAGGTGTGTTTGGTGGCAGTATGGTGTGAAATGTCTGTCTGAGGCTCACTCTCAGGAGGAGCTCAGGAACATTCTTAAAAGGCACCAGTAGTGGAATAAGAAGGGCAGCCTTGACCTTCATTCACCTATGTTTCTTTGGAATCCAGCTTCATTGTTTTGGTGAGAGGCCTCTTAAGGACAAGTTCAAATCTGAATTAAATTGTTATTGTTGCTAGTGGCTGCTGTGCTGTTTCTAACTCATGGAAGCCCCCACGTGCAGAATAGAGTTGACCTGTTCCCTACAGTTTTCAAGCAAGTTGCAAGCCTGTCAGATGGGTTTGGACCTCCAACATTTCTATTTAGTAGTTTGGTGCTTAATTATTTGTACCACCTAGGGACTCTTCTTGACTCAATGAGATAATCACAACAAATGTGGTGGCCTAGGGTAAGAAGTTGTGCTGCAATCCTGAAGGCATGTGCTTCGATTCCACCAGCTGCTCTGTGGGCTAAAAAGGGGAAATCTCCTCCTTTGAGATTACTATCCTCTGAAAACCTGCTGGAGGGTCAGCTATGGGTTGGTTCTGACTCGATGGTACACAGCAACAATAACTAGGTGTCACAGGTGATTTTCATCTGACTGCTAACATCAAGCTGTCAGTTGAGACCCACCCAAGGTACCATGGAAGATAGGACTGGCTATCAGCATCCGTCATGATCACAGTCGGGACAACCCTCTGGAGCATTCTACTTTGTCAGCAGGAAGTTGTCATGAGTCAGAATAGACTTGATGGCAACTGAAATAAAAACATAACTGAAATCTACTCAATCCACAGAAGAATCCAATAATGCTACTGAGTGAAGAAGCACTCTTCACTACAGGACGGGTTTCTTTTTTACTATCAAGAAGGGTGAATATTTAAATGATTCCTCCTAACACTATAATTTAGCCTAAATCCAGTGATTAGGATAGTTCATGGTAGCTGACTAGGGTTTTAAAATGAAATATATACTTTACCCTGAAAAGGGCTGACACAGTCTGGAAAGAGGAGCCCTTCTTCTTAGCTCCTTTCTTTGCACCACCATCTAAGAGAAAAAGAAATCCCACCAATTAAAGTACAAGTCTGGTGGCTGGAATGCTACCCGAACGTTCATTCCCTGGCTGTAGGTTCAACCTGAAGACAAAGAAGGTACCTGCTTCAGCACTAGCATATGTGGAAAAGAGACTGGCTAGAGTCTTCATGGCAGACTTCTGGTACAGCCCAACCACGGTGTCATTCAGGGGGTCCTTGTTCTTGTCGAGCCAGCCGGTGATGTTGTAGTCCACAGTGCCGGCATAGTGCACCAGGGAAAAGTGGGCCTCAGCCTTGCCTTTCACCACCTTAGGCTTTTGGAAGTTGGCTGACTTGCCCAGATGCTGGTCATACAGCTTGTTTTTGAAGGAGGTGTCTGTAGCCTTGGGGAACATGCACTCCTCTTCCAGGATGGAGAAGATTCCTAATGGCTGAGTTCAGAAAAAGAGGCATTGAGTTTAAGCCTACCTGCTTCTGCAGATGTACAGATACAATGTCCATCATTTGGTTAAATGTTGAAGCCCTCTAATTAAATATACTTATGAAGTATACACAGTATATACAACTCCTGGAAATATTGTTTGTTTTTCTAGAATGATCTTTCTACCTTTTCTTTCCACATTCAACTCAACCCGTAGCATCATTTTAAAGGAAAATAGCGTTATTAGTGGTATTGAGTCAGTTGCAACTCATAACATTCCTTCACACAACACAACAAAAGAGATAGTCTGTGCCATCTTTGGAATAATCGCTATGCCTGAGTGACATTGATGCAGCCTCCGATATCAGTATATTTCATTGAAAGTCTCTGCCTTTTAAACAGACTTTCTACCAAGTATGGTGTCTTTTCCCAAAGACTGACCCCTCATGATGATACGCCCAAAAATATGAGTACAAAATCATGAAAAATGTGCAATAAAATCCAGATGTCAGCACAGTATGTAGGAATGATTTGTTTCAATGGTTTACGTTTATCACACGGTTTTCCTATTAAGTGAATTAATTTCTTGTCAATGTTTAATTTTCCTGTGAAAATAACTTACGGACATGACATGATGTTTACTCTATATACAATAATTTAACAGACTAAATAACCAGAACTTGATTAGGGATATTTTATGTATTTATTCTTTTAAAGATTAATTATGGAGAAGTATAAGCAGTTTGATTTCTTGACCTCAGAGCAAATTCACTATTATATAAACCCTGGACATGTTACCCACTAATTTTTACTTAGAAAAAATATTTCTTTCTATTGGCTGTCATTTTGGATTGTGATGGAGAGAGTTTAGAAGAGGTAGTTCTTCTAATAAAGCAGGCCGTCTCAGTAGGTTTTCAGTGGTGCTTTACGATTAGACTTGAGTCCGTTTTTGAACACAAATGGTTAAAACTAAACTAACTAATCTCTGAAAATATTGAAAAGAGGAAATAATTTCCAAATAATAAAGTGTAACTTTCAAATTTGTTCTCGTTACAAAACTACTCTTTGAGGTTACAATAATGCTTCTTTTCTTTGAAAGTCATACAAACCTTTTCGATGAGCTCAATGCAGGCTGCCAGGTCCATCCCAAAGTCGATGAAGGTCCACTCGATGCCTTCCTTCTTGTACTCCTCCTGCTCCAGCACGAACATGTGGTGGTTGAAAAACTGTTGCAGTTTCTCGTTGGTGAAGTTGATGCACAGCTGCTCCAGGCTGTTGAACTGTACAAAATAGTGGAGATTTCCAACATTAAGTGGATTTTTCTTTTGTAGCAGTGGAATTTATTAATGAAAGAACTCTTTCATTAAAAAAATGTTGACTCCAGTATTGAGGGACCCTTGGTGGCCTAGCAGATAAGGAGGTGTGCTGTCAATCCAAACAAAGGTGGTTTGGATCCACTAGGTTGCACCATAGGAGAAAAATAGGCATTCCTCTTCATTAAAATTTACAGCCTCTTAAAAGCCACTGGATGACTAGCTATGATTCAGTTCCAAATGATGGTACATAAAAACAACATGGTATTGAAATTCAGTGTAAACTAATGTTCATTAAAATATCACAAAAACTGATAATTATAGGCTTGAGCCTTCTCATAACTTCTGGGCATTGTTTTGGGGTATAAGTATCAATTACACAGCAAGAGTTCTATTAAGGACCCACCTCATTCCAACTTTAAGATTACTGAAGTCCATCATGGCCCTTTGAATTAAGGTTCAGATTTAAGGGTGTAGTGGAAAGTACTTATTGGAAAACCTTATATCTTCTACCATCCCACTTTACAGTTCAAGTCTGAAGTTTCACCTCTGGTTCTCACATTACTAAGGAAAGCTTATTTTAAGACCTTTAGCTATTGTATAGTGAAATGAATGGATTACTTTCTTATCTGTATTAAACATTTGCCTATTCCCTCCTGTCAAGGCTCTAAATGAACATATGTGACATGGTATAGCAATTGACAATCAGAAGAAGTCTTTGTAATAGTTTACACCCACATTTTATTGATGTTAAGGGTAAAGTCCTAAAAGTAGTATGCTTTGGGTCAAATGAATCTGGAAGAGGGGAAATGATGCTTTGTCATTAGGCTTCCCTGCGAGAACCCATTTCTCCTCCATGGGAGAGACTTTGAACATGGACCAGAGGCTACAGATATGAGAGAGACTTTGAATATGGACCAGAGGCTATACCTGGTTTTGTTTATACAAACGGTGTAACTTTAGAGAGTATTTTGATTTCCCAGGATCTCAGTTTTATTGGTATTTATTTAGTAGTACTAGTAGTAGCAGCAGCAGCAGCAATTATATTTTTTATTTAAAGAAAATTTTAATTTTATATTGGTTTACTTACAAAGTTTGTGAAAAACAATGAAAGTAATAGCAATTATTACTTTATGGTTTGCTTTAAAGATTAAATGAAATAATATTTGGATGTGCTTAGTAGTATGCCAAAACCTGATTGCTTAATAAACATTAACACTTATTATGAAAACTTTCTATTACATCCCAGCTATTTTGTAGATTACTCTTGCTCGAGGTACATTGTTACGGGGAGCATTGGACATTATAAATTAAACAAATAATGATGATACTTAGTATATCAAAACCTGCAATTGTCTCCCTATTGTTTATTAAAATAAAGAACACTCACATCAAAGATCTCGAAGCCAGCAATGTCCAGGACCCCGATGAAGTACTGCCGGGGCTGCTTGGTGTCCAGCTGCTGGTTGATGCGGGTGACCATCCACAGGAACATCTTCTCATAGACGGCCTTGGCCAGCGCCCCCACTGCATTGTATACCTTCACAGACAGAGTAAAGATTCCTGGTATCATTCCAGACATGTTTCAAGGGCCTGGGTCGTGTGGGACTCAGCAAGGTGCCCTCACCTGCTGCACGGTCTGCCCTTTGGTGACATACTCATTGCCGACCTTCACCCTGGGGTAGCAGAGGGCTTTGAGCAGGTCAGCGGAGTTCAGGTTCTGGAGATAGGCTGCCTTGTCAGCAACTAGCAGAGACATAATTCAGGAAATTAAGTTCTCCTTAACCTAATATTTCTGTATCTTCTAATTTAATTTATTATCTAAATAAAGAACTGTGATTCTAAAGAAAGCCAAATGCTTTCCATTGAGTGATCATTTATTTATGCTAGCTTTAGATGTTTTATTGCAAATAACTTTTGAGAAAACCCATACACTTAAACACATCAGTAATAAGCATATCGCCAGTTTTTTCTGCAGTGCTTTAGTAAAGTAAAAGGGATAGTCATGGATCTTAAGACATGTTAGATGCTGTTAGAGGAGTAAAATACACACATATATCTATCTTATATATTCATTGTTTGAGAGAGGTAAAAGGCTGTGTGAAGGCTTATCTTAGTTTTGCCATTCACAATTTGATTTCACTGCATCAGTTTTTTTTGTCTGAAAATGTGATTTGACTTTACTGAATGACCTCTGCTCTTTTCAGTTGTTACCAAATCAGCTAGGACTCATGCCAGTCTTCTGTATAAACATAATGAAGCATTGTCCCTTCTTTGCCATCTTGCTGATCATTTACCTATTCGTGTTTGTTCATTGTTAGGGCTATTGTGTTACTCCATCTCATCAATTAGAGGAGTAGTCCCTACAGAGTTCCTTCCTAAGTGTTTCTCAGTGGCTGTAATGTAAGTGCTACCCTTCAGGTACAAAAGTAACTGACAGAAGTTAAGATAGAGAAAGAATGTCAAGGTGGCATTGTTAAGAAAGGCTTCAAGGGGCAGTTAACTAGCTTTCTGTAGTAGATTCTAGACCCTCCATGCTCTTCTTGGATGTAGAGTATGTGAGTTTCCGTTCTCAGTTCCTTTTTAGCTCACTTGCCACTTTTATGGTCTTCAAGTTTATAGTTTGTGATTGGGCACGTCTTGTACTGCCAGTTAGTAGTTTTTTCTAACTAGAGCTTCACTGTTAACCTAGATACTTATGTACCATTCCAGAGAAAAATAGGCCCATAGCCGACCCTCCAGTGGGTTTTCAGAGACAGGTTAGTCACACAGGAGGAGATGGTCCATCTTTCTCCAGCAGAGCAAATGGTGAATTTAAACTATGTGCCTCTGGGATTACAGTGCAACTCCTTCCCACTATCCCCCACCTCAATCCAATTCCAGTGCATTTCATTCTGTCTCTGATTATCTGGCATTGTTATTGTTGTTAGGTGCCATCGAGTCAAGTATGACTCATAGTGACCATATGAACAACAGACCTGAACCCTGTCCTATCCTGCACCATCCTCATCATCTCTGACACACTTAGGCGAAGCCTTTTAGATATTTCTTTATAATTTGCCATTAGGGTTCATTTTACTCTTTTTGCGCTGGATAGCAATAACAGAGATACAGCGATAGGAAGGAGGATGTGGGGGGGGGGGTGACGAAGGCGAGTCTTGGGATTTGACTTCTACTTCCTAGAATGTCCCTGGGCTTTACAGTCTCTTTGGGAGCACCATTGCATATGGACGGATGAGTGGATATTTGGGTAGGTGGATGGATAGAGGAGAAAGTATTTCCATATGAACAAAAAAGAAAAAGAATAATGGAGAGATACTGCTGCTGTGCTAAAATGAACGGGAATTTTTATATGTAATCGATTACTTTTTGTTGCATTTACATTTGGAGTTACTGCTTATGTGTATACTATTTTGAAGCTCAGATATAAAAGTGAAGGACATTTACAAAAGGCTTTCCCTCTGTTACAGTCTCTAATTCAAACCCAAATGGAAGCTCATTTGATACCTTCAGTGCCATCTGGCTCAGCCTGCTCCTCGCGCTGCTTTTGTTTGAATTTCATGTTCCCATAGTGCATCACGGCCCCTGTGAGTTTGTAGATGGACACTTTCTCTTCAGGAGTAAATCCCAAGATGTCAATGGCACTCTGTCGGGAGAGATAATAGGGCAAAAGTTAGCATACGAGACACACTTATTTGGTCACTATTGACATTCTTAGATATAATGTGGTTATATGATTAAATATTATTGTCATGACAGGAGTTCCGAATGAAAGCTGCACAGTGGGGTGGACTTGGGGGGAAGGGATTGAATAACAATGAAAGAATTTTTTTTCTTTTGTTTTTCAAAGAGAAAAGCAATTTGGGGGGAGGGGTGGGCAGGGAGAAAAGTGCAACAATGAATGAATAGAAATTCAAAGTCTCTTTAAACTTTCATGAAAATCGATTTAAAATGAAAAAAAAAAATCAGCACATGTATGTGACTTACATCGGTGGCCATCAGTTCTTCTTGGTCATCGATGCTGGGGACAGTGATCTCTCCCTGACTGACGAAGGCGTAGTCATACGGGTTGGTGGTGATCAGGAGCATTTCTGGGTACGCAAATTCAGAAGGTATATCTTAAACGAGAGTTGTTTCTAAAAATACTGATTTCCATCTGTGAATTTAGGTTTGCTCTTACCAATCAGATCTGGCTTCTTATTGGAAGTTATCTGATAAAAAATATGATAACTTCTTTCTGCCTTTAACTGGAAAGTAACTCTAGACTTTTCTAGAAGATCTGAAAAGAAAGATGGCCCAAAATGAGCAAAAATATCAATGCTACTTAGAGAGCAAATTAACCACAAT
Organism: Elephantulus edwardii; assembly: GCF_000299155.1. Lineage (NCBI taxonomy): Eukaryota > Metazoa > Chordata > Mammalia > Macroscelidea > Macroscelididae > Elephantulus > Elephantulus edwardii. The sequence continues at coordinate 1,950,719 of NW_006399983.1, forward strand.
GTGTTTGGCTGAAATGGAGTGTATTACATTTAGTGCCACTGAGATTTCATCTTAATGAGGGATCACCTTGGTGCTACCTGTTAGCATTGCAGATAAATATGGCGATTGTCCTTGGTTCTTACTATCTGTGAGCAGAGATTAAAGCCTACTTGCTCTAGGGCAAATTAACTTTTTCTGTGTTGTTGTGTACCACAGAGCCAGAACCGACCTATAGCTGACCTTCTGGTGGGTTTTCAGAGGCAGTTAATCATATGGGAGGAGATTGCCCATCCTTCTCTCAGTGAGCACCTGATGGCATCTACATGCCTTTGGAATTGCAGCGCAGCTTCTGGCCACTAGGAAGCCAGGATCTCTAATTAGAATGAATCTCTAACATTCTAGGATCGAGCAAGGCTTCACTCTAATGCAGAGTTTACTCTGAATAAGAGATGACATCTAACAACTTGATTTACTTTAAACTCTGTGATTGACAGGCTTCCCTGGTATCTTCTACCAAGGCTCAAATCAAGAGCCAGTCACAGAGGTAATTTCTGAAGTCATAGATGACTCATGGTAATGGATCTGTAAATCACCCCTGTGCTGGTCTTGGAGATCGGAACCATCACTTCTTCTGAGTCAGGGGTTGCTCTAGAACATGCAGTTGTACTATCAGTCTGAAATTAGGTCATCGTAGTGGATCAGTCTGGCATTACTTTGTTGGGAGCACTGGCAGCAGGCCTGTGTTTCACCAGTCTTGCAAAATATTCCTGATATTAGTTTTCCTGTTTCTCTGTTTTGATGTTCCCTGGTCTGCTACTCACATGTTTCAATATCAGCAGAAGCCAGCTTCCCTGTAGTACCAAAGTGGATTCTTATGAATTTACCCTTAATGAGAAAAAGATTTTTTAAAAAAAGAGAGAGAAAGATTATTTAGTGTGTATGTATAATACAATTAAAAACACAGGAGGTCTGCAGTTGAAATAGTAATTCAACTATTTCATGGATTCTCTGGTGCTTCAGGATGGAGAAGTCCCCTCCACGAGCAGGAGACTTACAAAGCGTGAGGAATTGTCATTCCGCACGGTCTTGGCATTGCCAAAGGCCTCCAGTAGAGGGTTGGCACTGATGATTTGATCTTCCAGAGTCCCCTGCAAAATAAAAAAGGTAGTCCTTGAATCTGGGACTTCACACTGCCTGTGAACTCTCAGAAGCTGGATTCTAATGGGGTTGTCAGACCCACCTGCATTTTGCCAGGTTCATCTTTTTTCTTCTCTCCAGTCACTGCAATTGTTGCAAAGTACTGGATGACACGCTTTGTGTTCACAGTCTTTCCTGCCCCGGATTCTCCACTGTCAGAGAAACCAGAGATCAGACCTGCAACCCACGCTGTCAACATCAGGAGCAACCACAACAAGCCAGGGAGTAAAATGCAATTACATACGTGATGAGGATGGACTGATTCTCACGGTCTGTGAAAGAGAAATTGAGAAATGACACACACTCAGTATGAAAATTATTTATCAATTCAGATAAAATACAGTGTGCTCTTTTTAACATTTTAATAATGCTGCCCATGATTTAGAGAGCTCTAGAGTCAGTTTGCTGTGCTGAGGTAATCTGGGTTTGCTGTGATGCTGTACTTTGTACCATTGGGGTCTCAAATGCCATAATAGCTGCCCATAATGGGCAGTATTTGGTGGAGCTCCCAGTTTTAAGGCAAGTTTGGAAGCAGGAGTTGCATCCACTTCCTAAACTACATGCCTGTGGAAGCTCTATGAATTTGGAGAAACAATAGTTATAGAAAGGCCTCAGGTCTTTTGTTCATAGAGTCTCTATGAGTCGGGCATGACTTGACGGCAATCAACAACAGTGGTTTAGTGAATAAGGAGTTGGACTGCCAAACCAAAGACACTTGGTTTGAATCCATCAGCTGCTCCACAGGAGAAAAGTGAACAACCTCCTCCTGTGGGATTTACTGCCTCAGAAAACCAACTAGAGGGTCAGCTATGGGTTGATGGTTTATAACAAACACCCATGATTTAGGTTTTATGTTTAGCCTCCAAAACACCCAGTTGACTCTTGAAATAAAATTCGTGAAAATGAGATGCAAAGAACTATTGAAGGTTTTTGTTGTGTTTTTTTGTTGTTGTTGTTGTTGTTTTGGTGCATTTTTTTTTTTAGAATGAAACCCATTTTATTACAGCTGGGGAGTAGGTTGTACAAAGTCTCAATAGGAGGGGCAAATACTAGCTAAATCAAGAGGGGAGAGGCAGGAGGAGGCCCAGAAACTACACCATAAGACTCTGTGTCTCGAGCTGCTCCAACCAGCTCAGACTCCTGCTCAGACCCGTGCAGCAGAAATCTGGTTCTTTGTATTTCCTGTCCTTGTTCTCCAGGCTGCAGATACTGAGGCAACAGGCTAGGAAAGACCACCAACTCAGATCAAAACAAATGGATGGGAAAGCAACACTAGCTTTAACAGTAGTAAAAATCTGAGACTCTAGGAACTAGTCATGGGCGTGGTGGAATTGGGGTGAGGGGGTGGGGATGGAGAATATCCTGTTAAATAAATGTCAGGTGGGAGTTGAAGACACCGAATATTGGTTGAGACCGCCCCACATAGCAGACACCAACACCGGTGGTTGGCTGAGCCAACCGGTGTTGGTTTTTTTAAAGTTTTCATAATGGAAGATTTCAAACATTCATGAATAGCATTATCATGATAGAGTGAGCTCCCATATACCATCATGCAGCAAAACAGTTATTAGCATGTGAACCATTTTATCTCTATTTCCCACCAATTTCAGTGGATTATTTTAAGCAAAATTCTTAGCCTGTGCTGTCATATTTAAATACTCAGTAAGAATTGTAAAAAGTAACTTGGAAATGCTTATGTCAATTCTTTGATTTACAAGATAAAGAAACTGAGACCCAGAGAGGAGTAACTGACTGTTCTAATATTAGTTAAATGTTGTTGTTATATACCATAAAGTCAGAATCCACTCAAAGCTGACCCTCAGGGGGTTTTCAGAGGTTGTAAGTAGCTTGTTAAAGATCTGCAAGTCTTTTAACACCCAGTGTCTGTATTTTCCTATTTGTCTTCCTGGTTCTCTCTTTAATATTTTCTTGTTTCCATGAAGCTTCCTCCCAACTCTTGTATCAATAAATGATATTAAGGAAGGGACCTGGAACTGCAAGTGTTCAGGTTCCTTTTTACTTTTAGGTACAGTTTTTCTTACATACATTTCTAATGAACATAAAACACATGTTGTTACTAGTTACATGATTGGCATGTTGGCACCTACACTGTTTTGCTGATTCGGTAAATCTTTATGTTCTACTGATCACTTGCTCACTCAGTGCCATTGAGGGGAATCAGCTCATAGCCGACGGACGCTGCAATGGGTTCCTGAGGCTGTAAACCACAGGGCGGGACAGGGGGAAGAGATTGCTTGTTTTCCTCTCTCAGAGCATCTGGTGGATTCATGCTACGAGAGGCCCAGCAGCATAGTTCCCATGGACTACACCACCAGTGCTCCCTTCTATACCGAAAGATGATGCAGATTTTAGAAAATTCTAAAATTCTATTCAGGTAAGTATATGCACTCTGAATTTTAATTAGGTTATAGAGAATTCAGAGAAGTAGGTACCAAGTTGGGTTGTGTTTTTTTATCTTATATAGACTTTTTTAATAGTACAAACAAAATTATGTACGATCGTGTTTTACCTTGTAATAACATTAATTTTTAAAAAGTTGTGATCTCCTTTGACAATGCAAAAAATAAAATTACCAAGCCAGTCAAGTTACACTATCTTATATAAAATGAATGCTTGTGAGCTGTAGTATGTTTGCATTTAGAGCACGTCCACAGCCTGGGGAATGGGAATCTTAGTTAGAGGGGGTGTGTATGCGCATGTGATGTGGTGTGTTTGCCTGTACAAGCGTGCGCGTGCATCGTAGTCTAAATGCAACTGGCAAACCCTTGGAAATAAGTCAACTTTTAGAGAATTTCTGGGCGGTAGCCAGCTTCTGTTGGCTAGCCAAGGCACAGTTACTGGTTGAAATCCATGTAGAACTGCTGGCTGGAATTATTATTTTATCACTTCCTTTCCCTCTCCCTTTTAAAGATAATTAAGAAGCAAGTAAACAAACAGAAGCCCTCACTCAGTTCCCAGAACCTTATGGAACAAAAAGAAACTCAGGAATTTAGAATATTTTTCAAACCAATACAATTGATGAGATAAAAATCTTTCGTGTTCTATTTGAGAACTAAGGTACATATCAAAAACTGTTCACTTATGCTTTGCTATAGCATAAATAATAAGCTTTGATACAAATAAAATATATGTGCACTTAAAAAAAAAATAAACCAGTGAAGAACTTGTGAAATGCTACACAGCATGGGTGACTCTAGAGGACGTTATGCTGAGCGAAATAACTCCCTCTCAAAGAATACTGTTTAAGACTGGTGCTGTGAAAAATAGGCGGTCTGGTGGTGGGGAAATGACAGGAAGAGCAGAAATAGACTGTACAGTGAACTCTAAAGGATCAGGAAAGGAGGAATAACCTGGAAGGAATGGATGAATGAACTATATGGATATTGTAATTAATAACTTGGAATAGGATATGTAGAATTGTTCAGAGGGAAGAGGGGAGGGCATTATGAACGGGAAGGGAAAATACTAGGGCAACAGAGTAGAGGACAGATGTGTAGGGTGAAAGACTAGGCAAGGTACAGTGAGAATTTGAGCTGATGTTTTGATTAAAAGGCATGGATCAATTATAATTGATGTTACAGGGCATATGATTGAAAGAAAATCAATGAAAATTTATTTTTGAAAACTTTTTTATTCTATAGGAAAATGCTTCAAAACCTTCAGGAAGAAAATCAGAGTTTGTTCTTGCTTCTTCCCCCAAAGATATTATTAACAATGTCCTTTAAACATAAAGGGGTAAGGATTCATGTTTTCTAGTTATGTTTGCTAACTATTTTCCTTGATTCCTATTTATGTTGATATTTTTGTTTGTATATTTGTTTTTTATTGTGAGTTTAACGAAAGTTTACAGAAAGTTGGGTTTTCATTCGTTCATATATGGATATCCTTTAAAAAAATCTATTTGAATGCCTTTCCCACTATCTACATTGGAAAGTAAAAATAATGGAAAAGAAGAACTTAATTGAAGTCTGTTACTGTTTTAACAAGACTATCCCTGTTAACTGGGCAGATCAGTGAACTCAAAGTGTTTTCTTGGCTCATCTTGGCAAAATGAAGACTGTTGGAAAGAAGAGATGACATCAGAGCTCTGAAAGTTCTTCGGAAACAGTGAAGCCCCATATGATAGGACTGTGTTAACTAGAACCAAGGCCCTGATGAAATGTACATACAGACTCTAGTTATACATTTCTCCAAAGAGATGCGTCAGCCACTCACCAGTCAGCATGAACTGATAGGCATTGTCAGAGATGGAGAAGATGTGGGGTGGGGCCTCCTGGCGCTTTTTGCCTCGGTAGGCAGCCACCACCTCTGGGTTGTACACCGGCAGCCACTTGTACGGATTGACGGTGACACAGAAGAGGCCCGAGTAGGTCTGTGGAAATCAGAAATTCATCATTGAACTTTGTTTTAATTTGGGGATAAACGGAATAGAAGAGCTTTTAGGGGCACTCACATAGATCATCCAGGCTGCGTAACGCTCTTTGAGGTTGTACAGCACCCCAGGCTCGTGCAGGTGGGTCATCATGGCCATGTCCTCGATCTTGTCGTATTTGGGAGGGTTCATGGGGAAGACTTGGTCTTCCTTGACAGTTAGAGTCTGGCAAGTAAAGATTACAGATTGTATTCATGGTTAGAATTAGGGTTTATGTTTGTCTTCTTTTGGTTATAAGACTATGATTAGATTCCTTCTATCAGATTGTTGTGTGTCATTTAAACAAAGGCATGAACACATACTAATTTCAGAGTTTTGTGCTAAGAAAATCTATATCATATGATAAGCTATATTATTCTATATCATATGATAAGCTATATGTTGGAAGCAGGAGTGGCATCCACTTCCTAAATAACCTGCCTCTAGAAACTATGAACTTTGATAAATGTCAGTAGTTGTAGAGGGGCTTCAGGCCTTTTGTTCATAGAGTTGCTATGAGTTGTACTCTACTTGAAGGCAGTCAACAACAAGCTATATTATTAATTTTCCCCTTCCTTCTTCATCTCAAATTTATGAATAATTTTGTATCTTTTGCTTTAATAGATTGAAATTGTTATTTTTTTCTAGTGGTCAGGTATTACACTGCCAACACTAAGGTACATGGTTCGAATCCAACAGCTGTTCTGCGGGAGCAAGATGAACCGTCTCCTCCTCTGTGGTTTACTGCCTATGGAAACCCACTAGAGGGCCAACTGTGGGTCTGTTCCAACTTTACATAACAACAACTTATGACTTACAAAAAACTTGAGATGTTTGGAGGAAACATTTAACTAAGTACAAAACTCAAAAGTACTTCTAATAGGAGAACATAGTCTCTGAAATTTTGGCAATCAGACTGGGAAGTGGAAGATTAAAGAGAAATTTGGAAGAGGGATACTGCTGGGTCAAGTCCTCTAGGAGGTTGAAAGTGAGAAATAAGGGAATTTCTTTTCTTAAATGTTATGATTAGTAGGCTGAGAATGTTTCTGCCTTTCAAATGTGATGTCTGTCAATTGATCAGAGAGAGGTTTGCATGGGCAATAGACTTAAGATATTTACAAGAAATAAGAATTTGTTCTTGAATTGAGAAGGTGGAGAAGTTAAACGGGAGTCTTGTCTGTTTGTACTTACTGCTCCACCTTCAGTCTTAACAATTATTTTCCCTCCTTCCTTGCTTTGGATGACACTCTTCACGTAGGATTCTTTAGGCTCCGCAACAAAGACAGATGTTTTTGCATCAAAAGGCTTGTTTTGTGCCTCAATTCGCTCCTTTTCTGATTTTCGAAGGTAAGGAGCAGCTTCGCCAAAAACGGCCATCTCAGCATCTGATGAGCTCATGGCTGAGATTTATTTAGCAGAGGATTCAGCCTTGGGGGAAAGAGGAGGCAGAGGGAGAAACAGAAATTAGAAGTCATATATGTGAGATAGTGTGCAACGAAAGAAATAAGGGGCACCCTTAGCCTGGGGTAGAACTATTCTTCAATCTTTCTTTCTTCGGTGCTCTAAGGCAGTCTGAAGAATCTCATTTGGAATGACACTATAATCTGACTTCACTTTTAGAACTTGCCAAGTTCCCTCATGCATATCATATCTTTTTCTTCAGGCCTATAATGCCTGCAATTGAATCAGAATGAAATCTTTGAGTGCTTTTCATTTCTAAAATGTAACACTATCTGTAGCTAAAAATGTTGTTAGATTGGTTTCTAACAACTGCCATTATTTAATCCCCACTCCTTCTGCATAATGTTTGCATCTGCCATATACCAGGACAATCCTATGTTGGGAAGCAAAGTCTGTCTCTTAAAATTGAATGTTGAGACTTTCTAAGATACCAAAAATATCTTGTCCTTCCAAATGACCATTTGGTCTTTTAAAGCAACTAATTTAAAATTATTTTTAACATCTCTTTTATATTGATGTTTGATGTTCTCTCTCTCAGTGTGTCCTAAAAGGAATGACATTAACTTTTTAGCCATCTTGATTGTTTCTCATTTGACTTACTGCCAAGTGATTTAGGATTGCCTTAATTCTAAAATCCCTTTTGACTCTGTCCTTTTGAATTCATGAAACATTGCAACCGTCAGTTGATCTAACTATAGAAAACTGTAACTAATGCTACAAACCTATCTTGCCACATAATTCCAGAGCTGCTTTTCTTTCCAATCAGAAAAAAGAAGAGAAAAAAAATCAGGAGCTTATCACAGGAGTGTAAACCATTGTCATCTGATTGGTAGATGTGCACCTACAATATTAACCAGTTAGATTGACTGAGTTTCTCCTTTATGTTCAAGTAGGATGTTTCTTGAGGAAAGATCAAGATCTCAACACAAATTAGGCATGTTGTTTGTATAACATGACTTTTAAAACAATAGTAAATCTAACAAGTAACAGTAAATAAAAAACTACCTAAAATATTATGGTCTTAACGATGTGTTTTTGTATTTACATTTTTAGATAATATATATTTAAAATTTAAAAATATTTAATATTAATATTTTTTAAAATCTGTAAGATATCTTAGTAGTACATGTTTTCAGTTAGAGGGAAGTTCATCTGGACTAGGCTCTTGTCCCTGGACAGTTCTGTATGCACAGCTGAGAATGCACTGTCAAAATTAATTCCCTCCCAACAAGTAGTTTAATCCTCAAAGTCCAGTGAGGTAGTCTCTGAGAATAAAACAGTTTGAAAGAAAGATTTCCCAGCATTTATAAGCAGTCATTCAGAAACACTGTCTATCCACATAATTATAAAAACATGGAAAAGGTTTATGAATAAGACTTGTTCCCAATTTGATTACGCTAAATTTGCTCTGTCATCAATAAATTAACAAAGCCCAGTCTTGCCTCTGGAGTTGCAGATGAAATTCCAGATTCAGAAGTGTCCAACCTGTAAAACAAGAGGTTTCTTATTAATGAAGCTCTAAGATTCGAATGATAATAGAATTACAGAATTAAAATCTTTCTAACTTAAATCTTGGCTTTGTGAAAATCAAAGTCAGAACTGGAAGGAAGAGTTTCATGTTCTGAGAGATGGGTTGGGGGCACTTCCTTCTACCCCGAGTCTCCCAAGCTTTGAGGCCTTCTTCACTCACCTTCAGGTTCGTGGTGGAGATAAGGCACAAGAGCCCATGGTGCTTATATAGGAACTAATGTGCTGATGCTGCAGCTACCTCCTCTTTGTTAGGGCAAGACATTTGGCAACATGAACCCTCAGCATAATTTGTACTGACATTTGGCATGTTTGGATATAATTAGAAGTATTCATATCATTTTGAGTATGTGAACCAATCTCCTATAAATAATTTGACAGGGGTCAATCTGCCGGCAGGGAATGCTTTCTAGTATGCTGGGAAGGTAATCTTTGACAGTGCCTGGTGGGGCCTCAGAGTACGTTAATAAGAGCTATATTCGATTTGGCAAACTCTTTGAGGCATGCCTGTGGATCAGATACTCAGCGACTCACTGCCATCATGGGCCCACACCATGTTCCTGTTCTGTTGCTGCTGGAACCCCCTTGGGGCACTGCCACGGCTCGTCCATGGAGCCTGAGCTTGGGCAGTTCAACCTTTATGAGAACACAATCTACACCATGTCTCTACTACATGGCCAGTGTCCAACATTGGAAACAAAGGTTCTTTTATTATAAAATAATAGGTATCCATTGTATAAAAAGAAAAAAAAATACAGTTAAGCAAAGAGAAATATCTGTAATCTCAATATCCAAAGAATATAAGTGGGACCATAATATACTGAATACACATGCTAATAATCTGCTTTGTAGAAATATTATTTAGTCACATACATCATAGTTAATTTTTCCTACTATTCATATAATTTAAACCTTTGTTCTTTATCCTTGTGTTCTTTGTTCTTTGTCCTTTGTCCTTATGTTCTAGTCCTTCCTTCTTTGTAAATAAAAATACTTCCTACTTTAAAGGGAGCTCAGGTGATCAAGTGATAAAAAGCTGCCCTGCAATCTCACAGGCACACAGTTCAAATCCATCAGCTCCTACACAGCAGAAGGAAGGGCAGTCTCTTCTTCCATGTGATTTCTCGCTTCTGAAAAGCCAATGGAGAGTCAGCTATGGGTTGGTTCCAACTTGACGGTACACAACAACATACTGTTGTTGTTGTTGTTATTAGGTGCTGTTGAATATGACTCATTATGACCCTATGAATAACAGATCTGAACCCTGACTTACTCTGTGCTGTCCTCAGTGTCTGACAACTCGAGCCCATTGTTTAAGTCCCCTGTGTGAATCCACTGGGTTGAGGGGTTTTTCTCTTTCGCCAACCCTGCACCTTTCCAAGCATGATGTTCCTCTCTAAGGAATAGCCTCTGCTAGCGACAAGCCTGAAGTATGTGGCATGAAGCATTATCATCTTTGCCTCTAAGGAACACTCTGGTTCCAAGACATATCTGTTCATTCTTTTGGCAGTCCATGGGAAATTCAGTATTCTTCTTTCCAATACCACAGTTCAAAGGCATCATTTCTTCTGTCATCCTTTAAAATAGCAAGTATTTTAGTTTACAAAGAAAGTATAATTTACACAATCAAAATTAATCCTTTTAAGAGAATATGGGTTTTAAAAATATTTTAAACTTTACATACAATACAATTTAGCTTTTTTTTCCAGTTGTACAATCTTATGTGCTTTTATACATACATCATTTCTTATAATGGCCATCATAGAAAGAATATAGAGCAATCCGAGTTTTGTGAGTTTTGATAAGCACATGCAGTTGTTAACATTGTATATTTTATTAACATGAATAGTTAATGTTTATACACACTGCCTGTCAAGTCGATTCCAACACACAAGAACCCTCCATTGGGTTTCCAAGATTAAGCTTACAGAAGGGGGTGTGCTCATCTTTCTTTTTTTTTTTTAATTTTTGTGGGAGTGTATCGTCAAATCAGATCTGACTGGTACAGGAGGAGATTGTCCCTCCTTTCCCGGCAGAGTCATCTTTCTTTAATGGTACAATTAGTTGATTCAAACTGGTGACCTTTTAATTAGCACAACACCCAAGGCACCAAGCCACCAAAGTTCCTTAGAGCTTTATAGATTAGGCTAAAAGTCCTTTTTTATGAATATACATAATAAAGCACTTGCTGTTTTTCTAAACGCAAACCATTGGTGTAAGTATAATCTCTTTTTTCCTTTCAAGTGTGTGTGTGTGTGTGTGTGTGTGTGTGTGTGTGTTCACATTTATATATTGTTATGAACAGTAAGATTGATCTATAGAAAATATGTATTACAGATGTTTAAAATATACTACGATGTTGTTTTTGTTGTTGTTGTTATGTACCACTGAGTCAGAACTGACTCATAGCTGACCCTCCAGTGGGTTTTCAGAGGCAGTAAATCATATAGGAGGTGATTGCCTATCTTTCTACTGTGGAGCAGCTGGTGGATTTGAAACACAAACATTTGGGTTGCTTGTGCAACTCGTTACCACTAGGCCATCAGAGCTCCATATTGATAGTATGTTAGGTGTTATCAACTTAACTCCAACTCAGAGAGACCTTACAAACAACAGATCTTAACCTTCCTCCCCCTACCCTGTGCCTCCTTACTGTCTCTTCCAAGCTCAAACTCATTTGTAGTCACAATGCCCATCCATCCTGTTGAGACTTTGTGACCTCACATTGTGCTATCCAAAAAGCTGAGTGTTTATGGCTGTTCAAACCCACCAGTAACTCTTGGGGAGAAAGGACAGTTTCCTTCCATTAAATTTTACAACCTCATTAACCCAGTGTAGGGACACTATAAGTAAATAGGCTCCACATCAATGGATTTGGGTTTATAGATGATGTATATATGATGTGCTTGCTTGTTTTGAATTTAAGCCTCATGTAAGACTTCAGAAAGGTCCTTTGTATTTAAAAATCAGTTGTTACCATATTTTGGAGGAACATTTTTCTAAGTGGTACAGCACTCTTCTGTCAATATGCTGTACTGAGGTAATCTAGATTGCTGTGATGCTGCACCTTATGTCATCGGGGTGTCAAATATGATAACAGTTATCCATGGTGGACAGTGTTTGGTGGAGCTCCCAGTTTAACACAGGTTTGGATGTAGGAATGCCATCCACTTCCTAAACAGCATACCTCTGGAAACTATGAACTTTGATAAATGGCAGTGGTTGCAGAAGGGCTTCACGCCTTTTGTTTGTAGGGTCACTCTGAGTCATGCTTGACTTGGCAGCAGTTAACAACAGCAACATATATAATTTACGTATTTACCAACTTGCTTTTTAAATTTCTGTACCCTTGGAGTGTTTTTCATGTTGGTGCATAAATAGAAGTTTCTAATGTTCAGCTTTTCATTGTTAGGTGCCATTGATTACAACTCATAGTGATCCTAGAAACATGTCTGAGCCTTGGTACAACCTATGCTATCCTTATGAGCACTGCCATGCTCGAGCCCATTGTTACAGTCACTCTGTCAGTTCATCTTGTTGAGGATCTTCTTGTCTTTCTTTGGCTCTACATCTTTCTGAACATGAGATTTTTTTTTCCCAAGGACTAAAAATCCCAAGATTTTTCCCTCCTGACAGTATGCTCAAAATATGTAACATGGAGTTTCACCATTCTTTGCTCTTAAGGAGCACCCTGATTGTACTTCCTCCAAAACAAACTTATTTGTGCTTTTGAAAGCTCATGGGATATTAAGAACTCTTCTTCAATATGAAAATTTAAGGGCATTGATTCTTCTGTCATTTATGGTATGGTAGACTCCCTTTGTCTGTGGGAAACATTCAAGTGGATGCCTGGAATCATGGTTAGTGTGGAGCCCCATATATAGCCCATATAGCCCAGGCTTTTTATTATAAATACACATGCCTCTAGAAATTCTATGAACTTTGATAAATCATTATAATTATAGGATGGCTTCAGGCCTTTTGCTCATAGGGTCACTATGAATAATGCTCAACTTGATGGCAATTAACAGCAACACAACATAGCAAAGTTTACTTTATACATGAGGCACAGTGTTGTTATGTGCAGTCAATTCACCTGTGACTCGTAGTGACCGCTGAGTAGAGGTACCTCTGAATCCTGCCTGATCCTGAACTTATCTTACTGCCTCTGACACAGCTGCAGCCATTAACCGTTACGGTGTCAATTCATACCATCCAGAGTCTTCCTCTCCTGCGCTATCCTTCCACCCTTGACAGCATGACTTTGTTCCACTCCAGGATAGACCTGTTTGTTCTCCTGGCAGTTCATGCTGTGTTCAATACTCTTCTCCAGCACCACAACTCAAAGGCATCAGTTCTTCTGTCATCCTTAGTCATTGTGCAGTGCTCTCACGTGTAGCAGGTAATTGCCTGAATCATGCACACCTTAGTCTCTGGACTGGCATTGTTACTCTTTAGCACTCTGGAGAGTTCCCTGACAGCAGATTTTTCTGATGAAATTCGTCTTTTTATTTCCTGACTGCTGATGCCAAGAGTGTTGATTGTGGACCTGAGCAAGCAAAATTGTTAACAATCTCAGTCTTTTCTCCATCTACAATGGTGCTGCCAGTTGGCTTAGGGGTGAGAATCTTTGTTTTCTTCATTTTGAGCTTCAATCCATATTGAAAACTTAAGTCCTTGACTTTCTACAGCAAACTCTTCAGGTCCTCTTCAGTTTGGGCAAGCAAGGTTGTGTCATTTGCATAACACAGATTGTTGGATTGTTGATGAGTCTTTCTCCAATCTTGATGTCAATCCTTGATCTTTGGTGTATTTTTATTTAAATACTTATGTAGAAATTTATATGCTCTAGATTATAATAATATTTTGGTAGAGGTTGCAAAATGTTTTATCTAATCAAAGGTACGCAGTTTGAATCTGCCTCTCAGAACGCACTGAAGGGTTAGTTAAAACTCCAACTTGATGATAAGTAACAAAAAGTCCAAAAATTAACTCTGCTATGGCATCATGGTTTTAGAAATTTTTCATTTTTATGTAGTCAAAAGTATACATTTTTTCTTTATATTTTTGCTTTTTGTGTAAAACTCAACATCTTGAGTCATAAATACATTCTGTGTTTTGAATAGAATGGTTTTCTTAAAATGCTTAGCTTTATAATCTACCTGTGCATATTTTTAATATGAATAGTATAATATAGGTATTCATTTTTATATTATTCTTATATTGACAGGTAATTTTACATAACTACTCATTTAATAGGCCAACATTCTCCTGAATGAAATTCTAGCTTTACCATATCCTAAATGTATGAGTTTGAATGTTTGTAGATTCTATATTTTGTACCATATTTTTATGTCAGTAGCACATGTGTTTTCATATCTTGTAGAACAGAATATTTTTTTCTCTTTCACTTATTTTTCAAACTTGTTTTGACAGTTCTTACATTCTAGGAATTTTAGAATCAATTTTTCAGATTATATGAAAAATACTATTGGGATATCATTTATATTAAATTGAATAATAGGCTAATAAGTTAATTTGATGATAATTGATGTCTTTAACAGTCTTTCAATTCATAAGTTTCATGTTATTGTTGTTATGTGCTGTCAAGTCAACACTAACTCTTAGCAACCCAATTCACAACAGCTATGAACCCTGCTCTATCCTGAGCCAATTTCATTATCTCTGACACATGTACCTCTATTACCTCAGTCACAGAGTCAGTCATCTCATCCAGGGTCTTCCTCTCTTGCTCTGTCCCTCTACCCTTCCAAGAATGATATCCTTTTTAAAGGACTGGTCCTTTCTGGCACCATGCACAAAGTATGTCAGATGGAGCTTCAAAATCCTTGCCTCAAAAGGGCAGCCTGGTTTCACCCTCTCCAGGACAGATCTGGTTGTTCTCTTAGAAGTCCATGGTAGTGCATCTCACCACATGTGTGTGTCTTGCTGTCTGTGTGTGTGTGTGTGTGTCTCCATGCATCTGGTCAATTAAGTAAGCACCTGACTTGAGAACTTCTTGATGCGTCCTGTATTGGTCTCTTGCCTGGAGCACTAGACTGTGGATCCACTGACTGTCTGTGCCCCACCCTCTCTGGCTGGAACACCCGGTTCTGGCACCCAGACCCCTGAACACGCCTGAAGGACCTTATCTGGCTATGCGGACACTCCTGCCCACTGTCTAGAAGGAAGCCTGCCCAAGCCTTTTCCTGGAAGTCCTAGCACTGCTGCCTGGAAGTCCTGCCCCTACCAACCAGAAGCTCCGCCCACCATCCAGAAGTCCCACCTGCACCACCAGGTGGTCCTGAACCCACCTTAGGAGCATGGCAGGTGGGAGGCTCCAATCCCAATACCTAAAGGATTACCTGCTGCCACCCCTCTGAACTATACAAGAGATATCAGTATCATGAATGAACCCACTTCATTTCCTCTCCCATCCGAAAGTGTGAACTGCCTTTAGACTGGAGCGTCTTAGACTGGCCTAGCTGCTACAGTTGTCAGACAGAGGAGGCTGCTAGTTCACAGGCCTTTTCTCTCCTGAACTGAAGCAAGTCTTCTCTTGAGGATACCTGCCTCACCTGCCTCTGAAGCAGTGATCTCACACCATGAGCCTGCTAGTACTGCAGGCATGAAAAACTCTACCACAACAATGCCACGAAAGAAGCAGCCCTACACAAACCCAAAATAAAATGTAACCCCCAGAAAGTGACATAGTGTCAATGGATTTCCTGAAGCCAGAAAGTCTGATGGAAATTTATGACATAGAATTTGAAAGAACAACAATATGGACTGAGGCTCAATGTCAAGAAGACAGCAATTCTCACCACTGGACCAATTGGTAGCATCAGGATGGATGGCAAAGAGATTGAGATTGTTCACAGCTTCAGTTTGCTCGGCTCCACGGTCAACACTCTTGGCACCAGTAGCCAGGAAATAAAAAAACGTATTGCGATGGGAAAGTCTGCGGTTAGGGACCTCTCCAAAATACTCAAGAGCAACAGTGTCTCTCTGGAGACTAAGGTCCGCCTGATACAGGCCATGGTTTTTGCAATCACTTGTTATGCATCAGAGAGTTGGACAATGACTAGGGAGGATAGAAGGAGAATTGACGCCTTTGAGCTTTGGTGCTGGAGAAAAGCATTGAATGTACCATGGACTGCCAAGAAAACAAACAGATTCATCTTGGAGAGGATTAAACCAGGCTGCTCCTTGGAGGCAAGGATTCTGGGGCTTCATCTGACATACTTTGGACATGTTGTAAGGAGAGACAGGTCTTTAGAGAGGGACATCATGCTGGGTAGAGTAGAGGGACAGCGCAGGAGGGGAAGACCCTCTATGAGGTGGATTGATTCAGTGACTGTGGTACTCGGGATGGGTGTGTCAGAGGCAATGAGATTGGCACAGGATAGAGCACAGTTTAGGGCTGTTGTACATAGGGTCACTATGAGTCGCAAATGACTCTATGGCACATAACAACAACAACAACAACAATTATTGAATGTTTTCAATGAGTGAAAGACAAACTTGAAGAATTATAGGACACTGCAAGCAAAAACCAAGAGGGGCTTAAAAAAAAAATCCAAGCGAGCTCTGTTGGCTTAGTGGCAAGAAGCTGCACTGCAATTTCAGAGGTGAGTGGTTCGAATTTACCATATGCTCTGCTGGAGAAGGAGGGATAATCTCTTCCTGTACCAGCCAGATCCAGTTTGACCGTACACACCCAAAAAAATAATAAAATAAAATTCGAAAATCCAAAACAATGCAGATAAAATGAATGAGGCATTAGAGGCTTTGGGGAGGGGGGGACACACAAAAAACCTTCACAATCAAAAATAAGAGGACCAATGTTTCAGATGCTATCAATATGTTGGAGGGACACATAAACAGAATTGAAGAGATGGAACACACAGCCAGTGAAATAGAAGATAGAATTATTACCATTGATCTGTTATCACAAAAAGCAGAATCAAAAAGGAAGGAAAAAGAAGAAAACCTAAGAATAATGTGGGACACCTTCAAGAGGAATAACATGCATATAATTGGAATCCCAGGACAGGAAGAAACAAGTAAAGGCACTGAAAAAGTTCTGAAAGACTTAAGAGAAGAAAACTTTCCAGGCATAATGAAAAAGAACCCAAGAGAAAAACATCATGGCATATCATAGTCAAATTTGTCAGATCCATAGATAGGAGATAATTCTGAAATTAGCTAGGGTGAAAATAAGAATAACCTATAAGAGAGAGAAAATAAGATTAAGTGCCAGTTTCTCAGCAGAAACCATGCTAGCAAGAAGACAGTGAAATGACATGTATCAAACACTCAAAGAACAGAATTGTCAACCAAAAATTCTCTGCCCAGCAAACTGTGCAGCCAATATGAAGGAGAGATCAAGATCTTCTTAGAAAAGCAGAACCTAAGGGAGTTGTTAAAACAAGACCAGCATTACAAGAAACATTGAGAGATGTCCTTCTTACAGAGATGCCACAGAAAGCAGGATGGACCAAACTACCAGCAACAACACTAAAAAGAATTAAAAAACGATAGCAATAAAACCTTGCCTCTCAGTAATCACTCTGAATGTGAATGGTTTAAATGTACCACTGAAGAGAAAAAGAGTAGCAGACTGAATAATAACCCAAAATCTATCAATATGCTGTCTAAAAGAGACATACCTGAAAAGTGAGGCTAAAGAAAGACTAAAGTAAAAGGATGGGGGAAAAATACAAGCAAATAGCCAACAGAAAAAAGCAGGAGTAGCAATATTAATTTCTGATGAAATAGATTTCAGTGTAAAAAAATCACAAAAGAAAAGGAATGTCACTACATAATGCTTTAAGGGTCAACAGAACAAGAGGGTGTAAAATAATAAATATCTGTGCAGCAAATGATAGAGCTATAAAGTATATAAAACAAAAATGTAAAATGAAATAGACAATAACACCATAGTGGTTGGAGACTTCAATACACCACTCTCAAGAAAAAAAAAATTGAACTGCAAGAAAGAAACTCAACAAAGATGCTGAAGAATTAAACAGCACAATAAACCAGCTTGATCTCATAGATATATATAAGCTAATGCTCCCTCCAAAAAAGTGCAGTATGCCTACTTCTCTAATGTACATAGAATGGTCTCCAGAAATAGATCACATTTTAGGTAAAAAGGCAAGTATTAATAACTTAAAAAAAAGTAGCAAAAAAGTGCTAAGCACCTTCTCAGACCACAATGCTACAAAATTAGAAATGAATAAAAAGAGGCTAAAGGAGGAAAAAAAACCCCATACATTTGGAAGCTGAACAGCAACTTGCTTGAACATGAGTGGGTACTAGAAGAAATGAAAAATGAAATAAAAAAGTTTCTTGAAACAAATGACAATGAACACAACTTACAAAAACCTCTGGGAAACAGCCAAATCGATAATCAGAGGTCAATTTATAGCAATAAACAAACACATCAAAAGGCAGGAAGAAATGACTACTGACTCTCTAACCCAAGATTTCAAAGAAATTGAAAAAAAAGAAAACACAAAACTAAAAAAAAAAAAAAAATGCCAGAAAACCTGACACCTCTAAAAACCCTGAAATTATAAAAATTAGGACCAAAATAAATAAAATAGAAAAAGAATTGAAACCATCAACAAACCAGGAGTAGGTTCTTCAAAAAGGACAATAAGATCAACAAACCACTTGCAAAACTAACAAAGTAAAAGAAAGAAAAGACACAAATAATCCAATTAAGAGATGAAACTGGAAATGTCACAACAGAACCAACTACAATTAAAAGGCTAACAATGAATATTATGAAAAACTAAAACAAATATGAAAACATAGAAGAAATGGACAATACTTAGAAACTCACAACCTACCTAAACTGACACAAACCAAAATTGAACACCTAAACAGACCCATTACAAAATAAGAACTTGAAAAGGTAATAAAACAGCTTCCAGTCAAAAAAGCCCTGGACCAGATGGTTTTACAAGTGAATTTTGTCAAACATTCAGAGAAGAACTGTCACCAACTCTACATAAGCTATTTCAGAAAATAGAAAAAGATGGAATTCTCCCAAACTCATTCTATGAAGCAAACATATCCTTGATACCAAAGCCAGGTAAAGGTACCACCAAAATAGAAAACTATAGTCCAGTATCTCTCATGAACATAGATGCAAAAATCCTGAATAAAATCCTGGCCAATAGAATCCAACAATACATCAAAAAAATAATTTGCCATGACCAAGTGGGATTCATGACAGGTATGCAAGGATGGTTAAACTAAGGAAAACGATCAGTGTAAATCATCACATTAACAAAGCAAAGAACAAGAACCACGTGATCCTATGAATTGATGCAGAAAAGGCCTTTGACAAAATCCAACACCCTTTCCTGATTAAAACACTGAACAAAATAAGACTAGAGGGGAATTTCTTCAACATAGTAAAAAGTGTATATGCAAAACTAAGAGCCAATATGTTCTCAATGGAGAGAGATTGAAAGCATTGCTTTTGAGAATAGAAACTAGGCAAGGATACCCACTATCACCTCTCTTATTCAATATTGTATTAGAAGTTTTAGCAATAGCAGTAAGACAAGAGAAGGAAATAAGAGGTATCCAAATTGGCAAAGAGGAGGTAAAATTATCTGTATAAGTAGATGATATGATAGTATACTTAGAAAACCCTAAAGACTCAGCAAGAAAACTACTCGGCATTATTGACCAATTCAGTAAAGTGGCAGGAGACAAGATCAACATACAAAAATTAATTGGATTTCTCTACAGTGACAAAGAGAATACAGAACTGAAACTATGAAAAACAATACCCATCACAATAGCTAATTACAAGATTCAATACGTGGGGGTAAATCTAACTAGAAACACAAAGGATCTGTTCAAAGAAAATTACAAAACATTACTACAAGAAACAAAAAGAGAACTGGAGAAGTGGAAGAATATCCCTTGCTCATGGACAGGAAGACTCAATATTGTGAAAATGACAGTTCTACCAAAGGCAATCTACATGCTCAGTGGAATCCCAATACAAATACCAATTCCATTCTTTGACGAGATTTCCAATTTCATCAAGAATGGAAAGAGACCCTGAAAAATCAAGGCACTCCTTAAACAGAAAAACAAGATAGGGGGCATCTCACTCCCTCCCTGATTTCAAATCCTACTACACTACCATGGTGGTCAAGACAGTGTAGTACTGGTACAATGACAGACACATAGATCAATGGAATAGCATAGAGGAGCCACATAAGCTGAAGTTATTAACAGTCTGTCTTTTCACCATCTGTAATGATGCTGCCATTTGGCCCACTTATATTTTCTTATAATTCATTTTAAAGTTATTCAGTCAGATTTTCTGAATAAAAGAATATTAAGGATGTTGTAAAACATTTTATAGTTTTTGTTCCTATAGTAAATGAGATAGTTTGTCGGTTTTTACTTTCTGTTTATTCCAGGCATGTTGCAGAAAAGTTAATCTTTTTTTTAAATTATTTTTAAAATTTATTTTATTTTATTTTATTATTTTTGTGTGCGTGTACCGTCAAATCAGATCTGACTCGTTGAGGAGGAGATTGTCCCTCCTTACCCGGCAGAGCATCTGGTGGATTCGAACCATTCACCTCTGGGATTGTAGTTGCAGCTCCTTGCCACTAGGCCACCAGAGCTCCCCCAAAAGTTAATCTTTTAAGAGAACTCTAATTTAGTTTGTTGCAAACATATTCCTATGTAAACCCAGAATCTTGTTCAGCAAAGAGAACCATGTAACAGCATTTTGACTAATGATATAAAAAAATAAATTTTTAGATGTGACATCCATAAATATTTTATGAAATATGCTGATTCCACTGGTACTAACTTTTCCTTTCCTCTTTTATTCTCTCTCCCAAATAGAACTTTGATGTTTTGTCCTGGTTCTGTGGATTTGTGAGAAAGGTAAAGAGAATCTGTAGCCTTGACATCTGTAAGCTGGATTTTTTATAGAGTAAAGAAACAAAACAAAACACCACTATTTTGTTGAAGGCACTGATGACTCAGATTTTCTGAGAAATATATCTGTTACAGATGGTTGTGTCTTTAATAGGTTCATGCTGTTTCAGATGGTTGGTGACTTCTCTTTATCATACTTTTTATCTGGCCCATTTTTTAAATTCCATTGAAATTCAGGGACGGAATATAGATGTATGCCATATAATGCTATTCAATATTGTCTCAGTTTCTTTGATTAAATGTGGGGGAGGAAACCCTTAGAGAATTAAATAACATTATTAAAAATGATAAGGTAGTAATTGCTTTTAGCACAGGGATAGTTTTTTATTAAAATGTTCTGAAATTAGTTGTAATGATTAGGTTCATAATCCTGTGATTATATGAGATTTTCTGAGTTGTACACTTTATATAGTGAATCTTGTGGTGATGTGGTGTGCTGTTCAGTTGGAACTGACCTAGAGCTGACCCTCAAGCAGGTTTTCAGAGATAGTAAATCACCTGGGAGATTGCTCATCTTTATCTCTTGGAGCAGCTAGTGGATTTGAGCTGCAAGCCTTTGGTATTGCAGCACCGCTTCTTACCACTAGGCCACCAGAATTATGAATTCTTTTAAAAACACATTAGGTTTTATTGGTGTTTTGTCTACATCTGCTGAGAATATTATTTTTTCTTTAACCTGTTAATTTAGTATATTGACTTGTTAATGGGTTTCCCCCTCACCTTTAGTAAACTGGAATTTATGAAATAAAACCTATCAATATAATTTAATTTCTTGCTGCTTTCATCTTATGAATCTTTTTATTAGGGATTCCTGCATCTTTCTGAGCTATGACTTTTTTACTTTGATGTCAGAATCTTGCTCCTCCTTTAAAATGAATTGCATTGCTTTTCTTGTTTGTTTGAGGTTCCCCCCCCCCAAAAGGTATGTGTTTATAACCTGAATGATATATCCATAAAAGTTTAATAGAATTCAACCATGGAACTCTGCTTTGGCCTGTGTTTTTTTTTTGAAGGATAGATCTTTTGTGTTTGTTGCTGTCATTTTGACTATGATTCGTAGCGACCCTATGGATAACGATCTGAACCTTGCCCTGTCATCCGTCTTGTACTCTCCTTGTCATCGCTAATATACCTGAGCCCATTGATACAGTCACTGTGCCATTCCATCTTGTTGAGGGTCTTCTCTACATTTCCAAGAAAGAGGTCTTTTCCAAGGACTGGCTTCTCCAGAACAACCTGTCCAAATTACGTGACCCAAAGTTTCATTTTCCTTGTCTCTGAGGAACATTCTGGTTGCACTTCCTCCAACAGAGACTTGTTTATGCTTTTTGGTAATCTGTGAGATATTCAATACTCTGCTAACACCACAATTCAAACGCATCAATTCTTCTTCTGTCTCCTTATTCATTGCCCAACTTTCAGATGTATAGGAAGCAAGTGGAAATACTACTGCTTAAATCAGGCTCAACATAGTCTTGTAACTGACACTTTTCACTCTTTAGAACTTTGGAGAAGGCTTTTGGGTTAGCAACACTGCTCCTTACCAACTAGGCCACCAGAGATCCTTATCAAGGGAAGGTTGTTTTTGCTAGGTGCCATTGAGTCAAGTACGACTCATAGCAACTTTGAACAGATGACTTGAACCCTGCCTCATATCTAACACAATAGAATCCATTGCTGAAGTCACCACCTCAATCCATCTCATTGGGGGGTCTTCTCCTTTGCTAACCCTCTTTTTTTTCCAAGCATGATGTCCCTTTCCAAGGTATAGCCTCGCCTAGCTACAAATCCAAAGTATAAAAGATGAAGCCTCTCCATCCTTGCTTCTAAGGAGTACTCTGGCTGTACTTTTTCTAAGACAGTAGTTGTTTCTTCATCCTAATTTCCAAATGAGAGAATTACAAATAGCCAAGTTAATGTGTAACTTTAATTGTCATAGGTATGGAGGCGTTTTTACATCCATTGTGATAGCTTATATTTTCTTGTAAAGTTTTTTAAATTTTATTAATTTTAGTGAATGTTTACAGAGATTTTGGATTTCCATTCATTCATTGTTGCATTTTTCTCCCTGCCCACCCTTCCCCCCAAATTTATTTTTCTCTTTGAAAAGTAAAAGAAAAATTCTTTCATTGGTATACAATCCCCTCCCCACTCCCCAAGTACACTCCACTATGCAATCTTCATTCTGTACTCCTGTCATAACCATAATACCAAATCATGTATCGTTTTTAAACTGTTCTCTCCATCTGTTTCAATGCAGTATACATAATTTATCCAGTTTTTCTCAGTCTCACCCCAACCCTGATGTCAGTCCCGTTCTACAGCAGTGGCACTATGCAGTATTTGTCCTTTTGTGACTGAGATAATGTGACTCAGCATAATGTCCTCCAGGGTCACCCATTTTGAATAATATTGCATACGTTCCTCGTTTTTCAACGTAGCATAGTATTCCATTGTGTGAATATACCACAGCTTCTCTATCCATTCGTTTGTTGATGGGCACTTAGGTTGTCCCCAACTCTTTGCTATTGTGAATAAAGCCGCAATAAACATGGGTGTGCATATATCTGCCTGGTGACAGTTATGGTTTCTTTAGGGTATATTCCCGGTAGAGGAATTGTTGGGTCAAATGGTATTTCTATTTGCAACTTTTTGAGAAAGCGCCATACTGCCTTCCATAGTGGTTGCACCATTTACACTCCCACCAACAATTAATAAGGGTTCCAGTCTCTCCACAACCTCGCCAGCATTTGTTGTTTGCTGCTCTGCTAAATTTTGCTCTTCTGACTGGGATGAAATTATATCTCATAGTTGTTTTGATTTGCATCTCTCTTAGAGCTAGGGTTTTGAATATTTTTTCATGTGCTTGCTGGCTGTCTGAATGGGACCTTCTAAGAATCAAATCCCTATGCACATCCAGAACCTTCTCCAACAGGGTAAAAAGGGAAGCCACATACTGGGGAAAAAGTATTTGGTAATGACATGTCAGATAAGGGACTTATATCTAGAATTTATAAAATACTTGAGCACCACAAGATAAAGATAAACAATCCAGTTGAAAAATGGACACAGGATATGAAGACACTTCACCATAAAAGACATTTAGATGGCCAACAAGATTTTATTTTTTAAATAAACATTTGTCTATGAAATCTTTTTTTAGTAAGAAGAAAGAAAAATTTCCCCAGTCTTTTAACTTTTTTCCATTCTTACACTGTTTTATTTAGAACCATGTTTTCCAAAGTCTTATCCTTTTGTTTTAGACTTTTAAATTTAGTTTTACTGAATAACTTTTATTTATTATTTTCTCTGTTTATTTTTATTCATTTCCTTTTTACTTCTCTTAGGTTTATTTTGTTGATCTGTTTCTAGCATCTTGAATTGAGACCTTACTTTATGTGTATCCTTGTTTTATTTCCTTACTAGGATTTACTTATGATTAAACTATATCTTTCATTATTGCTTTGACCAGTCATAAGCTAATATCTAGTATTTTAGCCTTTCATTGTAATTAGATTAACATTTTCTATTTATATTTCTATCCCAAAATTATTTAAAGCACGTTTGTTTTTAAATATCCAGGTGTACAAATTAGAGTCTAGAAAAGTTCTTATTTTGTTCTTGTTATTGTTGGTGCTGTTAAGTGTCTTTGAGTTGTAGATGACTTTTAGCGACCCTAAGAAAATGTCAGCAGTCGAAGTTTTTGGACTCACAGAAGCCAAGAAAGCTTAAGATATAAGCTGTCAGATCATGGGTTGGACAATGGAAGATATTTTCTGAAGGGACTTGGCAGATGAGAAGGGTTATCCTGGTGGAGGGTGGAGCTGGGAAGTAAGTGGGTCAAGGCTCTGGTCTAAGGGTGGGGTCAACACTGTAACTAATGCTT
>NW_006399983.1:1978404-2010425 GCF_000299155.1 Elephantulus edwardii
GGTTGGCGCAGGATAGAGCAGGGTTTAGGGCTGTTGTGCATAGGGTCGCTATGAGTCGGAAACGACTCAATGGCACATAACAACAGCAACAACATGACCAAAAGACCTGAACACTTGTATAACCTCCATCATTTCTCCCAGTTCGTAAAGTTTCTAGAGGCAAGCTATTTTGAAAGTGGATGCCACTTCTGCTTCCAAGCTTGTTTTAATCGGGGAGCTCCACCAAACAGTTTACTATGGGTAACCATTATCACATTTGATTCATCAGTGTCACAGTGATTAGCATCACAGCAACCATGACTTACCTCTGTACAGCAAATGGACAGACCAGTGTTATACTACATAGAAGGTTTGACCAAAAATAATTAAAACCAGGCCTGAGGTGAGGGCTGCAGATTAAAATCACCCACTTTTGGCTTGGTAGCATAACTTTCTATCCTGTTTGTTATCTTGACTGTCCATGATATCTTCAATACTCTTCTACAGCTCAAAGGCATCAATTCTTATGTCATCCTTATTCATTGTCCAGCTCTCTGATGCATAGCAAATAATTGCGAAGACCATGGCCTGGTTCAGACGCACCTTAGTCTCCAGAGAGACACCATTGCTCTTCAGTACTTTGGAGAGGTCCCTAACAGCAAACTTTCTGAACCCAATTTGTTTGTTTTGGGGTTTTTTTTTTTGGTTGTTGTTGTTATTGTTGTTGGGTTTTTTTGGTTTTTTTAATTTTTTTTATTTCCTGGCTTCTGGTTCCAGAGTGTTGACTGTGGACCCAAGCAAGCTGAAATTGTTAACAATCTCAATCTTTTCTTCATCTATTATGGTGTTGTCAGTTGGCCCAGTGCTGAGAATATTTGTTTTCTTGGCATCGAGCTTTAATCCATATTGATGACTACAGTCCTTGACTTTCTACAGCAGATGCTTCAGGTCCTTCTCTGTTTAAGCAAGCAAGGTTGTGTCATCTGCATAATGCAAGTTGTTAGTGAGTCTTGCTTCAATTCTGATGCCACATTCTTTCTCATAAACACCAGCCTCTTGAATGATCTGTTATGCGTATAGGTTGAAGAGGTATAGCGACAGGAAACATCCCTGATGCACTCCTTTCCTGATATTGAACCATACAGTGTTTCCTTGCTCTTTTTTGATGACTGTCTCCTGGTCCAAATATAGGTTTCACATGATCACAACTGGGTGTTCTGAGATTCCCATTCTTCTCAAGGTCAGCTACAATTTGTTATAATCCACACAGTCAAATGATTGATCAACCACTTCTAAAATAACAAGCCTTCGAAAATCCTATGTATAATAGAGTATAATTAAATTATACTAGCAGATATGACACTGGAGGCTGATGCCTTCTATTGGAAAACACAGAGGAGGAGAAAGAGTTGCAAACAAACACTAATGACTATGACGTGGAATGTGATTCGTATGAATGTAGAAAAAATTGGGCATTGTTAAGGAAGAAGTGGAATGAATAAATAATGACATACTGGGCATTGGTAAACTGAGATGGAATAGCTTGGGACATTTTGAATCAGATAATTTTATGATATACTATGCTGGAAATGGAAATGAAAAGGTGAGAAAAAACAAGTTTGCATTCATAGTCAGGAAGGGTTGTGAGCAACAAGATAATAATATCCGTATGCATACCAGGAAGACCTGCTAATACCAGTATCATTCAAACATATGCACCAACAATTAGAAACAAAGAGGAAGAAATGGGAAGATTTCTACCAACTTTCGCAGTCAGAAATTGATTAAACATGCAACCAAGATGCCTTAATAATAATGGGTTACTGGAATGCAAAAGTTGGAAACAAGGAAGAAAGATCAGTAGTTAGAAAACATGATCTTGATGACAGAAATGAGGCTGGAAATAAAATTATAGAATTTTTTATCGTGATTTATTCATTAAAAATATCTTTAATAAGAAACACAAACAACAGCTATACACATGAACCTAACTTGATAGTCTACACAGGAATCAGATTGATTACATCTGTGGGAAGAATCATTGGAGAAGCTCAATATCAACTGTGAAAACTAGACCAATGCTGACGGTGGAAGAGACATATGCAAGTTCAAGCTGAATCTAAAGAAAATTCAGTAAAATCCACAGGAACCAAAATTTGACTTTGAGTCTATCCTATTTGAATTTAAAAACTATCTCAAGAACAGGTTTGAGGCCTTGGACGCTAATGAACGAAGACAAGATGAACTATGGAAGGATATCAAGAACATCATCCATGATGAATGCAAAAGATTATTACAAAGTAAGAAGAGAAAGAAAAGACTGAAATGAATATCAGAAGAGACTCTGAATATTGCACTAACAATGAGAAGCCAAAGTAAAGACAAGAAACCAAGAAGTTAAACAGCTGAACAGAACATTTCAAAGGGAAGCTCAGAAAGACAAAGCACAGTATTATAATGTAATATGCAAAGAACTGGAGTAAGAGAATCAAAAGGAACAAACTCGCTTGGCATTTCTTAAGCTGAAGAAACTGAAGAACAAATTCAAGTCTCGAGTTGCAATACTTAACGTTGCTATGGGCAGAATGTTGAATGATCCAGGAAGCATCAAAAGGAGATAGAAGGAGTACACAGAGTCACTGTACCAAAAGAATTGGCTGATCCAGAAGAATTTCATGGAACAGCATATGACCAGGAGGCAATGGTAATGAAAGAGGAAGTTCAAGCTACTCTGAAGGCATTGGCAA
Organism: Elephantulus edwardii; assembly: GCF_000299155.1. NCBI lineage: Eukaryota > Metazoa > Chordata > Mammalia > Macroscelidea > Macroscelididae > Elephantulus > Elephantulus edwardii. Next base: position 1,981,131 of record NW_006399983.1, read on the forward strand.
AAAACAGACTTTTCCAGGAATTGATGGAATACCAATTGACATATTTCAACAAACAGATGCTTCCCTGGACATGTTTACCAAGTTGTGCCAAGAAGTCTGGAGTACAGCTGACTGGAAGACATTTTGTATTTACTCCTATTTTTTTTTTTTAAAAAAAGGTTAATCAACAGAGTGTGGAAAATATCAAACAGTATCACTGATATCACCACACAAGTAAAATCTTGCTGAAGATTATCCAGAAAATGACTGGAACAATACATCAACAGATAATTACCAAAAGTACAGGCTGTGTATAGAAGAGGCCATGGCACCAGAGACTTCATTGCCAATGTCAGATGGATCTTGGCTGAAAGCAGAGAGTACCAGAAGAATGTCTATCTGTGTTTCATTATTTGTCAACGTACCCCTAATCTTTGCAATTTAGTTTACAAGTATATTTGTTTTATACTTCTCACTTATTTTTGCTCAACATTATTGTTACTAGATTTTCTCATGATGTTGCATGTAACTGTTTTATTTTGTTGCTGTCTAGTATTGGATTGTATGAGACAAAGACAACCCTTATATGGTTATTATACCATTTTAGGAAATGTTTAAGAACTTAAGTCAGTGACTCCAGGAAGAGAATAAAACCTATGGCCATAAAATGTATTTTTGCCCTTGGTGACCCTTCAGGACAGAGCAGAAGTGCCCCATAGGTTTTCTAAGGCTAGGAAACAGATTTCTGTATGGAAACAGATTGTCACTTTCTTCTTCCATAGGACAGTTGATGGATTCAAACCAGTGAACTTTTGGTTAACAGCTAAGTACTTATCAACTGTATAACTAGGGCTCATTTGGAAAAGTAAAGAGGAAGCAAATACTCCAGAGTTATTTAGTTTACTTGCTGTTTGTGCAGTTGTTGTTACTGTGTGTCACTGAGTTGGAACTGACTCATAGCTGACCAGCCAGTGGATTTTCAGAAAGGTAAATTACACAGAAGTAGATTACCCATCTTTCTTCCATCTTGCTGTACAGAACTAACTTGTGGTTGCTGTGAAGCTGAACACTGTGACACTGATGTGTCAAATAATGCGTTAATGGTTACCCACGGCAGACAGTGTTGGGTGGAGCTCCCCAATTAAAACAAGCTTGGAAGTAGGAATGACATCTACTTCTGCTTGCCTCTGGAGACCCTGTGAACCTGGAGAAAGGATGAAAGTCACACAAGTGTTGAGGACTTTTGTTCGTAGGGTCGCTATGAGTTGCCTACGACTCGACGGCACTTAACAACAATAGAATTAAGCTGAGTTCTGTGACTGGAGCAATGTTTCACATGGAAAAGAAATGGATTAACAAATAATGGCTAGAGATATTTCTCTAGAAGGAAAATAGCAATCAATACTAGAAACCAAAACATCAAATCCATGTGCATCAAGTCATTTCTGACTGCCAGAGACCATCTGTCAGGCATCTGAGTCTGTCAGTCTTTATAGGAGGAGACTGTCTATGTTTCCCTTGTGGCTGGTTGGTTCAAACTGCCAGGCTTTTGTTGTTGTTGTTGTTGTTATGTGCCGTCGAGTCGTTTTCGACTCATAGCCACCCTATGCACAACAGCCTTAAACCATGCTCTATCTTGCACCAACTGCACTGCCTCTGACACACCCATCCCGATTAACCCAGTCACCGAATCAATCCATCTCATAGAGGGTCTTCCCCTCCTGCCCTGTCCCTCCACCCTAGCAGCCCAATATATTATTCCCTAAGAGTCCTTATTATTGAGGAGTTAGTGATGTCAGTTTGAGAACTAAGGAGCATCTGATTCAGGTGATAATCTTCCTGATCACTATAATTGCATCCAAGGCCTGGACAATGAATAAGGATGACAGAAAAGAAATTGATGCTTTTGAGCTGTGGTTTTGGAGAAGAGCACTGAACATCCCATGGATGGCCAAGAGAATGAACAGATATGTCTTGGAGAGGGTGCAGCCAGAGTGCTCTTTGGAAGCAAGAATGATAAGGCATACTTTGAACATGTTTCTAGGAGGTGCTATTTCTTGGAAAGGGACATGATATTGGGAAGGGTGGAGGGTCAGTGAAGGAGAAGAAGGCCCTCAACCAGGTGGCTTGACACAGTGACTGCTTCAATGGGCACTTGTGTGTCAGGAAGTGTAAGGATGGCGCAAGACAGGACTAGGTTCAGATCTTATGTTCATAGGGTCGCTAGGAATTGTACTCAACTCAGTGGTGACTAAAAACAACAACAACAACAACATGAGTCCCTAGGGGGGGAAAATCAAGATTCCAAGAATAATAAGCCTTTATCAGATTGTTACCAGTGAAGTGATAAACCACTCTACCAGCCACCAAAGTGTACTTTTAAAATATGGTGATTAAAATGGTAAAATTCATGTAGGCCTAGGTAAATAGATCAGTAGACTATAACAGAGTCCAAAAATAGACTCTTACATATATATATGTAAGCAAATGCTATATGTATGTAGTATGTGAGAGATATATAATATGAGAAAGTTGGCTTTTTAAATTAGTGGGAGAAGGAAGCACTGTTCAATGAATGGACATAAGAACTTACTAATTAGGAGGTGGGGGTGGGGGGAGGAATTTGAAATCCAAAACAAACAAAAATAGTTCCCTGCTTATGCCATTTATAAAAGAAGTTCAAGATGAATGAATGACTTATTGCTCAGGGGAAGAGAGGTCATTTAGGATGTAAAAAGACTCTACATTTAGCATATTGACAAATTAAAAATAGTCACACAATTTGATGGGCAGAAGAAATGTGAAGGATCCAGTGGGAAAAACAATGTACACAAACTTTGTAAGTAAACCAGTATAAAAAGAAAAGTTTTATTTTAAAAAAAAGTTCAGTGGTGGGGTTGTAAAATGGTATAACCACTCTGGAAGGTAGTTTGGCGCTTCCTAAAAAAAACTGAAGATAGAAATTCCATATGAGCCAGCTATTCCACTACTAGGAATATTTGCCAAGGAAATTAGAACTGACACACAAATGGAGATTTGTATACCAATCTTCATAGCAGTGTTACTCACCATTTAAAGAACATGGAAACAGCCCAGATGTCCAATACAACTGAATGGATTGAGAAATTGTGATACATTCACATGATGGAATACTATGCAGCACTCAGGAGCAACGATTTAAAAAAACTACTGCATAACTTGAGAGAGACTGGAGAGTATTATAGTGAGTGAACTAACTCAACCTCATAAGGACAAATACTGCATAAGACCATTATTGTAAAAATAGAAGAAGGATAACTAGTAAAATGGTTATGGGGACTCAAGGGGGGAAGGGATGGGAGCAGAGGGGTGAGGATGGGTAGGGGCAAAAGTATAGAGTTGCACAATTTGGTGGGTGGAGGGAGGGGGTGAAGGAAATGGGAAGAATCTGGCAGGGACCTGAAAAGACAAGGTAATGATGGGCAAATCCAATGGTGATTAATCTCATAAAAATCTCATGGGAATGATTGCATGAAACACAATGTGAAAGAAGAATAGTGCAGAACACAATATATATGAACTTTGTAAGCAAATTAATATAAAATAAATTTAAAACCATTGCATTGGAACAGATGAAAGAAAGAACTGTTTAAAAGGAATATATGATTAGGCATTGTACATTTGACAACAGTCCAGAATAAGAGGTACATCATTGCAAACAGGACTGAGGGGAGGGATGAGGGTGGTAATTGTGCAGCACTGAATTAATATTTTTTTTAAAAAAAGTCAACTGGAGGAGGAGGGAAAGGAGGGAGAGAGGTCAAATGTGCAACAATGAATGGATGAAAAAAAATCTAACTTTTCTGTAAACTTTCATTAAAATAACAATTAAAATAAAATTCTATTTTTAAAAAATTCCAATAATACCCCCCCAAAAAAACCCTGAAAGATAAAAACTAGATTGAGAGAAACTATTTGCAGCATTTATAACAAAGACATTATATTCAGAGCATGTTGTCAGAGCAGCCGGTCTCTGAAAAAGGCATCATACTAGGGAATGTGAAGGGTCAGAGAAAAGAGGGAGACCCTCAACTAGATGGACTTGACACAGTGACTATATAAATGGGCTTGAGCTTGAAGAAGGACCCAAAGGCGATGCTGGACAGAGCAAGGTTCTGATTCCTTGTTTCTAGGGTTACTGAGTTGGAGTCAACTCAACAGCACCTAGCAACAGCAGTCTATTGATCTTCCTTTCAAATAAGAAAAAATATATATACAACCAAATAGAAAAACAAATTAGACCTTCATGGAGGGATCAGTACAGGTGGTCAATAAACATGAAAACATGCTTCTTAAGAGATGCAAGATAAAATGTTGATAATGGGCTGTGGGGAGTAAATGTCTGAATGTGCTGTAAAAAATGTGAACCAACACAATGTTGAAATTATTGAACAGTATCATTAGTATTTCATGCAAAATACTGTTGAAAATCATTTAAATTAGGAAGAATGTGCATCAGGGTAGTGTCCTTTCAACATACTTATTCAGCCTGTATGCTGAAGAAATAATTTATGAAGCTGGACTCTATGAAAAAGAATGTGGCATCAGGATTGGAGGAAGATTCATCAATAACCTTTGTTATGCAGATGACACAACCTTGCTTGCTGAAAGTGAAGAGAATATGAAACACTTGGTGCAGAAGATCAAGGACCTTCATTATGGATTGCGTCCTAACATCAGGAAAACAATGAAAGAGACTGGAGAGCATTATGCAGAGTGAAGTAACACAGTCTCTTAAGGACAAAAACGGCATAAGACCATTATTGTAAAAATAGAAAGATAACTGGTAAAACATGTATGGGAACTCAAGGGGGGGAGGGCTGTGGAAGGGTAGGGGTGAAACCACAGGGTTGCATGGTTTGGTGGGAGAAAAGAATAAGGAAGAAGCTGGGTGAAAAGACAGGGTAATGATGGGCAAGATCTGATGGTGACTAATTTTATAAAACATAATACATGAGAATGATTGTATGAAATACAATGTAAATGAAGAATAGGTTGAAACACAATGTATATAAACTTAGTAAGACAACCAATTTAAAAAAAATAATCACACACCCCCCCCACACACACACACCAAAACAGGACCAGCAGTAAACATTATGCTAGATGGAGAAAGGACTGAAGCTGTCAGTGATTTAATCTTGTGTGAATCAACAGTCAATACCCTTGATACCAGCAGTCAGGAAATCAGGAGACGGATTGGGCAAGTATGCTGTCATTGAATGCTCCAAAATGCTGAAGAGCAATGATGTCATTTTGAAGACTGAGGTGTGCCTGATCCAGGCCATGGTTTTCTCAAACACCTACTATGCATCAGAGAGCTGGACAATGAATAAAGAAGAATTGATGCCTTTGGGTTGTGTTGTTGGAGAATAGTACTGAATATACCATTGACTTCCAAAAGAACAAACAGTTCTGTCTTGGAAAAAGTGTGCCCAGAGTGCTTCTTGAAAGCAAAAAAATGACAAAATCTTTTATACTTTGGACATGTAGCTAAGCAAGGCTATTCCTTGAAAAGGGACATCATGCTTGGCAAGATGGAGGGTAAGCAAAGGAGAGAAAGACCTCCAGTGAGATGGATTGACACAGTGACCAGCAATCTGCTCTAGTGTGTCAGAGATGATGAAGATGGCAGAGGATATGGCAGAGTTCATGTCAGCTGTTCATAGAGTTGTTATGAGTTGTACTAAACTCAGTGGCACCTAATAGCAACAACAGCAAAAAGGGCTAGAACTATTTATTACTATTTTTTTTACGTGTTCTCCCAATCTATTTCTTTTTTTAAAATTTCTTTTAATAAAAGTTTACAGAGATTTTGGATTTCCATTCATTCATAGTTGCACACTTTCCTCTGTGCTCACCCCTCCCCCCAGGTCACGTTTCTCTTTGAAAAGTACAAAAAAAAATTATTTCATTGTTATACAGTCTCCCAAGCCCCAGCCCTGGTCCTCACAACTATGCAGCTTTCATTCTGGACTCTTGTCATGACAATAATACCTAATCATATTTTTCTCCTAAGCAGTTCTCTCCCTCATCTGTTTTAATGCAGTATACATTATATATCCCCTCTTGGTTTCTCCCCAACTCTGATGTCAGTCCCGCTTTACAGCAGTGGCAATATGCAGTATTTGTCCTTTTGTGACTGAGATATTTCCACTCAGCATAATGTCCTCCAGGGTTACCCATTTTGTATAGTATTTCATGGGTTCCTTGTTTTTCAAAGAGTGTAGTATTCTGTTGTGTGACTATACTAGAGCTTCTCTATTCATTCATTTGTTGATGGGCACTTGGTTTGTTTCCAACTCTTTGCTATTGTGAATAAAGCAGCAATAAACATGGGTGTGCATATTTATGCTTGGGTGACAGTTATGATCTCTTTGGGGTATATTCCTAGTAATGGAATTGCTGGGTCAAATGATATTTCTATTTCCAGCTTTTTGAGAAAGCGTCATACTGCCTTCCATAGTGATTGCACCATTTTACACTCCCACCAACAGTGAAAAAAGTTCGGGTTTCTCTGCAACCTTGCCAGCATTTGTTGTTTGAGGTTCTGTTAATTTTTGCTATTCTTACTGGGGTGAGATGATATCTCATAATTGTTTTTATTTGTTAAAATTTGTACATTTAAAATTATAACAGTTTTACTTCTTGTTGCCTTTCTTACAGAATTTAGCGGAAATATTACAGTATATTCATAATTTTGGAAATAAATGCCCCTACAGTTACTTTGTAATTTAATTAAATGGCCACCTGTTAAGTCGCGTACTCTAATCAGGCCAGTGAGAGAAACTTGACACTTTAATCTGATACTTGGATACCTGCAACATGTTTTCCATTTGTTTTCTTTAAGATGTAACCTGGAATATTGAAAATCTTACTCAAAATAGCAGTAGCAGTGCAGTAAAAAGTTTTAATAGGTAATATATGTAAGTAACCTGTAAGATACATTTCACTGAATTTTAATTCTTTCTTTAGCCCAGCCCTTCTCAATTCTGAGGCAATGAAATCCTTTCAACTTAGAGTGTACGCCCTTCTGAGGTCTGGCTTTTACTCCTTGTTCTTGTTCTTCTCTGTAGTGTCCACTTACAATTAAATCCTTTGCAGGCTTTAAGTTACAGTATCCAATGATCTTTCTGCTCAAAGAGTCCTTGCCAGAAGTAAGCTTACCATTCGTGACATTCTCTTTGCCCTAAGAGTTCTTCTGTTTCCTCTCTTCTGTGGATAGAAGAAGAGAAATTATAGCCAAGAAGTGATCTTTACCTTTTCTCCTATGAAACTCTTCTGTCAAAGCCAAAAGAAGCATCTCAGTGCCAAAGAGAAGTGTTAACTTAAATTCATCTTGTTTTTGTTTATGTCAGTGACTCATTTCCTTTCATTGGTGTGTGATTTTTCCATTTGAGAATATACCATATTTTGTTTACCCTAATTCTTTTGTTAATTAACATTTAATTTTTTTTCTTCTGCACAGATCTTTTCATAAAAAAAAATAAACTGAAGCAATGGAGTTGCTAGATCACAACACTGAGTATATAATAATTTTTTAGGGTAGAAAAAAAAAAGAATAATTTTTTAAAAATATTTTTTTTATTATTTTTGTGTTTGTGTACCGTCAAATTGGATCTGACTGGTACAGGAGGAGATTGTCTCTCCTTCCCCAGCAGAGCATCTGGTGGATTCGAACCATGCACCTCAGGGATTGCAGTGCAGCTTCTTGCCACTAGGCCACCAGAGTTCCCCCTGAGTGTATAATACATTTTTAAGAACTGGCCAAACCATTTTTTTTTCAAAGTAGTTATAAAATAATGAAAACAAAAAAGGCATTGTGCCACCAGATACTTAAAATTGAAGCTAAAGAAATGAAAACCAATCTACAAGAACCAAAATATGGCCTTGAGTATATGCCTCTTGAATTTAAAAACCATCTCAAGAACAAGTTTGAGACCTTGAACACTGATGAATGAAGACCAGATGATTTGTGAGATGATATCAAGAATAATAACATCCAAAGAAAAATAATGGTTTATATATCCTTTATCTAATTTCTTTAATAAACTCACCTATTAGTAAAACCCCTAAAAAAAAGGAATAATAACATCCATGAAGAAGGCAAAAGATCTATACAAACACAGAGGAGGAAGGAAAAGTGAGATGGATGTTAGAAGAGACTCTGAATATTGCACTAGCACATTGAGAAGTCAAACAAAAGGAAGAAATCAGGAAGTTTTAGACTTAAACAGAAGATTTTAAAGGGCAACTCTGAAAGACAAAGCAAAGTATTATAATGAAATGTGCAAAAAGCTGGAGTTAGAGAATCAAAAGGGAAGAAATCATTCAGTATTTTTCAGCTGAAGAAACTCAAGAACAAATTCAACCTCAAGTTGCAATATAGAAAGATGCTATAGACAGAATATTGAATGATCCAGGAAGCATCAAAAGATGATTGAAAGTCTCCCTCCAGTAGCAGTGGCAAAGTTTAACAGGACAGTAAGTAATAAATGTTGGAGAGGATGTGGCGAGATAGGAACTCTTATACATTGTTGGTGAGATAGTAAAATGGTACAACCACTCCGGAAAGCAGTTTGGTGCTCCTCAAAAAGCTGAACATAGAAATTCCATATGACCCAGCTATTCTTCATCTCTCTGCTTCCACCCACCTGCCTCTCCTTGGATCCCCATACTCATTCTAAAATAATGGTTTTATAATGGTATTTGTCCTTGTGGGATTGAGTTAGTTCACTCAGCATAATGCTCTCCAGTCCCTCCCAAGTTAGGTAGTAATTTACAAGATCATTGCTCCTGTGTGCTATGTAGCATTCCATTGTATGAGTGTATCATAACTTCTCAATCCATTTGTTAGTAGTTGGACAACTTGGGCTGTTGCCATGTTCTTGTAATGATGACTAATGCAAAACACTGGTGCACAAGTCTCTGTTTGAGCCTCAGTTCTCATTTTCTCGAGGTATATTTCAAGCAGTGAAATAGCTAGGTCGTATGGAATGTCTATGTTCAGCTTTTTGAGGAAGTGCTAAACTGTCTTCCAGAGTGGTTGTACTATTTTACAATCCCACCAACAATGCATAAGAATTCCTGTCTTACCACATCCTCTCCAAAATTTATTACTTGCAGTCTTATTAAACTTTGCCACTGCTACTGGAATGAGATGGTATCTCATTGTGATTTTGATTTGCATCTCTCTTATTACCAGTGATTTGGAGCATTTCTTCATGTGTCTGTTGGCCATTCCAATATCTTCCTCTTTGAAAATTATTTGCGAGAGAGCTCAGGTGGCCTAGTGGCAAGACGCTGCAGTGCAATCCCAGAGGTACATGGTTCAAATCCACCAGATGCTCTGCTGGAGAAGGAGAGGGCAATCTCCTCCTGTACCAGTCAGATCTGATTTGATGGTACACGTAAAAATAATACAATAAAAATTAAAAATTTTTTTAAAAAGACAATTGCCTGTTTTGTAATTGGGTTATAGTCTTTTTCTTGTGGCGGACCAGGATATTCTATAAACTTTCATTATGAGACTCTTGTCTGAGATGGTATTGCCAAGTGTTTGTTCCAAGTCAGTAGGTTTTCTTTTCACCCTGTTGGAAAAAGTTTTTGATGAACACAGGGATTTAATCTTTAGAAGGTCCCATTCATCAATGTTAACAACAATGCAATGTTGTGCATTTCTGGCAGTATTTGGCAGTCTGTATACTGTAGACTAGGCCTTCTAATCTTGATTCCAGTTTGTCTCTTATGAACTTTATGGTTTGGGGCTTTACTCACAGGTCTCTGATACACCTTGAGTTGATTTCTATGTATGGTGTGAGACGTGAATCCTGTTTCAGTTTTCTGCAGTTAGCAATGCAGTTTTGCCAGCACTATTTGTTGAAGAGGTTGTCATTTCCCCATTTGGTAGGTTTTATTTCCTTGTCAAATATCAGTTGACTGTAAATATCTGGGTCTACTTCTGGCTTCTCAATCCTTTTGAATTGGTCACATTGGTCTATGTGCCTTTCATTGTACCAGTGCCATGCTGTTTTTGTTACTACCACTGTGTAGTAGGTTTTGAGGGCAGACAGTGCTATTCCTCCCACTTCATTTTTGTTTCTCAGAAGTGTTTTGTTTATTCAGGGTCTCTTGCCTCTGAAAATAAACGTGACAATTTCTCTTTCTATCTCCTTGAAAAATGAGTTTGGTATCTGTATTGGGATTGCATTGAACATGTAGATTGCATTTGGTAGGATTGACATTTTCACAATATTGAGTCTTCTTATCTATGAACAGGGCATATTTTTCCATTTCTTTAGGTCTTGTGTCTTGCAGAAATGTTCCGTAGTCTTCTTTATACAGATCTTTTGTATCTCTAGTTAGGTTCACTCCCAAATATCTCAATTTATGATTGATTGTTATAAATAGTATTGCTTTCTTGGTTTCCTTCTCTGAGTTCTCTTTGTTACTGTAGAGAAATCCCACTGATTTATGGCTATTGATCTTATATCCTGCCACTCTACTAAATTGGCCTACTAGCTCTAACAGAGTTTTTTTTTGTTGTTGTTGTTGAATCTTTTCAACTATCGTATCATCTGCATATAGTGATAGTTTAACCATCTTTTTTGCTTATGTGGATGCTTTTTATTTCCTTCTTTTGGCATATTGCCCTTGCAAGCACTTCCAGTAAAATATTGAATTGAAGTGCACAATAATTATTTTCTTTCAATAATCCCCAAGAGTATGGTTTTAAAATGTCAGTCTTGGATTTCATTTTCAGTCTTTTTCAAAATGGGAAAAAGATTGAAACTGTCAACAACTTCATTTTACTTGGATCCACAATCAATAAACTTGGTACTAGCAGTCAGGAAATTAGGGAATGTATTGCATGGGGGAAATCTGCAATTAGGGACCTCTCCATAGTGTTGAGGGACAATGATGTTAGTTTGTGGACGAAGGTGTCCCTGATTCAGGCCATGGTCTTTTCAGTCATTACTAATTGCAATTGCAATTGCCATATTGTCCTCTCCAGGTTGATCCTCCCTTGTTCTGATCCTTTATAGTGTTCATTGCCTGTACGTTCTATTTCAATTCTTTCTCTCCCTTCACCCCCTAGTTATCCTCTTATTTTCACAGTGGTGGTCTTGTGCAGTATTTTTCCTTTTGTGATTGAATTATTTCATGCAGCACGTCTTCTAGGCATGCCTTTGTTGTGTAGTATTTTATTAATTCTTTGTTGTTCTTTAGTGCTGCCTAGTATTCCACTGAGTGATTGATTGTACCACAGTTTTCCTATCAATTTGTTGATGGACATTTGGATTGTTTCTATATCCTAGCCATTGTGAATAATGTTGCAATGAACAAAGATGTATAAGTCTCTGTGGCATAGCTTTAATTTCTTTAGAGTATATTCCTGATAGTAGAATAGCTGGGTCATATAGAATTTCTATAGTTACCTTTTTGAGAAAATGCTAAATGGCTTTTTATAGTGGTTGTGCCATATTACATTCGTACAAACAATGTATGAGAATTCCAATTTCTCTGCATCCTCACCAACATTTGTTGTTTGCTATTCCGTTAAACTTTACTGGGGCGAGATGATATCTCATTGTTGCTAGTGATTTTGAACATTTATTTATTGTTTTCTGGCCATCTAAATGTCTTCCTTGAGGATGAATCTTCTCATGTCTTTTGCCTGTTTTGTTACTGGGATATCAGTCTTTCTTGTGGAGGCACTGTAGTATGCTGTAAATTTGAGTTCTTTGTCTGAAGTATGTCGTTGTTGTTGTTGTTAAGTGCCATCGAGTCATAGATGACTCATAGCAAACCTATGAATGAAAGACCTGCCAGGCATGGTGGCACACGCCTGTAGTCCCAGCTACTCGGGAGGCTGAGGCTGGAGGATCGCTTGAGTCCAGGAGTTCTGGGCTGTAGTGCGCTATGCCGATCGGGTGTCTGCGCTAAGTTCGGCGTCAATATGGTGACCTCCCGGGAGCAGGGGACCACCAGGTTGCCTAAGGAGGGGTGAACCGGCCCAGGTCGGAAAGACCTGAACACTTTTATAACTTTGGTCGTTTCTACATGTTCATAGAGTTTACGAAGGCAAGCCATTTTGGAGGTGGATGCCACTCCTGCTTCCAAGCTTAATGTAATCAGGAAGCTCCACCAAACACTGTCCACCATGAGTAACCATTATTACATTTGGCACATCAGTATCACAGTGTTTAGCATCACAGCAACAGTGAGTTACCTCTGTACAGCAATGCACAGACCAGTGCTATACCACTTAAAAGAATGTTTGACAAAAAACAATTTAAACCAGGCCTGAAATAGTTGCCAAATATTTTTCCCCAGTCTGTAAGCTTTCTTTTCACGCTATTGGAAAAACGTTCTGATGCACACAGCAATTTTCTTTGTTAGTAGGTCCCATTCATCGACTTTATCCTCTCCTGGTTGTGCATTTTCGGCTGTTTGCAAGCCTGTTCATGCCATAGGCTGTTGTTAGGTGCTGTCAAGTCGAGTATGACTCATAGCAACACTGTGAACAACAAATCTAAATCTTGTCCTGTCCTGTGTCATTCTCACTATAGAGTTTCTCAATTTCCCCCCACTTTTTCTCTAATTATCTTTGTTCTTTTACTCCTGGTTCTCTGATCCACTTTTGAGTTGTTTTTTTGTATATGGAGTAAGATGTGGATCCTATTCCACATTTTAAAAGGTGTCCTTTTGTACCGGTACTAAATATTAAAGAGGCTGTCATTTCCCCACTTAATGGATTTCATTTCTTTGTAGAATATCACTTGACCCTAGGCAGATGGATTGATTTCTGGGTTCTTGATTCATATGCCTGTCACTCCAAAACCAGCCTGTTTTGATTACAGCACTTGTGCAGTAGGTTTTGAGAACAAAGAGTGTGATGCCACCTACCTTGTTTTTATTTCTCAGTAGAGCTTTGCTTATTTGGAATCTTATTCCTTTCTAAATGAAGTTGTAAATTGCCTTTTATATTTTATTGAAGAGTGATATTGGTATCTGTGCATTGAACCTGTGGATTGTTTTTGGTAGGGTTGTCATTTTCACAGTGTTCAGTCTGTAAGCTTCCATTATGAGATCCTTGTCCAATGAGATGTCAGAAAACATTGCCAAATGTTTTTCTCTAGTCTGTAGGTTTTCTTTGCATCCTATGGGACAAAGTTTTTATGTGCACAGGGATCTTAATTTTTTGAAGGTCTTATTTATTGATTTTATCTTATCCTTATTGTGCATGTCCTTATTTTTATAATTTCCTTTTTTGTTTACATTATGAGGTTAACTTGTTATTTTTCTATTTGCTAGAGATGTTGGGTTATTCGGTTTGTTTTTCTCCCTTCTTCTTTTTTTATGTGTTTGCTAACTGCTATGCACTGACCTCTGAGGACTTCCTTGACTATATTCCCTAGACTTTGATATGTATTTTCATTTTCATTCATTTCAGACAACTTCTAAATGTCCTTTTTAAAGTTTCTTTTATAGTCTGGTAATGATCAAGCAAGATATTATTTAACTTCCAAATAGATAGTTTTTCTCCTTTATCCTCTTGTTAATTTTTATCACATTGTGATCTGAAAAGATATTTTGTGTTATTTTGATGCTTTTAAATTTATTGAGGCTTATTTTGTGTCCTAATATGTTGCCAGTTCTGGAGAATGAACCATGTATGCTTGAAAAGGAAGTAAATTGAGGGTTTTTTGAGGGTAAATTAACTCTAAATACATCTTCCGTATCAGGTTATCTGTGGGTATAGTTTTTAGTTCTTCTGCTTCTTTATTGAGTTTCTTTGGTATTAGCCTATAATTTGGCTCCCCCTACCCCCGTTACAGTTAGCCCCCTCTGATTTCCTTAGTACAGACACTTGGTCTTGCAAATCAACAACAGCTGTGGAAATAGGATAAGAGAAAAAGTACTTCCCACACTGGGTGGCAACACTTGTAGTGGCAAGACTTGAGGGAGACCTTGGTGGCAAGACCTTGGTGTTGGTGATGGAGAGACTGTGGCATTGTTGTGGAGAAATTATGGCAAGATGTGACCTGAGGGTTCTTTAAGTCTCGCTGGCCACAGTTGAATGTTTTTGCTATTCTTGTCACATATTTGAAGGAGAAGCTGACTTATAACTGCTCTGAGGCAAATATTGCTGGATGACTTGGATTTGACTACTGAGCTGAAAACAGAGCCTGGACTAATTGAGGAATTGAATTGTGCCTTAGAAGTGTTGGGCTAAAATCTGTACTTGTGAGATATTCTTTGCTTCTCCCCACTCTCCAATTTATTTCCCTAATAAATCCCATGCTTAGTAGCACAAATGTAAGTTTATGAGACAACAAAAAGAAACAAACCTCTTGTGCATTTAATTTATTTACATTCAGTGTAATTATCAACAGGCATGAATTGATTATTGTTATTTTACTATTTAGGGTTTTATTTTGTGACTCTGGTGATTTTTCTGTTCTAGAGATTTTCCTGTGTAGAATTTATTTTTTTAACTGTTTTTTAAAGTCATACATTATCTTGCTGCTGTTAGGTACTTAGCATCATCTGAATTTCTCCAATTGGAAGTTCTGTGACTATGCCATTTATTCTGTCTTTTTGCCTTGCACTTGTCATCATTTACAATGATCTCTGGTTCCCTCTTTTTAATTTTGAAGGTATATTTTATTTTAGATATCTAGATTTATTTCCTGGTGATATTACTTGTGATACTTTCAGATTATTTCTTCTGTTATTCTCTGTCTAAAGAACTCCCTTTTGAAAATTTTACACAGTTGGGCTTGGTTTTTAACAATTCACAAAATTTCTTTACCAAGAAAAGGCATATTTTTGCCATAATATTAGAGTATACTGTATGTGTAATTTTGGATTGGATTTTTTTTTTCTTTCATGATTTTATGTATGTTATTTCATTGTCTTCTTGCTTCTGTGGCTTTTCCTGAGCAATCAGGGGTTAGTATTATTGTTTCTCTTTTTTAGATAACTTTTTGGTTTCTTGCAAGCTGCTTTCAGGATTCTTCCTTAGTATTTTGAAAGCTTGATTATGATACTGATTCTTTATTTTAGTCTGTGGGATATCATATTTGGAATTTGTTAAGCATCTTGAATGTATACATTCTATTTTATCAGAGAAATTTTTCCCATAAATCTTTGATAATGTCACATTCTTTTATTTAGTGTGTATGTTTATGTCTCTTCCTATTCTGGAATTCTGACCATGCATAAAGTATTCTTTTTGGTGGTGTCTCACATAATTTTTAGACTTTATTAATTTTAAAAGTTTTTGTCTAAAATATGGTCAGTCTTCTCCAGTGCAAATTACAGCCTCTGACAAACCACTGCAAAGTCAGTTATGAGTCAGTTTCACCTGGTAGCATTTAACAATAACAAGATGCAGATTAATACTAAGATGTTTGGCTCCAATTTTGCCAATATTGTCCTTTTTTAAATTAATTTCAGTGAACATTTACAGAGATTTTGGATTTCCATTCATTCATTGTTGCATTTTTCTCCCTGCCCACCCCAGCCCCTCCCTCAGTTCGCTCTTCTCCTTGAAAACCAAAGGAAAAAACTCCTTTATTGCTATACAGTCCCCCTGCATCCCCCACCCCAACCCCAAGTACACTCCACTCTGCAACTCTCATTCCAAACTCTTATGATAATCATAATGCCCTAAAATATATTATTTTTAAACTATTCTCTCCCTCATGGGATTCAATGCAGTATACACAATTTATCCAGTTTTTCTCAACCTTACCCCCACCTTGATATCAGCCTCATTCTACAACAGTGGCACCATACAGTTTTTGCCCTTTTGTGAGTGAGATACTTCACTCAGCATAATGTCCTCCAGGGTCACCCATTTTTAATAATATTGCATGAGTTCCTTGTTTTTCAATGCAGTATAGTATTACATTGTGTAAATATACCAGAGCTTCTCTATCCATTTGTTTGTTGATGGGCACTTAGGTTGTTTCCAACTCCTTGCTATTTTCAACAAAGCCGTGATAAACATGGGTGTACATATAACTGCTTGCATGTTGGTTATGGCCTCTTTGTTGTATATTCCCAGAAGTGGAATTGTTGGGTCAAATGGTATCTCTATTTGAAACTTTTTGAGAAAGCCCCACACCACTTTCCACAGTGGTTGTGCCATTTTACACTCCCACCAACTGTGAATAAGGGTTTCAGTCTCTCCACAACCTTGCCAGCATTTGTTGCTTGCTGTTCTGTTAAATTTTGCTATTCTTACTGGGGTGAGATGCTATCTCATGGTTGTCTTGATTTGCATCTCTCTTAGAGCTAGGGATTTTGAACATTTCTTCATGTGCTTTTTGGCCATCTGAATGTCTTCTTTGGTAAAGTGTTCATATCCTGTGCCTATTTTTCTATTGGATTATTTATCTTGTTGTGGTGCTCAAGTATTTTATAAATTCTAGATATAAGTCCCTTATCTGACATGTCATTACAAACACTTTTTCCAGTATTGTCTTTTATTAATTTCCTTCTGTTTTCCTCATGTAAGATGCTATCCTTTTCTGAAATTTTAGTATTACTCTTCTAATTTCTTTTTGCTGGTTTTGTAGCCTTTAACTTTTTCACTTCTTTTGTCAGTTTGTTCTAATATGGATTTCTAGAATCCTTCTAGAGTTTTATCTGTGTTTTCCTTCATTTTATCTGTAATTTATTTCATGTTGTCTTTGTTTTTCTTGGTGTCTTTGTTAATCTGGTGAAGGGCTTGAGTATAATTCCTTTAAAATCTTTATCATGCAGTCCCAATAGCTTTTATTCTCTAGAAGATTTTCTGACCCTGTATTTTTGTCCTTTTCTGTGTGTTGCTGTCCTTTTGTGTTTGTGTGTTGAGGTTGATAGTTAAAAGTTTTGATTATTGTTTCATTTACTTGACCTTGAATTTTTTGGTTTATTTTGTTTTAATATATCCAAATATAACAGTCATGAAACTCTGGTTGATAGTTTTGCAACACTGGAGTGCTAACCATATGTTTCTCGGTCAAGTTCTTAACAGCTGTGAGTGTGGCTGCTGGTCTAATCCCTAGTCATGCAGCATCATTGGGGGCACCCTAGGTGAGTCTTCCCTACCACATGTCATAGATCCCGTGGTGCTGGTGCAGGTCGTGACACTAAATGGGAGAAACAACAGGTGTGACAGGTATGGGTTGATAGGGTCATTGGCTTCTTACAAATAGGTGAAAATACAAAAAGGAAGAGTGAAAATAAAGGGGGGAAAACCTCCAAACCCCTGAAATCCAAGTCGATGGATGCAGGATAAACTAAGAGTATCACACACTATCTCCTGTGGAGGAGGCAGGGATAAGAACTGCTGCTCGTGGAGGCTGCCCATTCCATAAGGTAAAAACAAAAAGATAGCAAAAGTTGGTGGAAGAGGAAGGAAAAATGAAAGCAAATAACAGGAAAGAAAGAAGGAAGGAAGGAAGGAAGGAAGGAAGGAAGGAAGGAAGGAAGGAAGGAAGGAAGGAAGGAAGGAAAGAAAGGCGGGCTATGAAAATTAGAAAGAATGAGAAGGAAAAAGTGATGCCGCACTGGCACAAAGACTAGCCACCAAACTTGGCTTCAGGAGCAATGATGTGTTCACTCTGGAGGAGCGCTCACCTCCAACTGTGGAGGGACAGAGATAGGTGTTGGTGTTGGTGACTAAGGAGGTGGTGAGGCTAGGGTGCTTGGTCCATGGAATTAAAAGGAAATAAAAGAAAGAACAAATAAGCAAGGGATAGGGGAGAGGGAAGAATGAAGAAGAAAGGAAAATAAGGAGGAAAACTCAGCATAGTATTGATGCAAATGGTAACTATGAAATATGACTGCGGCATCAGTATTGCACTGTCTACCACAGAGGTGCAGGGCCAGGTACTGCTGACCAAGGAGGCAGCAGAGGTAGGAGGGCCACTCAGTAAATTTTTTTTTATTTTATTATTTTTTTTTAATTTAGGTTGTTTATTTTTCATTTCAATGAACATCTACAGAGATTTTGGGATTCCAAATTTTTTAAAAAGGGATGTAGGGAAAGAAGGAAGCAAAAAATGAGGTGAAAAAGAAAGAACTAAGAAGAAGGGAAAGAAGAAGAAGCAAAAAGAAATGATGCAGCACTGGCAGTTGTGGGCATATTTGACTGTCAAGTGAGTGGGGTTTGGGGTGGGACATGACTCTGGTTACTGGGAGTTTGTACGGGTAGAGGGAGAGAGAGACCACACTTGTGGTTGCCTTTCGTCAGTGTGGGTGCTGGTGCAGTATAGGATGAGCCAAACTGGTGGTCTGGCTGTTGGCCCAGTTGCAACACTGTTTTTGTGATAGTTCAGAATGACCCCATTGTGCCAGCCTGTCATCAGTTCACCACTCCATATGCCTCCTTGATTCAACTCATTTTTTTCCCTTTTAAGCCCTGGGTTCCAGGTTTGTCCTCTGTATCTATTTGATTTGCTGTCTCGGGTCTGTGTTGTGGAGGACAGGGTATCTGCTTACTCTACTATCTTGCTGTAATTCCTGGGATGTGTGTGTGTGTGTGTGTGTGTGTGTGTGTGTGTGTGTGTGTGTATCTATGTATATATGTGTGTGTGTATAGATATATATCTATACACACACACATATATATAAAGTCTCTGAAGATTCCCTGCTTTAAGGTTGCTGTCTTTTCAAACACATATCAAGTGACCTCTTCCCTGAGATGCTTTCTTCACTAGTTAGCCAAGAACTCTGGTGAGAATATTAGTTGAAATTAGGATAACATCACTTTATTAAGAGATTATTAAATAAAGTGAAATTCCTCTGGGAACCCAAGGATTGCATTTCTAGTAGTAGGAGATTTAGAAGTCAGATAACTAAAAAATCAAACACCCAATGTCATCGTGTCAATTCTGACTCTTAGTTAGATACAGGATGGTTGAAGATAGAAGAGGAGGTAGTGTTTTAAAGTTGGGAATGTTGGTATTCTTTTTGTTCTTGCTATATGCTAGATTACTTAAACATTGTGAATAGAGTTGAGAGGAAAAGGAGTCATATTTTTACATATCATTGCATTGATGATCTCTCAATTTGTTGTTCAGTAGCTCTGTTCCTTAGATTCACAGAGCCCAGAGGAGAAACTGCCTTGTGATAATTTGGTAGGAGATTTTTCTTCTGTCATGATGCCTGTTGATTACCACAATCACCAGGCCATGTCAATCGCTGCCTCACTCCTTGTGTGTGTTAAAAAAAAGCTTGCCCTTTGCTACATTGTGTAGTCTTCCAGTTGTTGCCATTCCTGCCTTTTTACCTTCCTCACAATGATCAGGGAGCAATCAGACTTAGTCTGCCAGGGCCCTAGCAGAATGCCTCCTTGCATTCACCCTGTGTAGGTTATCATATCCAGAATAATAGGCTATAAATAATTCTCAAACCTTTGTGACCCCTCATCTCAACTAAGAGAAAATGTAAGAGGTCTTTAAAGCAGTCCTAGATTATAATATGTAGCATCTTTGTTACAATAGGCAGCTAAAAGTCAATACATCAACTAAACTATGAGGAGATAAGAAATATATACTAACCAGAATAGTTTTGATCTAAATCATTACTACTTTAGTCAGGAAACCATGAATAATTGACCTATATATAACTGAATCCACTCTCAACTCTCTAACACAACCAGGTGTTTAAATAGTTAGGAGGTAAAATAATAAGCAATTACCTGGTGCTATTGGGGTCAATAGGTTAACCCTACATCATTTAATTAAAATTTGATAGTAAATGCCTACTGTCAGCAGGAATGTTTCATTAGTCTTCATCAAGGCCTAGGCGGAATATGGCTCATAATTATTTTCTGTCCTTTAGAAATTCTGTTCTCATGACAGGCATCTCATTACTGATTAGCATTCTCATGCTGAAAAAAGGTTTTTCCAAAGCAGCCTCCTCATTAGAAGTGATTCCTGCAGCTTTAAAAGAATGAACCAGTGTTCCACTATTTTCTTTTTTTTTTTTCCAAATTTTCACACAGTGAAGCCAAATTGTAAGCTTTAAGAAAAGGTTTTCAAAAGGGGAAAACAACTCAAAAACCCTTTGACAATGGCCATGCTAAAATTTCAATCATATTTTACTCCCTTTCTAACTCTTCCTTAAAATATGCTAAGAACTAAGAAAAATAAGGCTCCTTGGTAAGCAGAAAAATACGTAGGAACTAGAAGACAACAGGAAGAATTCTCTAAAAAGTTCCATCTTTTTTCTTGAAGAGGGAGAAAGTTGAGAAGAAGTCCATCCTCTCCCCAAATAAAATGCATAAAGACAAAGTAACTGGGGTTTGAGCTCTATGAAATGGTTTTGCTTTGCCTGTGTTTTCTCAGCCTCTTAATGCCAGTGTTAGAACTCAGCTTTTATTCTGCCTTTTTTATTTTTCCATCACCATCATTTCTAATTTGAACCATTTTTCATTGGCCTTCTACACTGGTCTTTCCTGTCCATTCTATCCCCCTGGGTACTGCTTTTCATAAAGTGTAATCAATCTGATGCATATCCTAATTCCTAACACTGGATATGAGTACTGGTGGTGTAGCCCATAGAGAATTGCATTAATAACTCAAAGGCAATGCCTTTCTATGGTTGAATCCACCAGGAGCTCTGTAGGAGAAAGGTTAGCATTCTCTTTCTCTGTGATCTACAACCTTAGAAACCCCATGGAGGGTCCCCTGGACTGATGAACTGACTCAGTGGTAATGAGTGAGCCTCAGAGCCATTAGCTTCCACCTCTGACCTCCCTCCGCTCATGTAATCTGTGCTTAAGCCACTCAGCTGTTTCAGACCTATTTTCTTGGAATGCTCATGCCTTCTTCTTTCATCTGATAGCTCTCTTGCTATCTTTTTAGGTGCTAGTTCAGTCTCTTTTTAGAGACTAATATAAGTGGACATAATTGCTGTCTCTTCCTCTACACTGAGGGAGCTCTAGTGTCCTAGTGGTAAGATGCTGCACTGTAGTCTCAGAGGCACACTGTTCGAATCCACCAGCTGCTGCATAGGAGGAAAATGGGAAATTGCCTCCCATGTGATTTTCTGCCTCTTAAAACCCACCAGAGGGTCAGCTGTGGGTTGATTCTGACTTGACAGTACACAACAACAATCCTACATTGATCTTCTTGAAGACAGGAATGATCATCATATTTGTGGTTCTTATTTCTCTATCAGACATCAGACACGTAGTTGGCATTCAGTGAAATGGAATTCAGTGGAACTGAGGGTACACTAATCAACTTTGCATCCCCTCAGAGGACTCACTTCATCTGACCTCTGCTAGACTTGGTTCAATATCTCTATTCATCTTTTTAAAAATACATTTTTATTGTGCTGTGTGACTGAAAGTTTACAGAGCACATTCGTTATTCTGTGCCTACACTAATTTTTGCTATCATCTCTAGTAGCACACAGTAGGAATGCAACATGTGCTGGATAGATGAACTGAGTCTAAGAAAATCTCAAATTTGTGATTGTGAAGTTGACTCTAATTGGTAGATGACCTATCAGACAGATAGACTACCCCATGGAATTTGTTGCTGAAAAAGACTCCTGCATCATTCTCCCACTCTTCTAATAGAGTTTATAATTAAGAGACAGTATATTTCTAGATTGCAAAATTATTTGCAGATTTTATTTCCTAGATATTATAGGAGAGTGACCACGAACTTCACATTGTGTGCATGTCTTTGGTCACCTTGCAGCATTAGGACGCCTTACTCTTCACTTATGACTTTGGTGTGAACCTCCCGGCTCTTCACCCGCAGCTTGTTGACCTGGGACTCGGCGATGTCAGCCCGCTCCTCGGCCTCCTCCAGCTCGTGCTGGATCTTGCGGAACTTGGAGAGGTTGACGTTGGATTGTTCTTCCTATAATCAGAAATACATTCAAGAGATGAAGAAAGTTATATCCTCTGATTCTTACTGTTTTTGTTATTATGTTAGATATAATATTTGCTTCCAGGATGAGAAAGCCAGAAGTTCTTTTATTTGGTGACATACTCTTTTGGAGACATTCCACAAACTCATTTGTATAAATGTGTGGGCCTACCACTCCCCACCAACTCTCTCTTCCTGGCAAGCTTAAAATGCTACAAGAACAACAGGAAGATCAAAGTATCAGAGATCTGAATCAATATTATTTTTCTGGAAGAAACTCTATAAAGTAAGTGTAGCAGTGGTATTGGCTGCAGAGAATTTAAAGAAAGTTGTCGAATTAACAGGATGAGAATGATAACCTCAGTCAAATGGGGGGGGGGGAGATCAGTCCTTCCTGAGATGGGTTTATTATTAATTCAAAGAGGGTTAGGCTTTCGAGCCCTCATTTGTACAGCCTTGCATGTAGGCTGGGGATTGCTAAGGAGTTGTAGAGTATTCTAGATAAGAAGGAAAGGGGGTTGCAGCCAAGGAGCATTATGTTAACAAGTCTGGAAAATTGCTTAACAAGGTGTCAGAAGAAATGAACCCAAATCTCTAAGGCGTTAGTAATTTGTGAGGATTTTATTTCCTCATTCTAAAGAAATACTAATTTTACACCCAATTCTATGTTAATAATTTGTGTTCTTTGCCTTAGAGAAGGCTCCTTAAAATTCTGTAAACTTTGGGCACTAAAGAGCCTGGACTATACAGGAACTTTTCCCACTTATGCGGATACTCACAGCCTCTTCAGCTTGTCTCTTGTAAGCTTTGACTTTGGTCTGTAGCTTGTCCACTAAGTCCTGCAATCTGATAACATTCTTGCGGTCCTCCTCAGTCTGAGAGGGAGAGAGCAAATAAAGAGTGTCATTATTTTTCAAAGAAACTCATTATTTTTATCTTCTTAAAAGCAGTAGGCCTGGGAAACAGGAAACGGCTGATCACCTGGTAAGTGAGCTCCTTCACTCGTCTCTCATGCTTGCGGAGACCCTTGACAGCCTCCACGTTGCGCTTCTGTTCATTTTCAACCTCATTTTCAAGCTCCCTTACCTTGAAGAGAACAAAGATGTTTAGCAATCTGACCACAACTAGCCATATGAAAAGATTAGCAGGCGAATGAAGTAGTGGAGACCTACTCTGGCCTCCAGTTTCTGTATCTGCTTCTTGCCGCCCTTCAGGGCCAGCTGCTCAGCCTCGTCCAGACGGTGCTGCAGGTCCTTCACGGTCTGTTCCATGTTCTTCTTCATCCTCTCCAGGTGGGCGCTGGTGTCCTGTTCCTTCTTCAGCTCCTCGGCCATCATGGCGGCCTGGTGAGCAGCAGAACAAAATTGTTATAGGAGCTGAAGTGGCCTGTCAGCGCTCAAGATGGACGACCACTGTGTTGCTTTTCACTCACGTCAGTGATGGCCTTCTTGGCCTTCTCTTCCGCGTTGCGGGCTTCCTGGACAATGTCCTCCATTTCTCCCTGGATCTGGGAAATGTCTGTCTCGAGCTTCTTCTTGGTGTTAATCAGGCTGGTGTTCTGTTTCAGATAAATATAAAAAAAGAACAGTACATTTAATTATGTGATAAACATTTACATTATCATTTTTGACGAGGATACACAGGTGCATGGTCATAGCAAATGTTCAGAGTGAAAACCAAATCAGAAGTTCATTCTGATCTGAATCTTCTCTTCTTTCTCCCCATATCTGTTACACTTCTAAATGTTTTCAGGTAAAATTGTACTTGCATACTAAATAAACATATTTGTTTAGTGTCAGTGACTGCTTGTAAGCATAAAGCATAATTTAAAAAACTAAAAGGGTGGTGCCACATAACATCACATTAATTTATGGAAAATGGATTTTTACTTTCCAGTTGTTCATTTTCACTGTTAGGCTCCATATTTTAAGTGCATGAATAACATTATTACTGTGGACCTTGTATATGAACCAAGAATCCTTTATGTATTTAGAAAGCTGTCAGTATTTGCAATAGTTGTTCAGTTCAGAGACACTAATAACAAATGAGTAAGAAAAAAGCATATAGTTTAATTTTATTTTAAAATTATGTATACAGTGTGATTTTAACAATTTCCATAGTGGCTATTTGCATCTATTGCCATGTTTAAAAATTATATAATATTGTCTGTTTATCTATAAAAACAAACATGCGTATTACCAAAAAGAGAAGAACACTGTACCTTTGCTCTGCAGAGATTATCATTGAGAGCACTTTTGTTTGCTTTTCTGGATATTTCTTGGATATTTTTAACACAAAAGATTATGTCATCTACATTATTTTTAATATACTTTGTTTCACTTACTAAATTGTGACCATCTTTCCTGACACACTCAATGCTTATCAATGATGGCTGCCTATTAGCCTTTGTGAGGATACCACCATTTATTGAATAAATCTTTTATAAATAACAAATACCAACTCAACAACAGTGATTGCTTCCATGAACCTGAACTTGGAATTTCTCCGTAGAGCCCGTGAAGGCAGCATGATGTTGTGCATGTTGTTGCGGGTAGATGCAGCCGCACGCACGGCAGGATGAAAACAGTGCCTTCTCCTGCCTCACCTTCACATTCTTTGCAGCTTTCTGGCTGCCCTTCCTCCAAGACTGATTTATTTTTTAGCAAGTCCATGGTATAGTCAGTGTTCTTCCACAGTACTATAATCCAAATGCATCAGTTCTTCATTCTTGCTTATTCATTGTTCAACTTTCACATTCATATGAAACAATTGAAAACACCATGGCTTGGGTCAGGCTACTGCCAGTCTGTTAGTTTGTCGTCTTTTGGAAGCTTGTATTTTTCTGTTATCATTATGATTATGTGCATAACTAATACATTATTTGGCAGGTTATTCTTACACATTTCATGTGCCTAAAGCTTTGGGTTGCAAAGTACAAAATATCTGGGATGTTGAGTATGTGTATGATTATTATGAGTAGGTTGTATTCTGTGGCTCATTTAGACGTTTCTAGAACTCTAGATTACTTTTATCAACAGAATTATACCAGTCCTGTATGTGTGTGTGGGGGGATAGATAGATGATAGATAGATAGATAGATAGATAGATAGATAGATAGATAGATAGATAGATAATCTTGGCAAGGCCCTAATACATACTTGCATCACTACTTTTTTTTTCCAGAGCTCTAGGATAGGGCCATTATCAAGATTGTTTGTTGCTTTATAACTATCTTATCCTTTCAAGTTGTCTTCAGCTTCAGAGAGTATATTTACTACACAATAATCATGGGCCTCACCTGGGTGTGTAGGAGTTGCACACGCTCACTGGCGTCCAGAAGTTCTTGTTCTGCCACCTTCCTGCTCCTCTCAGTCTGTTCCAGGGATGCTCTGAGCTCTTCAATCTCAGCCTGCATCAGGTTAGCTCTGCGCTCAACCATTGCCAACTGCTCTTTCAGGTCATCTTGGCCTCTGATGGCATCATCCAGATGTAACTGAGTGTCCTACGCAGAAAGAGACAATACTCTTATTCATGTTCCAATTAAAGTGAATACAAATTTAGGGTCATAGATTTATGTTGGTCTCAGTAATCTCAGAATGACTACATAGAAACAATCTGTTAGTCTCTGGTAATAGTTTTACTCACAATATATTACTTTAGACAGTGAATCATAGGAAGATACTACATCTAAATATACCAAATAGCTAAATCCTTAAGTATAAGCTAGCTTATCAGTTTCTTCTATAATTAAACAAATGAAATTCAAATAAAGTGATTAAATGTCATGTTAGCTAAATAATCACTTCACAAGGTGTTTGACAGTGTTGATTCAAAGAAAACATATTCTTAAAAGATTAAAATGAGTTATACAGTGGCATTTGGACAGGATGACATCATATGTATTTGCCCAGCATACCTTCAGGATTCCTTGTGTGTTCCTAAGATTCCTAATTGCCTCCGCAGCCTGGCGGTTGGCGTGGTTCAGCTGGATTTCCATCTCATTGAGGTCTCCCTCCATCTTCTTCTTGATCCTCAGGGCATCGTTCCTGCTCCTGATCTCAGCATCCAGCGTGCTCTGCATGGACTCCACGACTCGAAGGTGGTTCCTCTTCAGCTGATCGATTTCTTCATCCTTCTCAGCAATTTTCCGGTCAATCTCAGATTTCACCTGATTTAACTCAAGCTGGATGCGAAGAATTTTGCCTTCCTCATGCTCAAGGGATGCCTGAATAGAAGTAAATAAACATTTACGTTACCTGAAAAACATTTGGTTTTTCACGCTAGGGTGACTTCATTAAGGAAGCATTTTAAAAAGACCAGCAGCCATCCATGCATCTTAATTTGGTCTATCTGTTTTACATTTCCAAAGAATCATTTAGTATTTCTTATTTTTGTGTGTTTTTTCTTAAAGTTTTCAGCATAATGTGTCTCAGCCGTTACTCATTTTTCGGTTTCTTGCTGGTAAGCAGGTGAATAAATGGAACAGGTACCTCAGCTTCCTCCAGAGCAGCCTGCAGTTCACTCTTCTCTTGGTCAATCTGTTTCTTGACTTTCTCCAGTTCATGAATATGCTTGCCTCCCTCTGCAATTTGTTCAGTCAGGTCTGAAATCTCCTCTGTGGTTTTAATATGTAAATATAAAAAAAATCAGTTGAGGATTTTTGGAACCAGAAAACTCACCTATCAACAATTTTTAAAATCGAAGAGACTCACGTTGTAAGTTCTTGTTTTCTCTCTTCAGGGTTTCAAGTTGGTCCAGGGATTCCTCATAGGCGTTCTTCACCTTGAAGAGCTCAGTGCTGAGAGAGCGAGACTCCTTCTGGGAGGCCTCCAGTTCAGCCTGGGTTTCCTCATACTTCTGTTTCCATTCTGCCAGAACCTGAAAGCACGTGGATATGAGCCTCAGTAGCCAAAAACCTCCCAAAGCAAACATAGTTCCCCTGAGAGTCATGCCAGTTTCTCTCAAGGGGGAGAGTTAGTGTGGGTCACCTTGTCGAAGTTCCTTTGCTTCTTGTCCAGAGCTGCGCAGGCAGCATTCGATCTTTCCACATCAATCATGAGGTCCTCCACTTCGTTCTGCAGCCGCTGCTTCGTCTTTTCAAGGGAAGCACATTTGGAATTCACAGCTTCTACATGCTCCTCAGCATCCTGCAGACGCTGGGCCAGCTTCTTCCTGAAGAGTTAATGGAGTGACCAAGAACTCACTAAAAGTCACCATAGGAAATATTATAAAGCTGTTGACTAAGATATAGTTTCCTCAATGTTGAGCTTTTGAAAAATATTCTTTATAATCATCTCTTGTAGAATTTCTTTTTTCTCTACAGTGACTTTGTTATTATGTTGTTATTGTTATGTACCATCAAGTTAGGACTGATCCATAGCTGACCCTCCAGCAAGTTTTCAGAGGCAGTTAATAGCACAGGAGGAGACTGCTCATTTTTCTCCTGTGGAGCAGATGGTGGACTCGAACCATGTGCCTTTGTGGTTGCAGTGTAGCTTCTTACCACTAGGCTATGAGAGCTCCCATTTTTATTGGAGGAGTTGAAAGACATATTGTTGAGGCCATTGTATGTGTGTGCATGTGTCTATGTGTGTATGACAGAGAAAAAGAGACCTTAAACTGAGTGAGCAATCTAAAGTTGAGAAAAATTGGTAACCATGAATAGGAGACAGATAATCAAAGAATATTAATATTGAAAGGATCTTTAAATATCTTCCATAGACTTCTTCACCTTAAAAATGATATAACTACAACCCAGAGTGACATGTTCAAGGTCATGCAATTTTTCAGTAACTTTAGGGGCTCATTAATCCCAGACAATAAATACTATTCCATTATTATACTTCACAAATATCTTATTCTATCACAAAAACCTTATTCACTACTGCTTTTATCATTGTAAAGTCTTATCTAGGATATATTCTCCCCAAGTGCTTTCCACCCTTCCTCTGTTTCATTCTAATAACTGCAGAAATGAGTTCAATTTAAGAACACTTTCTTCATGGGACTATGTAGCTCTTTTCCTCCCAGGTATAACTCTCATGAGTTTCATCCCACAGACAATTCGTGTAATCACACACTTTGAATGAGTCCATTGATATTGTTAATTATGTGATGATAAAGTATGATAATCCGTTTGGAACTTCTTCTATTTTTCTAATGAGGGAAAAAAATGGTTATTGTTCATTAAAATATTCATAACAGTAGGCCAGAGAGTCTCAATGTCTCCATTTCCCCCCTAACTATCCCCTAATATAGAAGCATAATTCACTAGAATTATGTTCACAATTACTAATTTATTTCGATGGGAAGATATTTACTGTGCAGTGAAGCACAACGCGGGGGATGCTCTCATCTGGTCGCCTTCTCTACTGGGTACGCCGGGCTGTGAGAAGAAGTCTTACACTGCAATCTGCTACTGTACAATCTTACTTATGTCGAGAGTATTGTCATTCCTCTCTAATTTGACTTGACTGGTTTATTTGACTTTTCTTTCTTTCCTCCCCCTCACTAGAAGTCCATACTTGGCCTCCTCCAGCTCCTCCGTGCGCTGGATGGCGTCCGTCTCATATTTGGTCCTCCACTGGGCAACCTCACTGTTGGCTTTGGACATTGCCCTCTGCAGCTCGGCCTTGGCTTCCTGCTCCTCCTCATACTGTTCCCGCAGCAGGTCACAGTCATGGCGAGCTGATTGTAGAGCGTGAGCCAGGGCGTTCTTAGCCTAGATCAATCAGAATGCGTGTGGATTAATTTACCCTCTGCTCAGTGGGCCTGCCCATCCGAAGTTCAGTGGTGCTCATGCTGTTCAGTTTAAGCTACAGAAAGTGCCAATGAGAGAACCCTTACCTTCGACTCCTCTTCTAGCTGCCTTTTCAACTCCTCAATCTGTTGTGTGAAAGCTTGTTTACCTCGTGAGAGCTGAGAAACAAGAGCATCTTTCTCATCCAGCTGTCGTGAAAATTCACCTGCGGAAGACAAAACATCAGCAACTCTGTTCTGTTGTCTGTGTGAAGAAACACTTGAAAAATGAAATCATATTAGAACTCCCTTATTGCAGATGATAAAAAGAATTACCCAAGAGCATTATTAGTGTTTTTGAGAAGATTCTACTTAATATTTTTCTGAGCTTTGATTTTTTTGGTTTTTTAAATAATGCTGAGACAACTAACAAAACCTCTTCAGCTCAGGGAGCTTACTTATTCCCCCTAACATCACTTATAGTCACTGTTTTTTGTGGGTTTTTTCTTTTTTTTTAAATTAATTTAGTTTGTTTATTTTTCATTTCCATTAACATCTACCGAGATTTTGGAATTCCATTCATTCATTGTTGCACCCTTCTCCCCCCACAAACGCCTACCCCCTACCTCCCCGTTTGCTCCTCTCCTTG
>NW_006399983.1:2010557-2011647 GCF_000299155.1 Elephantulus edwardii
ATTTCATCCAGTTTTTCTCAGTCTTATCCCCACCCCAATGCCAGCCTCACTGTTTTTAACATCACACCATAAAGGTGAGTAAGAGAGGTGAAGCGTGCACGTGTGTCCCATTCGCTATCCTGCTGAGGCTGCCGATACTCGTTTACTGACCTGATTCTGTGTGTAAACGTGCCTTCTGGGTGGACAACTCATTTATTAGTCGTTGCTGCTCTTCTTCCTTCGTTTTTACCTCACTAAGCTGGTCCTCTAGGGTGCGGCACATCTTCTCCAGGTTTCCCTGCGGTAGCAGATAGGAAAAAGGAGAAGACAATACATTTTTGTTTTATTTTTATTTGAGACTCTGGGATCTGGAGATCTGTTACTTCTGGCGGCCAAGTACTGAATTTTATGTATAATTCTATCTCCTTCAAACCTACTCCTAGGACTTTAGAACTACTAGACACATGCATTTTTTAGATAAATGAGTGAGGAAGTGATAATCCTTGTTACATTATCTTCTTTGGGAAAACGTGAACATTATTTAAATGTTCCTTTGGGTAGTGTTAGAGTCCTTTCTCCTCCCTCTAATAATTGCATTCTTTTATGGTAGCTGTGACAAAGTTTAAAGTGATTTCCACAAATAAAATTTGAAGACTAAAAGAATTCAATACATTGATGATTATTAGGGATAATTTGTAAACTTGAGATGACAGCTATATTTTGTGCAGCTAGACTGTATACAGACATAAAAAAACCTGGGCATTTGGAATCATTGCAAATGAAGATAAAAATGGGACCAACTGATACAGACCTTGGCTTTGGAGACCGTCTCCATGTTGCTAGCAAGGTCGTCAATCTCCATCTTGAGCTCACTCTTCTCCTTCTCCAGCTTCTGTTTGACCCTCTGCAGGTTGTCGATCTGCTCCCCAAGCTCAGCCACACTGTCCGCGTGCTTCTTCCGAAGAGCAGCCGCTGTGGCCTCGTGCTGCAGGGTGGCCTCCTCCAGGTCTCTGCGCATCTTCTGGAACTCGGCCTCCCGCTTCTTGTTCATCTCAATCTGGGCTGAAGTCGCCCCACCAGCTTCCTCCAGACGCTCGCTGATCTCCTCCAG
>NW_006399983.1:2020917-2058741 GCF_000299155.1 Elephantulus edwardii
TCAATGAGCTCAATGCAGGCCGCCAGGTCCATGCCGAAGTCAATGAACTCCCACTCGATGCCTTCCTTCTTGTACTCCTCCTGCTCCAGCACGAACATGTGGTGGTTGAAAAACTGTTGCAATTTCTCGTTGGTGAAGTTGATGCACAGCTGCTCCAGGCTGTTGAACTATGGGAAAAGATAAACGTAGGAAATTATTCATAACTCAAGTATTTGTATCTACAGAGCAGCTACTCATGTTTTCTATATTTAAAACTTTCCAGTTATTTTCTTAAAATATGGCATAGTTCCAAACCAAAGAGAATTGACTTGACTCCTTAGATTCTTTGCTTTCTAAAGCAGCTGTATACAAGTTGGGGAAAAATTTTGTAAAATGAAGAATATTTTCAGTGTTCCTTTAGCCTACATTCGTAAAGAGTTTGTATATACAACTGTTTAGATGCAGAATAGCTTTCAAATATTTTAGCTGTTCATGCACCCATTCTTTGAAACTTCTAGACTTGTAATAATAAAATTCTCCCTACTTCCTTATTCATTTACTGTGCTCTGATCTTTTCAAAGACCCTTCTTCACCATGGATTCAAGTCTGTCTTTTTTTGTGAAGATAATTTTGAATCTTCTACTTCCAAAAAAAAAATAATAATAATCATCTTGTCTCTGGAAACTCTATGAACTTGGAGAAAAGATGAAAGTTTTGTGTTCAAAACTTTCGTTCAAAGGGTCACTATGGGTTGTCTATGACTCTACAGCACTTAACAATAACTAATAAGGTCAGTAAAATGATAAGTGATTTGCACTTAATAATTTTCTGTCACTTCACTACTCACATCAAAGATCTCGAAGCCAGCAATGTCCAAGACACCGATGAAGTACTGCCGGGGCTGCTTGGTGTCCAGCTGCTGGTTGATGCGGGTGACCATCCACAGGAACATCTTCTCATAGATGGCCTTGGCCAGTGCACCCACTGAGTTGTACACCTTTAACAAGAATAGTAGGTTAGGTTTTCGAGTTGGAAACAATGATGATCCCTTGAGTCTCCGATAGTTTAAGTTATCAAGAAGCTCCAGTCTTGTTTACCTGCTGCACAGTCTGGCCTTTGGTGACGTACTCATTGCCGACTTTCACCCTGGGGTAGCAGAGGGCTTTGAGCAGGTCAGCGGAGTTGAGACTTGTCAGGTATGCAGCCTTGTCAGCAACTGCACGGACAAGTGAGAACAGTGGGTTGTACAACTTCAAGTGTAAATTGTTAGGACAAAGAAAAGTGGTTATCTCAGCGAGTAACTTGCATGAATGTAAAACTTATTGATATATTTATTATTCCTTCAAAACTACTGTCATTCTTCACAATAACTTTCCTTGTTTTTTGGAATTAATTTTTTTTAAATAGGTGCACTGTGTGACATTTTAAATATGGCTAAAGTAGATAAAATTTGCTTGAAAGACTCTAACCTAAAGAAATTGTGTGCAGACCACTCATTTTCTTTTTCTATATGTAAAATAGGGTAGAAATGTTTTCAATAAACAGCAAATATATTTGCTTATAATATATCAAGAAGTATGGAATGAGAAAAAACACCCGTATCTTTGCAAATCTTCTCATTCATGTAAAACATCAAACAGGGTGTTCTTTCTCTCCCCTACTATGATTTTACAAATACGTTTCAGAAAAAGTGCAACTAGGGTGCTTCGTGGAGGCAAGGCTAATGAAGTCTCATCTCACATATTTTGGGCGTGTCCTGAAAAGGAGCCAGTCCTTGACAAAGACATCATGCTTGGAAATTTGTAGGGTCAGCTTACAAGAGGGAGACCCTCAGCAAGGTGGATTAACACAGTGACTCTAACAATGGGCTCGAGGATATCAGAAACGATGAAGGTGGTGCAGGAGAGGGCAGGGTTCAGATCCATTGTTTACAGGGATCTAGCAGGAGTGGCATCCACTTCCTAAACCACATGCCTCTGGAAACTCTATGAACTTTGGTAAATGTCATAGTTATAGAAAGGCCTCGAGCCTTTTGTTCATAGAGTCGTGCACGACTCAATGGCAATCAACAACAAAGACTATGAGCCATAGTTGGATCAATACACCAACAACAATGATGTTATTTTCCCCTCATTAGTTAAGTCAAAGAAAGCAAAATCCAGTCCCTGCTCCTGCAGAGGTGACGGTGTTCATTCTGTCAATTGAAAGGTATCATCAGAAGTGTCACCTTCAGTGCCGTCTGGTTCAGCTTGCTCTTCCCTTTGCTTTTGCTTGAACTTCATGTTGCCGTAATGCATTACAGCCCCTGTGAGCTTGTAAATGGCCACCTTTTCATCAGCACTGAAACCCAGAATGTCCACAGCACTCTGTTGAAAGTGTAAAATGAACTCACGTCATAAATACCATCACAAGACATGTATGAGGACAATCTGGAAAAAGGGGTGGATTGCGGGGGAGGCTGGAAAGGGGGACAAAAGGGAGGCAGATAATGCAACTGTTATAAACAAAAGAAAAAAGAAAGACACTTCCTCAGCACTCAGGGGCTGGCCCTTCACTTTGTCCCCCTCATGCCTTGCTGCTTTCAAAAGGCACGTGCATGCCTCGCCTTTTTGACTCACATGGCGACTTTGAGAGGCATGTGTCAGTCCCCTTGTTTGAGTCATGTGGACAGTCATGATGTGGTGTGACTTACTGCACTTACTAAGCCAGCACTGAGAGTAGCACTTCCAAGGCCAAGGCCAGTGCTCGGCCTGTTTCTCCACATCGGCCTGGCCCTGCTCCCAAGGCACACAGTCCTCATTGTCTGTAGGCTTCCTTTCCTTTTCTCTATCTCATAAATCTCTCTTTTGCTCCTTCTTCTCCTAATCCTAAACTAAAATAAAGTCTCCCTTTGCCCTTCCATCCTAGTGGACATGAAGAATACAACTGGAGAGAAGATCTGAAGAGAACAGGGATTTTCTGGGAGCCTCCCCGAGGTCAGTCCATAGCTCAGTGGACAGTGACATGCCTGCAAGTAGATTTTACTTGGTCATTCAGGCAAGACACATTAGTGGAATGCTTTTCTTTTATTCAGATATTCTTATGGATTTTCCCCTCCAAGTTACATTTTTATTTTCTTCTCAGTTGCCTGTGTAAAACTTGGAAAAGGCTTCAATTATGGGAACAGGCATCAGAGAAAGAAAAGCATTTTTATTTACTGCTCTTATCCCCAGATTACTGCCTTTCTATTCGAGCTCCCTCACCCCTTCTATTTACAGAACCTAGACATTATTGCAGAAGCACAAAAACAAGATTGGTACATTTTGTTTAACCTCCCAGACCAGAGAATATTTTGAAATGCCATGTCTTTTTCAAATACAAACATAATAAGTAGTGGAGAGTAAAAGCTGATATTTAGAAAGTAAAGATATGCAAAAAAATACTAACTTTTTGAAAATAAAAAAGTTTAAAATGAAAAACACTTTGTAAGTAATTTTCAGCTATATATTGAGAGTATTGGGGTAGTTTTACTGGTATTTAAAAAAGAATGATCACAGAACATTAACTATTAAATTCAAAAGAAAACATGAACTGTGTGTGAATTCTATATATGAAGAAAATAAGTAATAAAGTACTAATACTTACTGAAACGAGAGAGGCATCTGTAATTCCAGAAACAAATATAATTCTCACAGAATCCTAAATATGTTTTCCCCCCAAAATGTATTTGTGAAGACTAAAACCCGTTTCTCCTAATGCTGCATAGATAGGAGAGGGCTGCATCAAAAGGGCTCAAAGCTTCGTTTGACCTACAGTTCATGTCAACATTTGACTATAAAGGAACTGAATTTTTTTAAAAAAATTTCTATTATAAATTATGAAAGTACTATAGTTTCCCCCAAAAATTTTAGATCTAGAGTCTGGCATAAATTCCAGAGAAATCTCACTATTATAAACCAGAAAAAGTCCAAAAATTATAAGAAGTATAAAAAAATAGTTAGCCAAGGACTGCCAAAGATCTAAAGGTTATTAGAAACATTTTCAGCTTTTACCACATGTGAGGACATTGAAATGCCCTGTACTTTTATTTCAGGGATAAGAATTCCTGAATGATGGTATTCCCTTTTTTTAATTGTCTTCCCTATTTGCTTTTCCCTTTTTTGTATGAATCACTTACATCTGTGGCCATCAGCTCTTCCTGGTCATCTATGCTGGGCACTGTAATTTCACCTTGACTGACAAATGCAAAGTCGTATGGGTTGGTGGTGATCAAAAGCATTTCTGAACACATGGAAAAGAACGTATATAGACAGTTACTTTAGTCATCAAAATTATTTTGGAGGGATTTATGGGAAGGGCCATTTTTCTTTCTTAGTAGAAATAAATCAAAGATGCATCTCACCAATAAGCTCTGGTTTTTTGTTGGACATGATTTGATAAAATATGTGGTAGCTCCTTTCAGCCTTTAGCTGGAAAGTTACTCGGGACTTCTCTAGCAGATCTGAAAAGGCAGATTAAACATGTGTCAAAGAAAACATCACAGTGAAATGTGAAATGCTTGAAAAGTTATCATAATAAGGAAGATTTCACCATTTGTACCTCTCCTAAAAAAAAAAAAATCTCAGTCATTCCTATTTGTTAACTTACATGTTTCAATATCTGCAGAAGCCAGTTTGCCTGTGGCACCAAAGTGGATTCTGATGAATTTACCCTAAAAGAGACAAAGGAGGGCTTAGTGTACATATTAAAATGTAGAAGATACTTCTTTAGCTATGAGCCAAGTAGATGGAAAAGATATGGTCCTATGTTTACAGAAATTCTGATTTACAGAAAATCAGCACAGAAGTGCTGATTCTCACATCAGATGGAAGAGGAGAAACTTACAAAGCGTGAAGAGTTGTCATTCCTCACGGTCTTGGCATTTCCAAAGGCCTCCAGTAGAGGGTTGGCACTGATGATTTGATCTTCAAGTGTCCCCTTAAGAGAAATTATAAAATAGATAAAGAACGTAAGAGAAAGCATAAGTTGCAGTCTGTTAAAATAACTCCTCATTTACCTTTTCCTTCATCTACTCCCCCTTTTTGTATTCTTTAGCTCTTGAGTAAAGTTTGCTTCGTTAGTGAGAAAAAAGGACAGATTGAGGCAAGTGACCTGGTCTTGATGTCTGTATTTCTGGACACAGCCTTTATCCCTAATAGAATGTTTGTCCCTCAAACTTGCAACATTGCCATATCCATCTCCTTATTACAACTTCTCCCAAGAGTTAGGAGGTTTTTGTTTGTTTGCTTGTTTTATTTTGTTTTTTTATACTGGTTTAGTTACAAGGTTCTTATACATTGTTTTTCACACTAGATCTTTCCGATTTCCTTCACCCCCGCCTCCCTCCACCCATCAAATTGTGTGACCCTATGATTACTAGGGTCCATAGATAAGTTATTATAGGGTCAATGATAGGTTAATCAGAGAGTTGCCAGGAGTTAGGTTTTATATTTATAGCATCATATAAGATTGTTTTTATGCACTGAAATAGTGTGGATGGCTTTTTTTGGTTGTTTTTAGTGTTTTGTTTTGGTTTTTTGGGTGTTGTTTTTTTTTATCCTCATCGTTCCTTCTGTCCTTAGCTTAGTGTCAGGCCCACCTGCATTTTCCCAGGCGTGGCCTCCTCCTTCTTCTTCTCGCCAGTCACTGCAATTGTTGCAAAGTACTGGATGACACGTTTCGTGTTCACAGTCTTCCCTGCACCAGATTCTCCGCTGTAGAGTCCAAGCATAAGAAAACGAATCTAAAACACTGTTAAGCATTGTGGGAATCAAAATACAAAAGAAGACAAGACACAAAGTCTACTTACGTAATCAGGATTGACTGGTTCTCACGATCTGCGAAAAAGAAATGAAAAATAGTGTTTAAAAACATAGCACCTGGATTAAAACAGTTTTGGGGAACTTGGAATTGTTTTCAGTTAAGTACGGTATCAGTCTATGCTTTCCTTTTCATAACATTCTTTTCCATGTAAGTCTATTAAAGTATGTAAACAGTAAAATAGTATTACATTCCTATTATCTTTAATGTGATAGGGTATATCCTGTGTTATTTCATTACTATCTCTGATAATAAGCTTTCCATGTGATACAAATACGTTTCATATTCCCTTAAGTCGTCCCATAGTGGTTAAAAGTTCTGTCCTGTTATAATCCCAACTCGGTTTTCTGAAGCGTGCTTATGCCTATTTGTCACTTAGAGATTTCAAAGCTTGTGCTGTCACACTTGTACTGAATGCTTCATTCTTAAAGTACTTAAAGCTTCATATACTAAGTCTGCATTTGACAAGTGACTATAACTCTTGACCCACTCACCAGTCAGCATGAACTGATAGGCGTTGTCAGAGATGGAGAAGATGTGGGGCGGGGCCTCCTGGCGCTTTTTGCCTCGGTAGGCCGTCACCACCTCTGCGTTGTACACCGGCAGCCACTTGTAGGGGTTGACGGTGACACAGAAGAGGCCCGAGTAGGTCTGTGGAAAAGGTCAGGGTCACCAGTAACCAGTCATCTTAGTAAGCAGCCTTGGGAATAATGGTTTTAAGTGCAGAGGAATGAGGACTTGAGTATTGTGTCATTTCACATAGGTTCAATGGTTTCCATGATTTTTGCCTCTTGTAGAGCCCCTAACTGCACAAGATATGCCCTATTTGAGTTTTAAGGGAATGGTTTCCATACGTACATCAGTAAGGGCATATATGTACTGGCAATGCCAGCCAAATAATCCACCTTAAAATATTATTGTAACAGATAAATTTGAAACTAGTGCCCATAAACTAAAACAGCACATGGAGGCAGAGAAAAACAATGTCAAGGGGGCACTCACGTAGATCATCCAGGCTGCGTAACGCTCTTTGAGGTTGTACAGCACGGCGGGCTCGTGCAAGTGGGTCATCATGGCCATGTCCTCGATCTTGTCATATTTGGGAGGATTCATGGAGAAGACTTGATCTTCCTTAACTGTGACAGTCTGTGAAGAAAAGAGGAGCCAGTGGGTATCAACTAAGCAGGAGGAAAGGATCAATGTCCCTTTTTATTTTACTTACAGCACCAGCTTCAGTTTTCACTGTCACCTTCCCTCCTTCCCTGCTTTGAACTGTACTTTTCACATAGGATTCTTTGGCGTCCACCACAAAGACAGATGACTTGGCATCGAATGGCTTGTTCTGGGCCTCAATGCGCTCCTTTTCAGACTTTCGGAGGTAAGGAGCAGCCTCCCCAAAAATCGCCATCTCAGCGTCGGAACTCATGGCTGCGGGTTATAGGTGGCCACACAGCGCCCAGTGAACCTAGAGGGAAGAAGAGGACCCCGTGATGCTTCACTGGCCAGGCTAATTTCCTCACTATTGCCACTGAGACTCGCTTCTAGGACTGCGTGAAGGGACTGATGACCATAACACTGACTTGAAAGGCCTGTGCTTCTGGGAACATTTTTTTTTTTAATTTAGGTTGTTTATTTTTCATTTCAATGAACATCTACAGAGATTTTGGGATTCCATTCACTCATTGTTGCACCCTTCTCCCTGCACAACATTCTTTTAAGCCTCTCTGCATCCCATACTCTGTGGCATAAGCCTTCCTTGAAGAATGTGGAGGAGCTGATATTTCAATCAGTAACATTTACAGTGCCTCTATTGGGCTCAGAATCTCTCTCTCCACCCCATGTTTTTCTTTCCTTTTCTTACTCCATTCCCACTTTTCTTTCACATAATTTTTTTTAAAATTTCTATTGGTTTGCATACAAAATTTGTAAGCTTTGTGTTTCATTCATACTGTGTTTCACACATTCCTTCATTCACATTGTGTTTCATATGTTCATCTCCATACATTACATTTTATAAACCAAATCACCATCTATCTGTGTCCACTATCACCCCATCTTTTCAGATCCCCGTTGGATCTTTGCTAATTCCTTCCCCACTCCCTTCACCCAGTGACCTCTGCAGCCCTGAAATTCCCAACCCTTCCTCACTCTCAGCCCCCTGAGCCCCTTTCCTTCTCTTTTTGGACTTGTATGCACATCTTACTAGTTATCCTACTACTCTTACAATAATGGTCATATGCAGTATGAGACTGAGTGAGTTCACTTAGCATAATGGTCTCTAGCCACTCCCATGTTATAAAGTATTTTTCAAAATCATTGCTCCTCAGTGCTGAAATGTCCATCAGCAAACAAAAGGATTGAGGAATTGTGGTACATTCAAACAATGGAACACTTTCACTTTTCTGCCATTGTAATGATAAAAAGAAATACAAACTTCCTCCAATTACTTGCAATCTAAATTATCCTTTAAAAAACTCAAAATATTTAGGAAAAATGTGCCTCCTATTCGACATTATTTCCTTTTATTAAGAGTGGATGTATAAAAAGTTACATCTGTTCAAAACATCTAAAAATTATGCTTGAACTTCTTAATTAACTGGTAAGTACTAAGAAGGAGGAGGAAAGAAACCAGAATGACTGAAAATCAAAGGCTTTTGCCTAGTTCTTAAATTGTTTGAAAGTCAGTGATAGTCTAGAAACAAAAACATTTTAAAATGTTCTGGAAGAGACATATCTGAGTTTTTAAATATAATTTCACAAAGCTTGTGTATTTTAGTCTATACTTCTCTCTGTTCTTAATTGGATTGTCAGCACTCCCATTTTTTTTTTGTTTTGTTTTGTTTTACCTGATTCTTACTGCTGGAGGTTACTATTGATCTCTAGTCTCTCCCCCCATCTCACTTTTTTCCTCCTTCTGTCCCTCTCTCCCTCCCTCTCTCATTCCCTCCCTCTTCTCTTTAAAAAAGATACAGAACCTCAAAATATTTTTTCTGAAGTCAAAATGAAATTTAGAATTTTCTCGCTGAAAACTTAGTCATGAGAAAATAAATCCTGTTACCCCAATGGCAAGGATTGGATTAGTGACCAGTGGAAATAAAGAGCAGTCTTTGGGGAGGAGAAGACAGACAGGGTGGGTTTTGGAAAGTGGTGCCTTAGTTGCTAACAACAACCCAAGCCTCAAGCTTTCGTAAGCTTTCTAAGATGAAGACCTGGTCTTTTCTGTCTGTTTTAATTTTTTTTTCTTCTTAATTTAGAATGTTAAGTGTGGAATAGTCTGCATGCTATATATACTATCCCTGAATATTCCTGGAGGCCCAGTCATTAAGTAGTTAGAACTCACCAGCTACTCCAGTGGAGAAAGATGTGGTAATCAGCTTCTATAAACATGTCAGCCTTGGAAACCTTAAGTGACATTACTACACTCTCTTATTAGGCTGCTTTGAACTGGTATTGACTTAATGGCAATAAATTTATACTACCTATATCTCATCTTGATAGAAGTTCCTTAATTATAATGTAAAATTTAGACATTTGTGGGGACGGATATTGGAATGTTTGATATTCTTTTTAAAACAAGAATTACTGTTCTGTTACATTATTTTTATTTGTTTTTATCCTTGGAAATTTAGGATGAATAATTAATGCACAACCATGTAAAGATTATCCTCACCTAGTATAGCCATAAAGCACAAAAAGGATGTTGCTCTTCCCATTTTAGTTCATATTTTATTAATAATCTCCCAATTTGCAGAATATCGTCCCTCAGGGGTCTCAGGGTTTTCACAGGGAGTCCTTGTATCCCCATATGAGGTGATAATTGCCTCAAGTATAAAGAAGCAACATTTCCCCATAAACAATCTGTTTGTTCTCTCCTCTCTTTCCAAATGAATACAGATAGTGTATAAAGTCCTGCGGGTCACTTTTCTGTTCTCCTCTGACACTCATGGGGTCCTCATGATTTGGACTGGATCTGACGGCAACTAGTTTTGGTTTATTGTTAATAATCTTATTGAAAATAATTACAAAGTTTATAGCAAATTTTCAACACTATGCATGTCCTTAACAGAATACTGGAAGTGCAGCTCTCAGCATGTGATTGCAAATGTTTTGATCCTATAAAGGGATCCTTGGAAACCACTGCCTTAAAGACTCGCTGCAAGGACTTTTGCGTAAGCTAGAGTGTAGCCTCCTCCTTTTACAGATGAGGAGAGTAAGACCCAGAAAGGTGAGGGGTTATTCAGTGTCACAGAAGTGGTTAAGTGGCAGGGCTGGGAAGCAAGCCTGTCTGGGTTCGGTGCTAAGTCCCCTGCCGCACATTGTATTTCAAAATACGTCAAAGTCAACTGGGTTGACTTGGGCAACTAGAGTCATGAAGAGCTTGGATTGACACCTGCACATGTAGACTGCCAAACCAACACACTGTTTATTTTCCCAGGCAGTCTCTCTGATGTAGCCTTCCTTCTTGGTTACTTTGAATTAGTCATTCCCCTTGTATTACATGTCATAGTTGCATTTTTTTCCTAATATTGTATTAAATAGCCTGAAAAGTGAAACTTATGATAAGTAATTTTTTAAAAATCTTTATCTCTTGTATCTGATCTTAGTCAGGAAATAAAATGGTAGCTCCTTAAGATAATATGTAACAGTATAGAGACCCCTTGGCTTCTTTACAGTGTAATAATAAATTACTCTTACCTCTTGTGTTACCAGATGAGGAAGGTGGCAGGCACAAGGCAGAGAACTACTGTTGAAAGAAAAAACAAACAAGAGAATGTGGGATTCTTCTTTTTTTTCCCTCCCCTCCTAATTTAATCACAAAATGCAAATAACTATATTGTGTCCAATGTTATCCTTAGGAATGTTGGGGGTGGGAAATTATAACTTGGGAATATGGTAGCCATCTCCCTTAGCTGAAAAGTCATTATCATCAGGATTGTAAGAGTATCCAAACGTTTCTTCACTTATACATACCTTGAAGAATTTTGAGGAAGGACAGGACTGAAGCATCTCGGCTCCACTTTTATAGAGACCGTTCTGCAAACACAGCAGCCACCTCAGCTGTCCTAGCTGGAAACCTACTTGGCAAAACCTTTTTTGGCAATCTCTTTGCACAATATTCACTGACTGTGGCTGTGAATGGATATAATTAGAAATATTTCTTGTCACCTATAAATAATTTGACGGAGGATGATCTAGGGTGCTTTATAGGCATTTGATAGGGTATGGGGATTCAAGGCGTCTAAGGCTGTTTCTCCAGCTTGGCTGGTGCATCATTCATCACCGAATTCCAGCCAGGTTCCATTTACTCTCCTGCCTATAAAATTGGTTCGCCTGGCACAAGGAGGTCGGGACTAATTGATTTGTTAGCACTCAGAGCTGTTAAGGAGTCTAATTAGGATGAATTTTAGATCTGAAGCATTAAGATTAGACAGTGATAAATATTAAGGGAGAAAATTCATAGCCAGGATCTGGATTTTAAGAAGCTTGCTGAGAGATTTCACACACACACACACACACACACACACACACACACACACACACACAATCTGAAAGTCAGAACATGAAGGGGAAAGCGAATTCTCAGATTAGGCTGTGGTGATGGACTAGTGGGGGTAGTCGTAATGGATTTGCAATCGTTATAAACTCTCCTGCTCCGTTTCTGGAGCACTTGCCATGGATCTCTCAGCTCTTAGGGCTCTGCTGAGAGTACAGCGAGATGTTCCATGCAAGTTTCCCTGCATGATGGAAGGAGACACACAGTGCATTCCTTGCTCATGGGGCAAATCCTCACAACTAGCTCTCTAGCTTTGATGAGGTAGGTACTGCATATTTTTACTTAAGGCAGACAAGACATGGCATCCACAATACTGTCTTTGTAGATCGAGAGCATGGGTGAGCTAGCACCTACACTGCGATGCTCATAAAATGGGTTTTGGTGGTTTTCCACACACAGCTGTTTCTGAGTGTGACAGGAAATCTACCTACTCTATGTGTGTCCCTAAGAGCTGGTGTGATATTTTCAGCTATCATGTGTTAGCTTGAATTACTGATTAATGAGGTCACTGTTTTTACATATCCTATTAACTTAGAATTCTCTTTATAACATTAGCATATTGAATCTTTTATTTAAACTTATTTCTTTTGATATATATTAGCACTGTAGAAGTGCGTCTTAGTCTTTGTTTTTTTGTTGTTGTTGTTTTAAATAATTTTAATGAGCATTTACAGAGATTTTGGATTTCCATTCATTCATTGCTGCACTTTGCTCCCCGCCCAGCCCTCCCACCCCCAGTCTTTGTTTTTTGTAAAACTTCCATCCTTTAAAACAAAACAAAACAAACAAAAAAAAAAACCACCAAAAACCTTCCATCCTTTCCAGAATGGTCCAAGGGAAAAAAATATGGGGTTTTTATTTCTTAAAAAAATATGAACGTTCATGTATATTTCACAGAACTCTAATAACTTAACTGACGTTAGGTGCTAAATCAGAAAGAGGGGAAAACTTCTCCTGGTTTTCCACATTTAAGATCTTCATAACTCATTTATTTCTGCCTCCTTTGGAATTTAGTTTGTAAATTATAGATAGAGTTATGGTTTTTAAACACATGTCTTACTTTTGGAACTGAAAGAAGAAAGAAAAAAAAAACAACTATGGAAGAACTCAAAACTCAGTAGGTGAATATTAGCTAACAAAGACTAGAAGTTTAAACTTTGACGAGTTACAGATAGACTGACTATTCATATACTGAAAGCCCCGATGCTATAGTTAAATCTGGCATGGGCCACCAGGCTTGTATCAGAAAACCTTGTAGAGTGTGGGCGGAGAAGAGAAATCACCTTCAGGAGATACTTCTCATGGGCTTGCTTGTCTTCAGGACTGACTATATAGAAAATATGGGAAATAAAAACTCAAGTCTTCTATAGATCACAAAGTCCTTTTGAATGTTTTGCTTAAGTGTCTGACTGGAAACTTCTCTCATTTAGCACATCTCCCTCCTAACTCCCATCCCAGCCCTACCATTATTCTCCCAACTTAGGAAGTATAGGATTCTGTGATTTTCATTTTTTCATCCATAAAAAAAGATAAACTTGATGAAAATTTAATGTCTCCTTTACCTTATAGAGTTGTAGTAATTATGAGATAATGCATAATTATTATTCATAATACTGTATTTATTATATGATGTAACCAAGATTATATTTATAGCAAAAGCTAAAATCGAAGAAGTCCTGGTGATGCGGTCTGTAGTTTGTTGACCAAAAAGCAAATCCACTGACTTAAGTCAATTCTGACTCCGAATGACCCTCCATTGAGTCTCAAATTCTCTAAGTCTTTATTGGAGATTACTGCTCATCTTTCCCTCTTGGAGAAGCTGGAGGATTCAAATTTCTTACCTTAAAGCTAGTAGCCTGATAAACCACTAAGGCTATTGTCATCATTATTTTTTTTTCTTACTTAATTTTTGTTCAAAAGATAAAATGGAAAACTAGAGTGAAGATTTCATGTTCTAGCTTTTGCAGTGTTGAATGTGTCTGGCATGACATGACTGACATATTTTGTTATTTTGTGTCATCAAGTCACCTGCAACTCATAGCAATCCTATGTACAACAGCTCTGAAGCCTGCCCCGTCCTGAGCCAGCCTCGCTGACTCTGACACACCTACTCCCATTTTCCTAGATACTGTATCAGTCTTTCTCATCCAGGGTCTTCCTCT
Organism: Elephantulus edwardii; assembly: GCF_000299155.1. Taxonomy (NCBI): domain Eukaryota; kingdom Metazoa; phylum Chordata; class Mammalia; order Macroscelidea; family Macroscelididae; genus Elephantulus; species Elephantulus edwardii. The sequence continues at coordinate 2,034,451 of NW_006399983.1, forward strand.
CCTGCACTGTCTCTTGTCCCTTCCAAGCACCATATCCTTCTCCAATGATCAGTCCCTCCTGACCACATGCCCAAAGTATGTGCGGCTGAGCTTCAAAATCCTAGCCTCCAAGGAGAAACTTAGTTTACCCCTCTCCAAGAAAGACCTATTTGCATTCTTTGAAGTCCATGATATGTTCAAGACTCTTTTCCAGCACCACAACTCAAAGGCATCAATTCTTCTTCTGTTATCCTTAGTCATTATCCAGCTCTCTGATGCATAGCAAGTAATTGCAAAGACCATGGACTGGATCAGGTGCACCTTAGTCTCTACACAGACATTGTTTCTTCTCAGTACTCTGGAGAGGTCTCTGACAACAGATTTTCCTAATGCAATTTGTCTTTTGATTTCCTTACTGCTGTTGTCAAGAGTGTTGATTGTGGAGCAGAACAAGCAGTAACTTAACAACCTTAATCTCTTCTCTATCCATTATGGTGCTCCCAATTGGCCCAGTGGTGAGAATCTTTGTCTTCTTGATTTTGAGCTTCAGTCCATATTGAAAACTACAGTCCTTGACCTTCTGCAGCAAGTACTTCAGGTCCTCCTCAGTTTTAACAAGCAAGGTTGTATCATCTGTGTAAGACAGATTGCTGTTAAGTCTTCCTCCAATCATGATGCCACATTTCTCTTCATAGAGCACAACCTCCCAGATAATCTGTTCTTATACAGATTGAAAAGTATGGAAATAGGATAAATCCCTGTCATACAACCTTCCTAATTTTGAACCATGCAGTAATTTCCTTGCTCTGTTCTGACAACTGCCTCCTGGTCCAAGTATAGGTTTCGCATAAACATAATCAATTGTTCTGAGATTCTCATTCTCCTCAAAGTTAACCACAATTTATTGTGATCCACACAGTCAAATGCCTTTGCTAGTCGAAGAAACACAGGTAGATATCCCTCTGGTACTCTCTCCTTTCTGCCATGATCCATCTTGCATTGGCAATAATATCTTTAGTGCCGCGGCCTCTTATAAACCCAGCTTGTATTCTGGCAGTTCTTTGTCAGTGTACTATTCCGTCATTTCTGGATAATCTTCAGCAGAATTTTGCTTGCATATGATATGACTGATATTGCACAATAATTTCCATACTGTGTTGGATCAGCATTTTTGGGAATGGAAATAAATATGGATCCAGTCAGTTTGGCCAGATTTCTTGGCACAACTTGGTGAGCACATCCAGTACAGCATCTGTTTGTTGAAATAGGTCAATTGGTATTCTATCAATTCCTCAAGCTTTATTTTTTGGCCAAGTCCTTCAGAGCAGCCTGAACTTCCTTCTTTGTCACAACTGTCTTTTGATCATATGTTGTTTCTTGAAATTCTTCTGTGTCAGCCAATTTACTTTGTTACAGTGACTCTGTATACTTCTGTCTTCTTTTAATACTTCCTAGATCATTCAATATTCTGCCTATAACATCCTTATGTATTGCAATTCAATGCTTGAATCTGTTCTTTAGATCCTTCAGCTTAAGAAATGCCAAGCAAGTACAGCCTTTTGATTTTCTGACTCCAGTTCTTTGCACATTTTATTATAATACTTTGCCTTGTCTTCTCATGCTGCCTTTTGAAATCTTCTATTCAGCTCCTTAACTTCTTGATTTCTTCCCTTTGCTTTGGCTTCTCGGTGCTCAAGTGCAATACTCAGTCTCTTCTGACATCCTTTTTTATCTACTTCTTCTGTCTTTTTAATGACCTTTTACATTCTTCGTGGACAATATCCTTAAAATCCTCCCACAGCTCATTAGTTCATTAGTGTTCAAGATTTCAAACGTGTTCCTGAGTTGGTTTTCAAATTCAGGTGGGGTATACTCAAGGTCAAATTTTTATTCCTGTGGAATTTATTTGACCTTCTTTCACTTTAATTTGAACTTGCATATAGTTGATAGTCTGTTTCACAATTAGCACCTGGCCTAGTTTTCACTCTGATATTGAACTTCTCCAACGATTCCTTCCACAGATGTAATCAGTCTGATTCTTGTGCATATGATCAGGGGAAATCCATGTGTATTCTTGCATTTATGTTTCTTATTAAAGGTATTTATGAATAAATCATTGTTCGGAATTCTCTCATTCTATCCCCAGCCTCATTTCTGTCACCAAGTCCATGTTTTCCAACTACTGATTCTTCTTCCTGGTTCCAAACTTTTGGTTGCATGTTCGATCGATTTCTGACTGCAAAAGTTGGTAGAAATCATTTCTTTCTTCCTCTTTGGCTTTGGTTGTTGGTGCATAAATTTGAATAATGATGGTATGAACAGATCTTCCTTATATGTCTGGATGTTATCCTGTTACAACATTGTATTTCAAGATGGGTCTAGAAATGACTTTTTTAAATATAAAAGTGACCCCATTTTTTCATCTCCAGCATAGCAGATCATATGATAGTCTGATTCAAATATCTCAATATTTATGCGTTCCATTTCTTAACGATGTCCAGTTTTTCTACATTCATCCTTCTCACATTTGATGTTCCAATCATTAGTTTCTGCTTACAATTGTTTTTCTTCCTTTGTTGTTTCCATATTTGAGGGCTCAGCCTCGGTTCCCTTATCTGTTATTCTACTCTATGTATGCTTTATGTACATAGAGTTTTCGAAGGCCTGTTTTATTTTTTAAGTGGATAGCCAATCATTCTTCCTACTCTATCTTAACTTTGATGTTTAGCTTTGGGACATAACATGACATGCAAGCATTTTAGTGAAAGAAGCAAATGAAAGACACTGCCCCTTACAGAGATAACCGTATATGCACTGCCCTCCCTCTGCATATGTGTCTTGTCCCTTCCCTTTACCTGAATATTAGCATTGTTCGCACTCCCACCTACCCTATCCCTCACCTCCTTCTCCCTCAGCAGCCCTTTGATATGATGGCTTACATGACATTTTTTAAAAAACAACACAATCCTTAAGGTTCAGCAACTCAGATTGATGTTTGTCTTCCCCTAAGTTTCTCTGGGACTCCAAAGGGAGAATAGAGATTATATGCTCCTTCTTAAAATGCTACGCAGTTGTTATTCCAATGGATGTGTTTATACTCATTCACTCACTCATTTATTCAGTACATATTTAGTAATTATCTGCTGTGTTTCACCACTGGGCCAATTGGCTGTGTTGAGGTTGTTACCAATTTCTGCTCGGCCCCACAGTCAACTCTTTTGGCATCATCAGTCAGGAAAGCAAAAGATGAATTCCACTGGGGAATCTACTGTCAGGGACCTCTCCAAAGTGCTGAGAAGCAATGATGTCAGTCTAGACACTAAGGTGCACCTGATCCAGGCCATAATCTTTGCAGTTACTTGTTATGCATCAGAGAGCTGGACAATGTCTAAGGATGACATAAGGAGAATCGATGCCTTTGAGTTGTGGTGCTGGAGAAGAGTATTGAACATACTATAGACTACAATGGTTTTTTTCTTTCCTGACTGCTAGTGTCAAGAGTGTTGATTGTGGAGCTGAGCAAGCTGTAGCTGTTAACAACCTCAATCACTTCTCTATTCTCCATGGTGCTGCCAGTTGGCCCAGTGATGAGAATCTTTTTCTTCTTGATGTAGAGCTTCAATCCATATTGAAGACTATGGTCCTTGCCACAAGTGCTTCAGGTCCTCCTCAGTTTCAGCAGGCAACATTGTGTCATCTGCATAACATCGTTGTTGCTGAGTTTTCCTCCAATCCTGATGCTAAATTCCTCCTCATACAGCCCACCTTCCCTAATTTGAGGAGGTGCTATTTGGCAAGGTGACTTAACTAATAATGATAAAATTACCCATGACAAAATCTGAGTGAAGAACATTCCATGTAGAGAAATTTGGAAAGAAGTTCATGAGAAAAAGATATTTTGGGGCCAAGCGCCCTCCGAGTCAGCTGGCGGGGTGGCGCCGGCCGTGGTCAACCCAGTGAGCTTTGCCAACACGATAAACTCCAGGGCCTGGTGGCCGCAGCAGCTCCAGCGGATCGATGAGGAAAGATGACCGCCCTGACAACGGTCGTGGTGGCGGCGGCGGCCACCGCAGTAGCTGGCGCTGTGGCGGGGGCTGGCGCGGCCACTGGCCCGAGCGTGGGAGCAGCGCTGCCCCCGCAACAGAATAATGGCAATTTTAGTACTTTAGGTGGCATTCAAGCTTCCCAGCTTCAGAATTGGAAACAGAAAGCTATTCGAAATAAGAATCAAATAAATAAAATCAAATTATTAATCAAGTTATTAATTTAGAAAAAGATAAACACAGTCATTTCTACAACCAAAAAAAAATGACTTCAGAATTGAGTATAGTATGCTCGAAGAATTGGAAAATAAATTTATTATCAGCAGAAAAACAGAAAGAACAAAAATTCAGCAACAGTTGGCAAAGATACATAACAATGTAAAGAGACTTCAGCAACAGTTAAAAGATATGACGCCTACTCCTGATTTTGTTGAAAAGCTGAGAGAAATGATGGAAGACATTGAAAATGCAATTAACACTTTTAAAGAAGAACAGCGATTGATATATGAAGAGCTTATTAAAGAAGAGAAAACAACTAACAATGAACTGAGTGCCGTATCAAAAAAAATGGACATGTGGGCTTTCGGTAATTCAGAAACAGAGCGAGCTTTCAGAGTCATGGCAAACAAAGTTCCTGTTGACAAATTAACATCAAGTACTCTTCCAGAAGAAGTGGTAGAGTTTGAAAAATTCCTTCAGCAAACAGGTGGACAACAAGGAGGCTGGGATGATTATGATCACCAGAACTTTGTGAAAGTGAGAAACAAATACAAAGGGAAGCCAGTATTTATGGGAGAAGTTTTAGAACACCTTCCTGGAAGAACACAAGATGAAGTTCAGCAACATGAGAAATGGTATCAAAAATTTCTTGCTCTAGAAGAAAGAAAAAAAGAGTCTATTCAAAATTGGAAAACTAAAAAGCAACAAGAAAAGGAAGAAATTTTCAAGTTAAAAGAAAAAGCAAGTGATACACATATGCTTTACTATAATAAACAAGAAGAGAATCAAAAGCAAAAAGAGAAGAAAGGAAAAGACAGAAATTGGCAGTTGAAGCTTGGAAAAAACAGAAAAGCATAGAATTGTCAATGAAAAATGCTTCTCAGTTAAAAGATGAGGAAGAGAAAGAGAGAAAACAGCAGAGAGAGCGTCAATGTCAGTGTAAACTAAACTTACTGCTAGAAAATTATACCCAGCAGAAGAAAGAACAGGAAGAATTTTTGAGGCTTGAAAAGGAAATAAGAGAAAAGGCAGAAAAAGCAGAAAAAAGGACAATTGCTGCTGAAGAAATTTCCAGGTTTCAGGAAAGAGATTTGCAGAAACTTGAATTGAAAATTCTAGATAGACAGGCAAAGGAAGCTGAAAAGGCAGAAAAACAAAAGACGACGGGCAAAATTAAAAGAAAAGGTTGAAAACAATGTTAGCCGAGATCCTTCTAGGCTTTACAAACCTACTAGAGGTTGGGAAGAACGGACCAAAAAGATAGGACCAACAGGCTCTGGACCACTTCTTTATATTCCACACAGGGCTATTCCAAGCTGGAGACAAGGATTATAGAGAAGTATTTCAGATTTTCCTTCAGCCTTTTCTGCATTTAAAACATTTATAAAATCAGTATTCACACACAAAAAAGAAAAAGATATTTTATATATATATCTATAGATATAGATGATATAGAAGATATAGATATAGATGATATAGATAGCTATAAAGACAGAGACAGAGACAGAGAGAGACAGAGACAGAGATAGAGATAGAGATAGATATAGAATGCCTACTGTGAACTATTGTAGTGTTAAATACTTTCAAAGCCCTTTACCTTATTCTCATTCAACTTTATGGATGCCTTTGAGTTGGTGTTGGGGGAGGAGTATTGAGTATACCATAGGCTTCTAAAAGAAGAAACAATCCTATCTCGAATTTAGGGAAGTAAAAGCTTACTTCGGAGGCCAGTAATGCTCAGGATATGACGGAGTCAGCACAGCTTCTACTCAGGTGTATTGATGAGCAGACCTCCCACTAACCTGCAGCTTCACTGGGGGTGGGGCCAGTGTTGCAAAACTCTTCAGTTCTTCCAGTTATGGTGTCTCCATCACCTCTACAAGAATGTGCAACCAGGGGGCTCCTTAGATGCAAGAGTGGGGAAACTGCATCTCACAGACTTTGAGCATGTTATCAGGAGGGGCCAGCCCTTGGGAAAAGACATCGTGTTGTGAAAGGTGGAAGGTCAGCAAAAAAGAGGAAAAGCTTCAGTGAGATGATTGACAGTGATTAACAATGGGCTTGAGCATTGTAGAGATCATGAAGATGACCCAGGTTAAGACAAGATTCAGATCTGTTGTTCACAAGGTTGCTATGAATCGTAGTCAACCTGAAGGCAACAACTACAACCTTAAAAAGTGGAAAGAATGATATTTGCCATTTTATTATAAATTGAGCCACATTCTGGATAATTAAAGCAGAGCCAGTACTCAGCTGAGGCAGGGTTAGCCGAGAGATCACTGCTTAACCACAGCTGTGCAACCTCTAACGTTCTTTCCCATTAGAGATTCTGCATTTATATATTGTGGTACTTTAGTGGCACTATAAAGGCAGCGCTAGGAATAAAAGACTAATGTTGTTGTTGTGTACCGTCTAGTCGGAACCGACCCATAGCTGACCCTCCAGGCGGTTTTCAGAGGCAATGAATCACACTGGAAGACATTGCCCATCCTTCTCCCGTGAAGCAGCTGGAGGCCTCAAACTGTGTGCCTTAAGGATTGCAGTGTGGCTTCTTGCCACCAGGCCACCAGAGCTGTCAAAATTTGCAGCTGTGAAGCTGGCCCCTGGCTCATAGCAATCCCATGCACATCAGAACAGAGAAATGGTCAGACTGTTGTGATCCTGGCTTTTCACGGACTGATTTTTGGCAGTTGTCATGCCTTTACTTCTCATCTTTACCGAGAAATGCATGATATTACACATCATGGTAGCACACAAGCTTTCACTGACAGTTGAGTGGTAGATGCATTTGAGGTGCACTGGCCAGGAATTGAACCCAGGTCTCCTACATGGAAGGTGAAAATTTTACCATTGAACCACCAGTGCCCTCTTAGCAAATGACTTACACTTTATGCAATCCTGGCTCTATGAGAGAAACCCATGTGGTGTACTGCTATCTTTTGTTGAGCATGCCACAGTGTTGCTCACCAGGAGCCAGCATTTTCAAAACCAGAACGACATAAAAAAAAACCCAACAAAAACCTACCCGCAGAGTATATAGAACTGGGGAAAGTGTAAAAAAAAAAAATAGAGATAATAGAAACATATGTTTTCTGTACTATAGAGACAGAGCCTTGAAAATGTAGTTGCCCTTTTTCCTGACCCCAGAAATTCTGTCTCAGTGGCATAGCCTTTATTTGGCCCATGCACGTACAGACATTCTACTCATTCACTGCCTCAACATTCCCCCTCCCACCCTGAGCCATATACACCTTTTCTTTTGCCTCTCCCACTGCATAAATATAGACACATCTGCTAGATATTATAATTGATTACCTCCCAGGCACATGTACTCCTTCCTGGAAAAGCAAGTTTACATGGAGAACTGGAATGACTCTGTTTCATGGTTATACATCATTCTTCTTGCTCAGATTCCTACAAGTTGTCTCTACTCTTAACACTTCCTCCTACTTCTTATCTGACTTTTCTGGTGTCAGATAAGAAAATGTGTGAAATCATGTACTGCCTCACTACTAAAGCTACATCAATTAGTATCTAATTTCTCATGTTTTTTAAAACTGTAATTAAAACCACTTGGCCAACTGACTGGAAAAGATCTGTATTTGTTCCCATCCCAAAGAAGGATGACCCAGCTGAGTGTGGAAACTACAGAACAATATCATTGATTTCAAATGCAAGCAAGATTCTACTGAAGATTATCCAAAAACGACTGGAACAGCACATCAGCAGAGAACTGCCAGAAGTCCAGACTGGGTTTAGAAGGGGTTGTGGTACTAGGGATATTGTAGCTAATGTTAGATGGATCTCAGCTGAAAGCAGAGAATACCAGAAGAATGTCTATCTGTGTTTCATTGACTATGCAAAGGTGTTTGACTGTGAGGATCATAACAAACTGTGACTGGCTCTGAGAAGAATGGGAATCCCAGAACACTTGATTATGCTAATGTGAAACCTATACTTGGACCAAGAGGCAGTCCTCAGAACAGAGCAAGGAAACTACATGGTTCAAAATTGGGAAGGGCATACGCCAGGGTTGTGTCCTGTCTCCATACCTTTTCAACCTGTATGCAGAACAGATTATCCGGGAGGCTGGGCTCTATGAGGAAAACTGTGGGGTCAATATTGATGGAAGATCTATCAACAATCTGCATTATGCAGATGACACAACCCTGCTTGCTGAAACTTAGAAGGACCTGAAGCGCTTGCTGCAGAGGGTCAAGGACTGCAGCCTTCAATATGGTTTGAGGCTCAATGTCAAGAAGACAAAGATTCTCACCCAATTGGCAGCGTCAGGATGGGTGGTGAAGAGATTGAGATTGTTCACAACTTTAGTCTGCTTGGCTCCACGGTCAATACTCTTGGCACCAGTAGCCAGGAAATAAAAAAACATATTGCGATGGGAAAGTCTGCTGTTAGGGACCTCTCTGAAGTACTGAAGAGCAGTGGTGTCACTCTGGAGACTAAGGTGCATCTGATACAGGACATGGTCTTTGCAATCACTTGTTATGCATCAGAGAGTTGGACAATTGCTAGGGAGGATAGGAGGAGAATTGATGCCTTTGAGCTGTGGTGCTGGAGAAGAGTATTGAGGGTACCATGGACTGCCAGGAAAACAAACAGATTCGTTCTGGAAACGGTTAAACCAGGCTGCTTCTTGGAAGCAAGGATTCTGGGGCTTCGTCTGACATACTTTGGACATGTAAGGAGTAACAAGTCCTTGGAGAGGGACATCATGTTTGGGAGGATGGAGGGACGGTGCGGGAGGGGAAGACCCTCTATGAGGTGGATTGATTCAGTGACTGGGATAATTGGGATGCGTGTGTCAGGCAGTGCGATTGGCACAGGATAGAGCAGGGTTTAGGGCTGTTGCACATAGGGTCGCTATGAGTAGCAAGCAACTTGACGGCACATAACAACAACAACAAGAAGTACCAAGAATGTTGATTGTGGAGCCAAGCAAACTGAATCTGTTAACAAATCTTAATCTCTTAATTGATGCTGATCTTGATCATGATGCTCGCAGTTGGCCCAGTTGTGAAAATCTTTGTTCTCTTGATGTTGCACTTCAATCCATATTGGAGGCTACAGTTCTTGACCTTTTGCAGCAATTGCCTCAGATCTTCTTCCGTTTCAGCAAGCCAGGTTGTGCCATCTGTGTTGTTGATGAGTCTTTCTCCAATCCAATGCCACATTCTTTCTCATAAAATCCAGCCTCCCCAATGATCTGTTCCTCATATAGAGTTCAAAGGTATGGAGATAGGATGCATCCCTGGTGTACACCTTTCCTGAGTATGACACTACCATATCTTTAACAAGAAAACAACCAGAAGGTTGATGCCATCCCTGTTGATAGTTGGCATCTTTTACAGAGTTGGAAGTGGAGGCAGGAGAGACCACCCTGCATTCCCAAGTGGTAGGATGTTAGCAAGGGACAACTGGAAGGTGCAAGGGGAAGGCAATCGTGTGGGGAAAAGAGAGTAAATGTTTTCATTTTCATGTACTAATAGTTTTATGGGTAATTTGGATTTCTACAAATTTATGCAAACAGTTGTGTATTGGTTTGGAAGGGGTTAAAGCTTAGAGAAAAGATTGAAAATGTTAATTGAAAAAATACATGTTGAGGGCAATAAAGACATCAAATGTCAATACAGAAATAATACCAGTTTCTCTCAATAAGGAAATCCAAAACCTCACACTACTTTGAAGGACAAGAGAGATAAGTAAGGATGCAATAACTGAATGTGAGAGATGAGATGTGATGTGATAAATAATACCAGTTTTTTCTCAATAAGGAAATCCAAAGTCTCACCTTACTTTGAAGGACAAGAGAGATAAGGAAGGATGTAGTAACTGAATTTGAGAGATGAGATGGGATGTGATAAGACCAGGTATGATCAATGAGTGGGAAAAATAAGGCTTAATTGAATAACTGAACATGAGAGGATGCAAAAACCTAGTGGGAGAGATAATACATCATGCAGTCAATGAGGAGGAAGGTAAGACAGTAGCAACAACTGCACAGCAGAGATAAGATGGGCTACAGTAATTGAATGGAAGAGATAATGCAATAACTGAGCAAGAGAGGGAAGATGGGAGGCCGGAACTGAATGAGAGATGAAACTGAATAAAGTAACTGAGTATGAGACATTATACAAAATGCAATAACTGAAAATTATATGTAACACAGGGTATAATAAATGTGCAGAAAGAAGACTAGTTGCAGTAACTGAAAGGGAACTTTAAGTCAGGATGGAATAAATGAATGGGAGAGATAATGCATTAACTGAGCAGGATAGATAAGATGCGATGCAATAACCATAAAAGCCCCAAATAATTGCTGTATGCTCAGAATCAAACCATAAGTGACCTCATAAGTGGGTTTTCAGAGGCTATAAATTGCATGGAAGGAGAGTTTTCATCTTTCTCCTGGAGAGCTGCAGGGGAATTTAAACCCCCTTTCTTTGGGTTGACAGTGTAATTCTCTATCCACTAGGCCACCAGAGCTCCAGACTGGAATGAGTTAAGTAGATGTGTGTTTACAGGTTTTTTTTTAAAAAAATCTTATTGTGAAAGAAAGTAGAAAATGAGGTAACAGCTGGATGAAAAAAATGGAGTTGAAGGAGTATTTAAGAAAGGTTCTAATAGAGTAGGAAATGTTGGAATTGCTGTGCAAAAGAATATTCCATGGTTTAAACTTTTTGATGGGGAGGAGGGAATGAGAATTAGGTCCAGGCATAAGAATGGACCTCAGTATGGGAGGAGAAATATTTTTAATTGAAAGGAGAAGGTAGTTCAGATATAAATCTGAGGCCATTTTTATCTAATGACATTCCCTACCCCCCTTTTTAGAGCAGATATGAGAGCAACTGCTAATCCTGAAAGAAATGGAGGTGTAAGGAGAGTGAAGGAAATCTGAAATCGTACTGAAGAGAGTGATGAAGGCATGTGCTTAAAGAAATGCAGTATTCAGGGCCCAGTGGGGTTGGTGGTTGTGCTGCCTTTTTCTCTGAAATATGGAGATTGTTGGATTTTTTTTCAGAGTTAGTGTCATTCCAGTCAGGTAAGGTAGGAGAATAGAAGATGGCCGGGAAGTCGAGGGAGTTGTCAAGAGAGTAGCTACAAATAGAGATGATGGATTTTTGCTGAGTTGGAGGAGAACTAAAGAGAAAAAGAGGCTTATGGGTAGGCCAGAAGTAGAACAGAACACTGATGATGCCAAAGGGCCTGGCTGTTATAATAGGACGATTGCAACAAGCACATCCAGGAGATGGCTGCTTTACTGATTTTGAAGACTGAGTAGTTTTGGATTATGCCCTTTTCCAGTTGAAGTCTGTGGAAGAGGTGGCGTGAGGAGATGCTGGAAATGTGTGTCATTGAGTTGCTTCTGCCTTATTTTTCCACCTCTTTGCTTAATAACTTACTATTCTTGATAGCAACTTTTCCTCATTATGTCAGTAAACAAATGAAATGACAGTTGTGGAATTAGAGTAGTAGACTAACTTGCAGCAAAAAAAAATTATTATTATTATTATTATTATTATTATAAAAAGGAAATATAAACATTATATTATTGTAACAATAATTCTTAATTATTATTAACTCAATGTGTAGAGTTAGAATGATCAGTTGTGCACAATGATCAAGGGAAAACAATGGAGGTACAACAGCCCAGAAGGAAGACTTCTCTAGAGCTGAGGTCTGGGTGTAAGGCTGGATAAGACAATAAAAACATGGGCTTTTATATTGTTCCTTTCAAACAGGAATATTCTCATTAGGGTTTTGTTCTATTTCTAAGAGACAAGATACTTGTTATCTCACTAGCTCTTGGTCTATTAAAAAGTGGGATAAATAGGAGGCATATGCTACTCTCAGTATTTATCACCTGTAATAGTAATATTTATTATACAATAATAACAGTTGCCACGGCTGTATAAAAATGCACAATGTAGAAATCTAAATGTGACATCATGAGCATGGGGAACTTCTTGTCTTACATTAATGGGCATCTGATTGCCTGGAAGAGCTAGGGAGAGCCTTGTAAAGACGTTTTCAATGAAATAGAACAACAAATACTGAAAAGGTGCACATATGTAACTCCTCCCTCATGGTGTAAGGCATCATGTGTGGAGCTGCTAACCAAAAGGTCTGCAGTTTGGATCCACCACGTGGTCCGCGGGAAAAAGATGGGCAGCCTCCTTCTGTGAAGATTTACGTCTTCAGAAACACATTGGAGGATTACTTTAAGTCAGAACCGCCTTAATGCAGTGGTTGCTTTATTGTTACTGCTCTAACATGATTGCCAGGGACGCTCAATAAAACAAGCAACATCAGTAGATATCAAAGCTCTAAAATTTTCATATTTAAAAATGACTGGACTCATAGATCTTATCTCTTTCTCAGGGGATCTTATTCCCAGTTAATGGTGCGTTTAGTTAGCAAGAGTGATTAATTGGGGGGGGGGGAGGGGAAGGTGATTTGTAAACTGTCACTCAAAAACATAGCTCAGATGCTTATAAAGGGAGTCTGTATAGGAGCAGAAGGTTAGTTTGCTCAGTTACTAACTGAAAGGTTGGAGGTTTGAATCCACCCAGAAATGCTTTGTCTTGACTTCTGCCTGAGTATCTACTTCTCATAAATCTTAGCCATTGAAAACCCTGTGGAAGACAGTTCCCCTCCAACAAAATCAGCATGAGTCAGAATTAACCTGGCAGCAGTGTGTGAAGGTAATGTTAAAGTAACTATACTGAAAGGGTCCGTTTTAAATTATAGTGAATAGTAGCTAATCCATTTTTCTTCTCTATTTTTTTTAAAGGTCAATAACTTTAAAAAGTCATTGCAATAACTAACAAAGTCATTGCTGTAGAGTCGGAACTAACTCATAGTTGACTCTCCTCTTTGGAGTCTGTATAAAATTGCCCAACGTTCTCCTGAGGAGATACTGGGCAATTTTAATCTGCAGAGAGGCCACACCTTTGAGTTAGGAGAGCAGCCCCCTATGGACTAGGCCATCAGAGCTCCCGCTGTTGTTGATGCTGATGGTGGTGTGTGTCTTACAGTTAGAACTCACTCCTAGGTGATCCTCCAGAGGGAATAATGCGCTTGGGAGGTGATTGCCCATCTTTCTCCCACAAAGCACAAACCGAGTGCCTTCGGGATGGCAGCGCAGCTCCTTACCACCAAAGCTCCCTGAGCTCCAATTAGCGTTGCTTCTTTTTACTTAGGACCAAGGTTGGGTTTTTTTAAATCATGTTGTGACAAAACACAATAACATCATTAACAACAACAACAAATACTATTGTCTGACAATTAGCTGATATTTTACCAAATAAAAACTCAAACTCTTCTCTGTTCAGTCCAAACCAACCCATAGCTGACCCTCCAGCGAGTTCCTGAGGCTCTAAATCACCTGAGAGGACATGGCCATTTCCCCCCAGCCAGCAGGGTTGCTGGTGGATTCTGGTCACCAGCGGTGTGACTCCCTAACAACTACACCAGCAATGAGTGATGTGTCACCAAGGTTTACCAAATGGAGACCACCGGCTTCTTCCAGCACTTACTAACTCACTCGGCCTGCTGGCTCTCTGTCATATTTTAGTTTTGTTAAGTAAGCACTCTTCTGGAAAATGTAAGCTAAATGTTTTGCTTTTCCACTCTTGGTGGAACCTAAAAGATAGATTGGCACAGCAGGAGGAAAGGGGGGAAAAAAAGACTCAAGTTCTTCGCAGGTAAATTTTTTATCTGCAAAATTCATAGGTACAAAATGGAGTGACAAAGATTTTCACATTTTGTGCGTGTCTTTGGTCACCTTGCAGCATTTGGGGGAATCACTCTTCTTCACTTATGACTTTGGTGTGAACCTCCCGGCTCTTCACCCGCAGCTTGTTGACCTGGGACTCGGCGATGTCAGCCCGCTCCTCGGCCTCCTCCAGCTCGTGCTGGATCTTGCGGAACTTGGAGAGGTTGACGTTGGACTGTTCCTCCTGAGAACCAAAGTGCAGTGATGAGGAAATAGAATTCAGAATTTCAGGGTTCCTAGGTCAAATGGACCTTCAGTTGTGTGGGCTTGGTTTGTTTCATTGGGTTGTTGTTTTTTTTTTTTATTTTATTAATTTTAATGAACATTTACAGAGATTTTGGATTTTCATTCATTCATTGTTGCACTTTTTTCTTTACCCACCTCCCCCAATTCGCTCCTCTCTTTGAAAAGCAAAAGATAAACTTCTTCGTTTGCAGTCCCCCACCCCACCCCAATGCACTCCACTAGGCAACCTTAATTCTGGATTTCTGTGATAATCATAATATACTATCATATATAACTTTTAAACTGTTCTGTCCCTCATCTATTTCAAATAAGTATACATCCAGTTTTTCTCTGTCTTAGTGGATTTGGTTTTTTAAAATTTAAAAATTATTCACTAGTAAATCTTGTAAGAAACTTAAAACTTTGGAGCGTTTACTAAGTACTTCCAGGGGTCCCATTGTGTTTTTTTAACAGAATGGAACAAAAGCAGAGATCTTGCTTTTTTCCTAAAAATCAATTTTTTAAAACTTTAAGGACATAATCTATATTATACCTAACTCTAAAAGCTTTGAATAAAAATGAATGCCTGTTAGTTAGAAATTATTGCCACTTAAGGCAGTTTAAACATTAAGGGAAGAAATTTACTGCTTCCTAAAATAGTCTGCAGTGCTGTGTTTCACTGTGCTTAAATATGAAGGAGTGAATTTGAAACGTCAGTCGTAGTTTAAGGTTTTTAACAAGCCTTATTAACAATCCTCTACAAATTTACAACATTCATGGAGCTTAGAATCTAAATAATAAAACTTGGGGGAAGCCTCACCTTTCCCCTCTTATGAAGGAAACTAAGACCTAGAGAAAATAGGACCTCCCTCTTCCCAGCCCCCTCTCCCTTCCTCCACGCTCCTTCCCCCCTCTGATTTGTCCAGAATTTATGTGTGCATATGCACGTGTACATACAAATAGATAGATACGTATGTCATCATTCTCTCTCTCTCTATCATCCTGGACTTTAGAAGTTAGTGAAAAATGGGAAAATCATGAATGATCATAGGATGATTTGTGGTATATAGCTTTGCATAGTCATAATTAGAAAATGGATTTATTTCATTATTATTTCAGATGAAACACAATGGGGGGCTGAGCTGAGGTGTGGTGCCATAAATCTAGTGGTTTAAACATAATGACTAGAACTCCTCAGCTCCACACACGCTTCCATTCAGCTACCTATTTGACATCTTGCGTACAGAATGGTATTTCAAACTTGATCCATCCAAAACGCTATTCCTGTTTTCTTCTTGCCTTGCAAATCTGTTCTTCCTTTCATTATCCATCCATTTTCATAGGTGTTACACCATCCTCCCCGTTACCGAAACCACAGACTTGATGAATTACCCCTGATTTCCATACCCTCTTCTCACCAATGTAGCTGCTATTTTAGACTTTCTGCATCCAAGATGTATCTTGAATCTCCCCAGTTCTCTCTGTTACCTGGTTGCCTTGACTCAGGCCATAGAACCACTTGAAAAGCTCCCTAATGGGTCTCCTTGTGTCTAGCTGTGTTCCTGGAAGTTCCTACTCCACATAGTAGTCAAATACTGTTTTTAAAATATGTAAATCAGATCACGATTGGCTCAGCTTGGACTCCTCCAGTGGCTTCCCAGTGTCCCATTACACTTAATGTAATTAAGCAAGCTATATTATCAGTGATTCATGAAAACTCTAAATATGTGAAGATTCTTAACGAGGCCTGAACTTGAACATAATGAGGTTTTGGCAAGCTTCTGCCTAGGTCTCCGGTCTCATCTCTACTATGTCTCTCTGTGTTCCTATGCAGCCACAAACCTGTCTTTCTTTTCTCTGAACCAGCCTATTTTCCACTTAATTTCTCAGCTTGCTCTTTCCCTTTCTACTGTCTAGCTCATCAAGTGACTGGTTTCTTCCCATTGTTCAGAACTTGAACCATTTTCACTTTTTTT
Organism: Elephantulus edwardii; assembly: GCF_000299155.1. Classification (NCBI taxonomy): domain Eukaryota; kingdom Metazoa; phylum Chordata; class Mammalia; order Macroscelidea; family Macroscelididae; genus Elephantulus; species Elephantulus edwardii. The sequence continues at coordinate 2,050,689 of NW_006399983.1, forward strand.
CTTCCTCTATTTGCCCATCCTTTCTTCTGTTCCTTCAGCTTAATGTGACCTGGAAGCATCTAAGAACTGAAGGCTACCCAACCCGTCCAGGTGGTTCTGAACTCACCGCTTCCTCAGCTTGTCTCTTGTAAGCTTTCACCTTTGCTTGCAGTTTGTCCACTAGGTCCTGGAGCCTGAGGACATTCTTGCGGTCTTCCTCAGTCTGAAAGAGTCATTTTAAAGAGTGAGTTCCTGTACACACAAACAACATGACATTTTGCTATCTGCTTGGTTGTATATTTGTTGCAAATCAAAAGCAAATCCATTGTTATTAAGTTAGATCCCTTCTCATAACAACCCTAAAGGAAAGACAGAAAGAGGTTACTCCCAAGGCTTGCCAAGGGTAAATAATTTATGGAAACAGAACTGTTTGATCTTTTTTCAGACCATTTTTCTTACCTGGTAAGTGAGCTCCTTCACTCTTCTCTCATGTTTGCGAAGACCCTTGACAGCTTCAACGTTGCGTTTCTGTTCACTTTCAACTTCTCCTTCAAGTTCACGAACCTGCAAGAAGATGTTGTTATAAAGACAAGAACAGTGTTGTAGCTACTCAACCGTGTTTCTGCTTCTTCAAATGACTTAGAGTGCTTCACAATTTTCTCTGCTTTGTATCTCTTTTTGATGCTCTCATCTAATCCTCATCCCCTGTTTTAAGCTCTTGAGTGGGGAGAGTCTATCTCTCATTCATCTTATGTAGGGCCCACATCATTTAGCATCATTAAATAGGCAAAATTATTTCTTGAAATGGAACAAGATACAAAAGTGTGCTGATCAGGAGACCCACCCTGGCCTCCAGTTTCTGGATCTGCTTCTTGCCGCCCTTCAGGGCCAGCTGCTCAGCCTCGTCCAGACGGTGCTGCAGGTCCTTCACCGTCTGCTCCAGGTTCTTCTTCATCCTCTCCAGGTGGGCGCTGGTGTCCTGCTCCTTTTTCAGCTCCTCGGCCATCATGGCGGCCTGGTGAGCAGTAGAACAAAATTGTTATAGGAGCTGAAGTGGCCTGTCAACATTCAAGCTGGATGACCACTGTGTTGCTTTTCACTCACGTCAGTGATGGCCTTCTTGGCCTTCTCTTCCGCGTTGCGGGCTTCCTGGACAATGTCCTCCATCTCTCCCTGGATCTGGGAAATGTCTGTTTCCAGCTTCTTCTTGGTGTTGATCAGGCTGGTGTTCTGATTAAATGTACAATTTTAAATTGTTAAGTACCCAGAGGCAAGTGAGAACATCTAACATTCTAATAGACTCACAAACTGATTACATTACCTACCACCCTTCCTTGTTTCATAAGACCATCTGAGTAGACATTATTTAGTTAAAACCTAGTCAACTCTGAGTGTCACAACCCAAACAAAAATATAGTTATTCTAAATATTAAATGTTTTAAGCTATATTCTCCATGAAAAATTATTAATAGTTTTAGTTAGTAATATTAAGAGTTGAGCAGGAAGCCCTGGTAAGAGTCAGTAAAGAGCTCAACAACTTAAAAGATTGGTGGTTTTGAATCTACCCAGTGGTCCCACTGGATGGAGGTGGGAAGACCTCGTGGTCTTCCGAACAGTCATAACCTTGAAAACCATCCTGCTGCATTGTTTATTATTTTATACCATACACTTACCTGGGTGTGCAGGAGTTGGACACGCTCGCTGGCATCCAGGAGCTCCTGTTCTGCAACCTTCCTGCTCCTCTCAGTCTGTTCCAAGGTGGCCCGAAGCTCCTCGATCTCAGCCTGCAGCAGGTTGGATCTGCGCTCAACCATGGCCAGCTGCTCCTTCAGGTCCTCCTGGCCCCGGAGGGCATCATCCAGGTGGATCTGGGTGTCCTGTGGAATGAACACAGGCATTGAGGCCCCATGTTCTCAGAGCTGCACTCACCGAATTGTTCTGGGGCTGCCTCTGGAACCCATTACCTTAAGGATGCCCTGGGTGTTCCTGTAGTTCCTCAGGGCCTCGGCAGCCATGCGGTTGGCATGGTTCAGCTGGATTTCCATCTCGTTGAGGTCTCCCTCCATCTTCTTCTTGACCCTGATGGCGTCGTTTCTGCTCCTGATCTCAGCATCCAGTGTGCTCTGCATCGACTCCACGACTCTAATGTGGTTCCTCTTCAGCTGGTCAATTTCCTCATCTTTTTCTGCAATTTTCCTATCGATTTCAGACTTCACTTGGTTCAACTCAAGCTGGATGCGCAGGATCTTTCCTTCTTCATGTTCAAGAGAAGCCTTAGTGACAGCCGGGGATGATATTAGTAGGGGAAGGGGAAATGTGGTTTTCTAGAAATAAGAATTAGTGCCTGGTTCCTATTGTGAGACAGACCTTTAAGGAGCCCTGGTGTGTGGTACTGCTAACCTAAACCTGGCAGTTTAAATTCACCTATACTGCTAACCTAAACCTGGCAGTTTAAATTCACCTATAGCTCCATGGGAACCAGTGGCAGGTTTTCTTCCATGAAAATATGGGAGTTGAGGAGTGGGGAATGGAGGGCCACTGGGGAATGGCTCAATGGCAGTAGGTTTGATTTTTCTTTGCCATACATACTTTTATTCTATTATAGACAATTTTAGGTTGTAGTTCATTTTCCCTCTCTCCCCTCAGGTAGACTGGTCCCTTGGAGACAAATTCTTAATTTGTTCGTCTTTGCTTTCTCAGTATATCCCAGTTCCTGACATATGTTAGTGGTTTTGTTCTTTGTAACTATAGGTAATTCTCCATGATTGTGTTTAGTGTACAGACTGAAAAATAGTTTTCTTTCCTTTCGATTCACCAGTCTTTTCTGTTGGTAGGACCTAATCATTTTAGGATTATTTTAGAGTACCTGTATAATACAATACCTACCTCTGCCTCCTCTAAAGCGGCCTGAAGCTCACACTTTTCTTGCTCAATCTGCTTCTTTATTTTTTCCAGCTCATGAATTCGTTTCCCTCCTTCTGCAATCTGTTCGGTGAGGTCAGAAATCTCCTCTGTTGGTAAGCACAATAGAGAAATGTGTTCACAAACAGGAAACGTTACTTCAAATCTTTGGTTATAGAAACGGTGACGTGTACTCACGTTGCAAGTTCTTATTTTCCCGCTTCAAGGTTTCAAGCTGGTCTAAAGATTCCTCATAAGCATTCTTAATTTTGAATAGCTCTGTGCTGAGTGAGCGGGATTCCTTTTGGGAAGCTTCAAGTTCAGCATGAGTCTCTTCATACTTCTGTTTCCATTCTGCTAGGATCTGAGGAGCACACCCAGAAATTGAGTGGAGCAATTTTCATGGGATGAAAGCCTTATGAATGAAGGCACTTAAGAAACAATTGAGATGATACATAACTGAATGACAAGAGTAGAAAACTCTAGGAGTCCCTTACTTTGCCATGGAGTAGAAGAAAGCGTCACAGTCAATTTAGATAAAGGCCACTGAATGTAGGAAACTATAGCTAATCCCACATTAAGTGTTGAAGCAGAAACTGGTGCAGAATACCTTGTCGAAGTTTCTTTGCTTCTTGTCCAGAGCTGCGCAGGCAGCATTCGATCTTTCCACATCAATCATGAGGTCCTCCACTTCATTCTGCAGCCGCTGCTTTGTTTTTTCAAGAGAAGCACATTTGGCATTGACAGCTTCAACGTGCTCCTCAGCATCCTGCAGACGCTGAGCTAGCTTCTTCCTAAAAAGTAAGACGTGGAGGATAGTAGTTGGAGGCCACCCACAGAACTGATTCCAGTGGTCCGTAGAGCATTGCACTGCTAACCCAAACATAGCATCTCTCTAGTGGTTCGAATCCATCAGCCCCTCCTCAGGAGAACAATGAGCAATCTTATTGGAAAACCACTGGATGGTCCGCTATGGGTCAGTTCTGACTCTATGGAAATCAGGGCGTTTTTTGAAATATTTCTAATTAACCTATCCCTACTCTTCTACACATCAAATACTGAAGTAACTCAAATTTCATTATTGCCGTTCTTCATAATCTGGCTTTTCGGACCTGCATGACTAATCCAGCCTATATTTTACCTTTCAGGCAGCTTCTTTATTTATGTCTGAATTTCCACTAAGTGTTTTGTTTTGGCTTTTTATCCCAGAGGTTAGAGCCTATCTGACTAACATTTCTATACTTTAGGCAATCATACATATTATATGGACCCAAATGTTTGATAACTTATAACTAAATAAACAAGAGTTTGTCCACCTCTTTGTATCTTGGAAAAAGGATCACATTTGGCAAAGTAAAAAGGGTCAACAAAAAAGAGGAGGGCTCTCAGCAAGATGGATTGACACAGTGAACTCAAACACAGCAACAGTGGTGATGACAGTGGACAATCTGGCCATATTTCATTCTGCTATTCATAGGGTCACTAGGAGTCTGAACCAACTCCATGGCACCTGAGAACAATAACATTCATTAATTGAAAATTTCTCAAATCAATAGAATTGTGTCTTTGAAGGCTCTTTTCCAAGACCTGTGCCCCAAATATTTTCTTTCCAACTCTGTGCTTGTACATCATCCTCACAATAAATGACTAATCTCTCCTTAAACTTTCTGTTGAGTAAATGTGTCTCTTACTGTTGAGACTCTCCCTCTTATGACAATTGAGTTTTAAGCTCTTGAGTTGCATCAACTATTTATTCCTTTATTAATCTTTCTTTGTCACTACAGAATTTTCTGTCTGCCTTTTAGGACTTGAGTAGTCTGACACTTGTTTTCACTTTAAATGACATATTTTCTCCTCTCATATGAAGAGATGTGCTTTGAAGCATTTTTTATATTTGTTTTGGGAATCAGGGACTATTTAACCATACAGAACTTATAGAACAGAACAGAACATTATACACAGAACATATATACTCTCGTTTCAGCCAAGTCTAGAACATACTTGGCCTCCTCCAGCTCCTCCGTGCGCTGGATGGCGTCCGTCTCGTATTTGGTCCTCCACTGGGCAACCTCACTGTTGGCCTTGGACATTGCCCTCTGAAGCTCAGCCTTGGCTTCCTGCTCCTCCTCATACTGTTCCCGCAGCAGGTCACAGTCATGGCGGGAGGACTGCAGGGCGTGGGCCAGGGCACTCTTGGCCTGGAAACATCAAGATTGATGACTTAATTTGGGTCTCTACATGCCACCAGAAGGAAACCTGGAGAAGTAAGCAAAATACAAGTAACAATAAATGACATTGGCATCACCAACTGGAGATCAGGCTTACCTTTATCTCCTCTTCAAGCTGCCTTTTTAATTCCTCAATTTGTTGGGTGAAAGCCTGTTTTCCCCTTGAGAGCTGAGAGACTAATGAATCCTTTTCATCTAACTGGCGTGAATATTCACCTGTATTGGCCAAGATCCAGAGAACATTGGGTTACTTTGGAAATTAAAGCTCAAAGTTGAAAACTAGAGCAGAGAAAGGGAGCAGATGTATCACACAGAGGAACCTGTGGATTCCCAACAAACCACCAACCTCAGGCTCAATTGAGATCTGCAAGTCTTTGAAAAGATACAAGGTGTGGAGAACTTCCAGAAAGAATGCATGCTTATGAACAACAACACAAAATTAGGGGGAGGAGACACTCAAGATTATTTAACTACAATAGAAGTTGGTGAAGAAACATAAGAAATGTAAATCAAAGCAGAAAAATATCTCAGTGCTTTTTCATCTGAGGCGATATTTTCCCTTACATTGAAAGTTAGTTGAAGCAGATAATTTCTCCCAAGGAGAATGGGAAAATCATAGAATTTGCTTCTGTAACTAGAAATCATGTTCAAAATAAAACCCTAGGTGCATCTTTATATCTGTGATCACATATCCTCCTACTCCTGGAATGAATTTATTTATGACTAAATAATCAATATTCAGACTAAATGACATTCAGATTTACTTTCAATTTCATAAGCTCCATAATTGAAAAAATATATCCAATGATATTAGAAAAGGAGAGGGGGGAAAACCTTGCAGAACCATTTTTAGACTATTTTCCTGGAAGTCTTTTCTCTAAGACAGAAGTCACAACTTTCTTTTTTCTCTGATTGAGAAAAAGTCACAACTTCCTTTTTTTCTCTGATTCTACTGATTGTTAGGTATAATCATGCATTGAGAAAGAGAAATCTTAGGAACCTTTTTTCTTCTTCAGAATACAGTTGTTTTTTTAAAATAAAGTGAACTGATTTGTAGTTCTTGAGTAGCAAGGGAAAAAAAAACCCCTCTTGATCTCATAAGAACAATATTTTAGTGACTACAAAAGATTTTAGCATTTCTCTAATGATACTTGGACCCACCTATTTCTTTAATAGCCCAGGTGATCTCATAGAACAATTCCCATCTTGTTACCTTTAACTTGGGGAAGAAATTTAGATAAACAGTTGGATGAGTTATTAGAAATGGAGTGAAACCAGACATGCTCCAATTTTTCTAATAGAAAAATCCTCACTTGAATGTCCCTAGGCTGAATCTGATCTACTTAACAGTGGAAAGGCTTCAGAAAGGGTATAAGGAGTGCATTCTCTTGGAAAGGTCACTTCATCATTACCACTACGTTTAACATTGTACAGACCAGTGAAGACGCTAAAGTACTAGTTTATGAAAGTATTTTTGAAAACTAAAAAGAGATAATGACAGACACACTTTGCATTTAGTACTTTTTAGATGGACCTTGATTGCCGTAAAAGAAGAAGAAAGTGCATCGGGGACACGGGTCAATAAAGTGTTTCTTTTTAGTGGATATCTCCCAGAGAGGTAATATATGATCTCAAGTAGTTCAATGCAAATGTTTTCCGCAAATTGAGTTTCCCAGGTCAATATGTCCTTCAAGGCTAGTAAATGGCCCACCTGACTCAGTCTGTAGACGAGCTCTCTGAGCTGTCAGGTCATTGATCAGCCGCTGCTGCTCTTCCTCCTTGGTCTTGAGTTCACTCACTTGGTCTTCTAGGGTGCGACACATCTTCTCAAGGTTTCCCTAGAGGCAAGAAGTGGTGGAAGACATTCCAAGCAAGTGTATGGAAGCTTCATAGGTGTTTCAGAGTCCATTTATGTGGAAAATAAGCTATCTTAACAAACAAAGCGAAGACACCACCCCACCCCCCAAGCATGCTGGAAAGAGTCACAAACTAGTGCCATCAGATTGCTTTGTGTATTTAGTGTCTTTGTTAATTGTCTTATCTATGTTACAAGGACAATAATGCCTGACTATGCAAGCTCATGAGACTTTTCTTAGGAGGCAATTCTATCATCCTGCTTAAGGAGAAAACAAACTTAATCAAGGTGAAGTATTTTAAAAGTCTCAAACTCTAGAGTCAACTTTTGTTTTTCATTTAATTAAGCACTTGGTAACTAAAGGAAATTGGAGAGAGTTTCTGTCCATCCAGAGCTATTTTGGAATAAAAGGTGTGGTGATGCATTTCCCCAAAAGCTGCTGTTGAAAATCTTACAGAGCACAGCTCTAATTTAAATATGGGGGAGAGGGTGTGTGAATTTGAGTCAGCTTTATGGCAATTGGCTGTTTTTAAAGAAAGAGTGAATTTTTCACCCTGCCATACTCAAGGTGCCCTGTATGTCTTCACCCTCAGACCTCTGACTTCCAGTGCTATAGTCTCCCCCCACCAGTTAATGAATGATTCTTGAAACATTAGTTAACACCTTACAGAAATCTAAGACCTAAATCCTAATGGTACCTTGGATTTGGAGACCATCTCCATGTTACTAGCAAGGTCATCGATCTCCATCTTCATTTCACTCTTCTCCTTCTCCAGCTTCTGTTTGACCCTCTGCAGGTTGTCGATCTGCTCCCCAAGCTCAGCCACACTGTCCGCGTGCTTCTTCCTCAGCGTGGCCGCTGTGGCCTCGTGCTGCAGGGTGGCCTCCTCCAGGTCCCTGCGCATCTTCTGGAACTCGGCCTCCCGCTTCTTGTTCATCTCAATCTGGGCTGAAGTCGCCCCACCAGCTTCCTCCAGACGCTCGCTGATCTCCTCCAGTTCCCGGGAGAGGTCAGAGCGCTGCTTCTCAGCTTTGGCCCTGGAGGCCCTTTCTGCCTCGATTTCCTCCTCCAGTTCCTCAATGCGGGCCT
>NW_006399983.1:2066706-2083779 GCF_000299155.1 Elephantulus edwardii
TCAATGAGCTCAATGCAGGCCGCCAGGTCCATGCCGAAGTCAATGAACTCCCACTCGATGCCTTCCTTCTTGTACTCCTCCTGCTCCAGCACGAACATGTGGTGGTTGAAAAACTGTTGCAGTTTCTCGTTGGTGAAGTTGATGCACAGCTGCTCCAGGCTGTTGAACTAAAAAAGAAGAAACTACAAATTAACACACAACATATAGTTAAAGGATCTTTCTCAGTTAGTTAGTTGGTTGGTTGGTTGGTTGGTTAGTTGGTGGTTGGTTCGCCCAGACACCCTCATAGAACCTCGTGCAAGAAGCAAGCTCCTTACTCCTTTCTAGTCCTTTCTTGTTGCTGTTGCTGATGGAGAAGTGTTGTTGCACTTACTAGAATTATGTCTTATGTGGAAATATCAGTCCTGAGGGACATTTCCTTGTTGTTGTTATGTGCCGTCGAGTTGTCTGCAACTTATAGCTCCCTATGTACAACAGCCCTAAACCCTGCTCTGTCCTGTGCCAATCAAACTGTCTTCGACACACCTACCCCCATTATCCCAGTCACTGAATCAATCCACCTCATAGAAGGTCTTCCTCTCCTGCACTGTCCTTCCACCCTCTCAAGCATGACGTCCTTCTCTCAAGAAAAAAATATGTATCGTTTTTAAAATAGGATCTAACTTTTTCATAAGAGATTTGTCAATGTTTTCTCTAATTCCAACTATATTAATCAAATATTTGTATTACATTTTGGTCATATAAAAATAAAAATTAAGCTAACATTTATTGAATATTTGCTAAGTGCTAAACATAAAATGCTAGCTGCTTTTTTCACATTATTGTACTTAATCCTTACAACCACCTTATAAAAGTGGTCCTATTTGCCCATTTATGATTGAAGAAGGAGACAGGAAAAGACTGAGAGAGAGATGAAATCGTCTATGTAAGGCTACTCTGATAAGGAGCACTGTGGGGTTTCGGTGCTAGCCAGAGCTGGTGGTGTTCATAGTAACTGCTGGAACTAAAGCCGATTCTTTCTGTACTCACTGTTCACACAGTTGGTCATGGTCTCATCTACAAACACTGGCACCATGTACATGAGTCAGAGGTTCTACACATAGATGAACCTTGCAGACCTTATGCTAAGGGAAGAGAGGCAATCACCGAGGACCATCTACAATATGGTCCTAAAATAAGCAGATCTGACAGCACTTGACAACAAAAGACAGAAAGCAGATTGATGATTTCTAGGGTGTAGGAAGAGAAGGGAGAGAGAGTGACCACTTGGCAGGTTTCTTGAAATGATAAAATGTTGAAAATCAATTTGTGGTGATAGTTACATATACCAATGAATACACTAAAAACTATTGAATTGTAGATTTTTAAATAGGTGTGTTGTGTAGAATGTGAATTATTTCTCCATAAGGCTATTAAAAACCAAAACTCTCAGAAATTTTTAAGCTTACACTGTCATATTTGTTTGTTTTTTATTGTTGTTATTGTTATGTACTGTGGAGTGGAACCAACCCAGAGCTGACCCTCCAGAGGATTTTTCAGAGGCAGTGAATCACATGACAGAAGATTGCTCATTTTTATCCTGAGGAGCGCTGGTGGATTCGAACCATGTGCCTCTGATTTAGTAGCTCAGCTCTTTACCACTAAGCCACCTATTAGTTTCTTTTTAAAAAAGTTTTCCTTGCTCTTGCTGACTTACTTGGTGATAAATTATCCCCTCCCTTCCACTGTCTGCTAGCAATTGTTGGATCTGCTCTTATTCTCAAAACTCAGAAATCTTCGCACATTTTCTCTCAGTTCACACATAATGTAAGGTATAGAAATGTGACTCCTGAGTTAAACATATCTGAGAAATACCATCAGGTAAATGCTATTTCACAAGCTACGTGGGAGTTTTTCTCTCTTGGATGAATGTTGAATGTCTTTACAATGCCATTGCCACCCTCTATACTTAGTTACTTCAGAGTTTAGCCTAATATTCAAATACACATTTAACTTCACTTTGTTGTTGTTGTTGTGTACCAATGAGTCAGGATCACCTCATAGCTGACCCTCCAGTGGGTTTTCAGAGGCAGTAAATCACTTGAGAGTTGACTGCCCATCTTTCTTCAAAAGAACAGCTGGTGGATTCAAACCACATGCCTTTGAGGTTTCAGCACAATTCCTTACCACTAGGGAATCTTAAAGGGAGCTCTGCTGGCCTAATGGTGAGAAGCTGCAATCCCAAAGGGACACGTGCGAATCCACCAGCTGCTCCGCAGGAGGATAGGCAGTCTCCTCCCATGCCTGCCTCTTCAAAAGTCCCCTGGAGGATCAGCTATGGGTCAGTTCTCACTTGATGGTACACAAAAACAAGGAGAAAATCTTAAAGTCTTTCTGTGAATTTGTCATAGTCTCCTCCCTACTGTGAATTGGTCAAGTGTCTCCATTTATGCTGTCATTGTCACATTTGACATTTTCTTTATCATTTGTGAGTTCTGAATGTGTGCTTTGGAGACTGTCCTAAAGTCTTTGAATTCAGAAAAGACTTCATTGGCAGTAAAAATTCGGAAGTGAGCATATAATCGGGAATACTGAATTTCAGAAGTAAGCATATAATCAGGAATGCTTTGCATACAGGTTCTAGTATCATTTGCACAAAGATCTGTCATATACTTTCTCATCATCTAAGTTCACACAGCTAGTAATTGAAGGAGTAGGAGAGTGAATCCTGGTTTATCTCATTCCAAACTTCCTGCTTATTCATGAACTTTGGGCCTTGTTTTGTGTCGTGTTCTTTTGTATTGTACATCTTTCTCACAAATCAGTTCCAATATTGATGGCAACAACAAGATGGGTAAAATTGTCTGCTAACTCACATCAAAGATCTCGAAGCCAGCAATGTCCAAGACACCGATGAAGTACTGCCGGGGCTGCTTGGTGTCCAGCTGCTGGTTGATGCGGGTGACCATCCACAGGAACATCTTCTCATAGACGGCCTTGGCCAGTGCACCCACTGAGTTGTACACCTTCACAGACAAGTGATGCTGGTTGGTTGGCATTCTTAAAGACATCTTGGGAGGCCTGGGCTGAGCACATCCTCCTGAGCTCTTGCACTCACCTGCTGCACGGTCTGCCCTTTGGTGACATACTCATTGCCGACCTTCACCCTGGGGTAGCAGAGGGCTTTGAGCAAGTCAGCAGAGTTCAAACTTTGGAGATAAGCCGCCTTGTCAGCAACTGCAGAGACATAAGTCAAGTATCCAACGTGATCCACATTGAGCCGCACAACTGATAGATCATGAGTGGATCACTTTATATAAAGTGGAGGAGTGGGTTGAGTTTGTGTATTCCCATCCACCCAAGCAGACATACGCACACCCATGTTTATCGCGGCTTTGTTCACAATAGCAAAGAGCTGGAAACAACCCAAGTGCGCATCAACAAACGAATAGAGAAGCTCTGGTATATTCACACAGTGGAATACTATGCAGCATTGAAAAACAAGGAACTCATGAAATAGAATACAAAAGGGGTGACTCTGGAGGATATTATGCTGAGTGAAATATCTCAGTCACAAAAGAACAAATATTGCATAGCGCCACTATTGTAAAACAGGAATGTCATTGGAGTTGAGGGAAGACAGAAATGGAGGGGAGGAATGATGTATACTGCATTGAAACAGATGAGAGAGAGAACTGTTTAAAAGTGATATATGATAGGGCATTATTGTCATGACAGGAGTCCAGAATCAAGGCTGCACAGTGGAGTGGACTTGAGAGGAGGGATTGCTTAACAATGAAAGAGTTTTTCTTTTACTTTTCAAGGAGATGAGTGAATTGGGGAGGAGGGGTCAGCAAGGGAGAAAAGTGCAACAATGAATGACTGGAAACCCTAAGTATCTGTAAATTTTCATGACAATTAACTTTAAAAAATATGAAAAAAAGAAAGAAATCTGAGTTTGGAATGGCCTTCTTCTGGCCTATATTTTCTTACTAAACACGGAAGGAGGTGTATTTCATACCTTCAGTGCCATCTGGCTCAGCCTGCTCCTCACGCTGCTTTTGTTTGAATTTCATGTTCCCATAGTGCATCACGGCCCCTGTGAGCTTGTAGATGGACACTCTTTCATCAGACGTGAAGCCTAGGATGTCAATGGCACTCTACCAGGAAGACAATGGGGCACAGGTTAGGAGAGTAGGGACTAACTTATTTAGGGAATTTTATACTCTTTCTGAAGGTAATCACATCTACATTAAGTTGCTATTCTCCTTATATATACTGGAATTTTTAAAAAGTGTGTGTACATGAGAGAGAGAGACTTACATCGGTGGCCATCAGTTCTTCTTGGTCATCGATGCTGGGGACAGTGATCTCTCCCTGACTGACGAAGGCGTAGTCATACGGGTTGGTGGTGATCAGGAGCATTTCTGGGTACATAAAATTCAGAGTTTTACATTAGAGTATATGGTTTACATTACAAATAATGTATAGATTAACATATAATACAGTTACATATAATGCAGATGTTATATTAACTACCATCCTGTGAATTTAAGTTCTTTCGTACCAATTAGATCTGGCTTCTTGTTGGACATGATCTGATAGAAAATATGGTAGCTTCTTTCTGCCTTCAGCTGGAAAGTGACTCTAGACTTCTCCAGAAGATCTGAAAGGGAAATAGGTTTAAGGGGCAAATTATGAGGTGATGCTGGAGCTGTTTTGAAATTTTGCATCATTAGCTAAATCTTACCAACCCCATGTTTCAGCTGCCTGTTCCCCCAGGGTACCATGCATAACAGTTCTGCAAACACTTCTGCCCTTATGTTCACAGTCTCAAGAAAGAAAAAGAAATGTCCCTGACCCAGGACCTATTCACTTCCCATACAGAAGATCCTTGACATTTGATGTATAGTTTTTATTAAAGAAAATTTCTTTTTGCCTTGTAATTGACTCAGAGGACTTTTGCTTCTCTGAGATATCCAGTCACTCTGTCGTGGAGCCACATTTGTTGAAACAGTAGCTAGACAGATTAGACTCCATCCATAAGCACATCTTAGAAAAATGTCAAGTTCATCCCGAGGCTGAGAAGGTGGCAGTTGCCAGTTGTTAGCTCATGACTCAAGTGGGCAAAGCACACATTGGGCTATGGCGAAGGCTGGCTTTCACCACCGGCATGCTTGGCAGCAGACTGGTGTGCTCCAGGCTCCAGGCGCAGCAGGCGCTTCCCAGTGCTCCTGTCATTTTTGGATTCTATTTTAGAGGGCCTGTTACTCACATGTTTCAATATCAGCAGAAGCCAGCTTGCCTGTGGTACCAAAGTGGATCCTGATGAATTTACCCTTGCAAAGTAAGAGAGATGGTGTCAGATGCGAAACTTGAAGTTACCAAGACTCAGGCTTGCTTTCTCTGTGTTTGAAGTAGAGACTAAGCCACTTACAAAGCGTGAGGAGTTGTCATTCCTCACAGTCTTGGCATTGCCAAAGGCCTCCAGCAGGGGGTTGGCGCTGATGATTTGATCTTCCAGAGTCCCCTGCAAAGAGAAGCACAGTCTGATCCTGGAGCATTTCTACCTGAGAGCCCAGCAGAGCCTTGATTCTGTCCCGGGAGGGCTGCCCCACCTGCATTTTGCCAGAAGGAGCCTCCTCTTTCTTCTTCTCTCCAGTCACTGCAATTGTTGCAAAATACTGGATGACACGCTTGGTGTTCACAGTCTTTCCTGCTCCGGATTCTCCGCTGTTCAGCACAATTCAAACATATGTGGGAAATTAAGTGTGGTGACAAGTGAAAGTGCCTCCCCCCAGCCACACTTGGTAGCTCACATATCTATTTCTATGCTTCTCTCCCAGAGAGTTCCAGGTCTTTCTCTTTGGCATTCATGGAGCTCGTATTACCTCTGTTGCTTTGCACTGACAAAGGATAGGGATGTTTATTCACTATTCAGTCTTCACTGAAGATGTATTTTATGGTTGTTTTACTGTACCAGGCTCTTTTCTAGGTTATGAGAGTTGAGGTTTGGAATGTCCAAAAAGGCAGCCACCCAACAAGTATATGATAAATGGAACAATTAGTAAGACATTTATTCTTCAGTGATATGCTTATTCTTCAGCTTCTTAGACTAGAGATGACCCAAGTTAGGCTTTTGAAGGAATAGACATTTCCTAACTTAAAGGACTAGTCCTTAAAAATAAGGGCCTGGTAATAGGCCCAAGCTTCTCTACCTTCATAAGGCTGTTATGTTTCTCCGTCCTGGGACTGTGCTCTGGTCCTGTTCAGAGATGGTGTTTTATGGCTCCTGTTCTAAGGAAAGTTCTACAGTACTTTCTAGACTAGAGTGGTGAGTACTATAATTCAGACAATTCAGTTCTTTCACATGTCCAATAAAGGGACAAAGCACCATCCAGCTACAGCCTGGTAATGTCATTTTGCTTAAGTATTAACTAATTAATGTCTCCTTTTGTCTGTCATGTTCTAATTGAAAATAAAACATTAATAAGTCTTAGAATAGGAATACATACGTGATCAAGATAGACTGATTCTCCCGGTCTAAAGAGGGAAAAAAGTGGGAGAGTTAGTATAATTATCAGGATATTGAGCCTACATGCCATTTTCAATAGATTATTATAGAATTACTTATAACTGTGATTAAGACTTTTAAATTGGAGAGTAAAAATAGAATATGTTGTCAAATCTTAAGTTCCTTAATTCCCATAGGAAATAGGTCTTTTTGGTTTGACGTAAAGGGCAATGTATTACAAAATTAGATATATTCCCTAGTTCTTGTCTGTAGATTTGCATGACATACTGTCCACAGATTCAGATATGTAGCAAAAAAAAAAAAGAATACTAAGAAGGTTGGAAGCAAGAGTGGCACTCACTTCCTAAACCACATGCCTATGGAAACTCTGTGAACTTGGAGAAACGACGATATTTATAGAAAGGCATCAGATCTTTTGTTCATAGAGTCGCTGAACCATGCTCAACTTGACAGCAGTCAACAACAACATCTTAGGAAGGATCTGTAGTTTAAAACAATCGAACATTTTCAATAAGACTGAAGTTGAAGTTTGACTTCTAAATGGGTCATTTGGATTCGTTCAAAAAGCAGCAAAAGATCCTTCTCCACATACTTCATTCTGAGTGGCTGTCCCAAAAGTGTGTCTATGGGTCAAAGGAAGACTAAAAAGAGAATGGTTCAATCAGAAGAAAACTTTTTCAAGGGAAGCAAAATAATAGCTCCTGCTTATATGTGCCTAAGTCCCAAATCCCACCTTTATTCAAGGAGAGGCTAGTATAGCTGAACCGTGTCTGATGACAAGGCTTCCAGACTTATCTAACTTAAAATCAGCAGAAACTTAAGCAATAGGAAAGACAGAGTATATGTATTCTTTTCAGATGGAATGGTCCATTTATTACTTAAAATGACTCCTGTTATCTGAGCACACAGAATGGATCATGTATTTCTTTTCTTTCCTTTCCTTTTTTAAATCATGTGTTTCTAAGCAAGGAGATTGTAAACAAATTTTGATAGGATGGATGGAGCTAAGCAGCCTGGTCTGGCCCAATCACAGACTTGGAACCAGGAGCACTGACTTGTGAATCCAGTGTGGTGATGTCTGTCTACCTCTCTGGGCCTCAGTTACTTCTATACAACCAGGAAGTTGGATTATCTATAAAGGTCTTTTTTATTTTATCTCTAACCCTTCATTATATGCGAGATAAAATAATTCTTATGGCAAAACAAAACATCACCACTCAGCTGAGTCACTCACCAGTCAGCATGAACTGATAGGCGTTGTCAGAGATGGAGAAGATGTGGGGCGGGGCCTCCTGGCGCTTTTTGCCTCGGTAGGCCGTCACCACCTCTGCGTTGTACACCGGCAGCCACTTGTAGGGGTTGACGGTGACACAGAAGAGGCCCGAGTAGGTCTGCACCAAAATAAAAAGTCAAGTCATTTCTCGGGACATCATGAATCACCCCCACCGCACCCCTCCCAGCTGTCAGGTCATGAGAATGGGCTCACGTAGATCATCCAGGCCGCGTAACGCTCTTTGAGGTTGTACAACACGGCGGGCTCGTGCAAGTGGGTCATCATGGCCATGTCCTCGATCTTGTCGTATTTGGGAGGGTTCATGGGATAGACCTGGTCATCTTTAACTGTTACAGTCTGTTGAGGTAAATGGGAAGTCAGATCAAGGGGTGTCAGCTGCCCTAACCCCAGAACACAAAGCAGAACCCTGACCCCAAAGCATCTCCAGGTGGTGTTGTACTCACAGTTCCACCTTCTGTCTTGACTGTCACCTTCCCAGACTCCCTGCTCTGCACTGTTGCCTTCACAAAAGACTCCTTGGCGTCCACCACAAAGACCGATGACTTGGCGTCGAAAGGCTTGTTCTGGGCCTCAATTCGCTCCTTTTCAGACTTTCGGAGGTAAGGAGCAGCGTCCCCAAAAACCGCCATCTCAGCGTCGGTACTCATGGCTGCAGGTCACTGTCTGCGGCCCAGTCAGAGACCCCGCCTGGCAGACGAGCGAAAGAAATACCATAGACTCAGAAGTGGAGCGATTCCTTTTGAAAAATAGCAATCCCTCCTTTATTCACGGGCTAGTTGGACACTTGACATTGTATTGGGTACAGCCACTTCCTTGGCTCAATGGTGGATGAAACGCCAGCCCCGGTGTGATGTGCCAGTGCTGACAGACACTTAATCATGCATTTGGAAAGAGGCTGTTGTTTCTGGCGCTCCTACTGTGATATTTTAGCTGCTCTCTCTGTTTCATTTGTCGTGTATTGATCTTTATAAGCGGCTTGTCTTTGGCTTATAAAGAGCATAAAGCTACTATGATGGCAAGGTGGAATCAGGGCTCTTTCATGCAAAGGTCTTTATCTTCCCAGTTGGATTATAAACTCTTTGTGAGCAAAGAACACTTCTTCTCTGGCATCCCCTTCACATCTCTTAGAAAACATGCTGGAGGCAGAGAAAGGGCCCAGAGCTGGCTTAGAGAATTAAAAAAAATAATTGAAATATGTTGCAACAATTACGGGAATTATCTTGTTGGTGGTGAAATCTTTTTATTATATCACTTGAGACTTATATAGACTATCTAATATAAAAGAAAGAAATGTCATAAGCTTTGTTTTGCATCATATTGTTTAAAATAATTCATCCTTATATATCAGTTTTTCTGTTTCTCTAAGAGTATTGAGAAATCTCACTTCTTTATGTGTCTCTATTGTTTCTCAGTGACTTATTATGAAGCATTATTACCTTTGCTTTCTTGCTCTGCTTCTAGTATCCCTAGACAATTTTCACAAAACCTCTTCTTTTAAAGAAAGATCTAGCTGTTTCTTTTAAAGAAGGAACTAGATGTTTCCAGTAGAAACACTTCTGACTACTTTCTTTCATTTATTCGTTTAGTAATCTCAATAGCCATCCAATATTCATAGTTTATAAAATTAGATACCTTTTTCCCCAGGAAAGCACAGAGCATGGATAAGCTTTCTCATTTTCACATTCAAAATTGCTATAACTCAGATAACACAAGATAACTGTGTATTGCTGAAAATTTTCATACCATGATTTAAAAAAAAAATAAAATTCCAGTTTTAAATGAGGTGCAGATCTAAGAAGCCTTTTCAAGGCAAACCTTCAATATACTTATCCATTCTATGTTATATAATCTGGAGTAGAAGTTTAGTAATTTGCATTTTTATTTATAAATGAATGGTAATATCATAAAATGTTGCATTGCACATTATAATTAAATGATTTTAAAAACAAACTACAGGGCTGAAAATGGAGAAAAATCATGTATAACACTCACAAAGTTTCTGAGAAAGCATTTTCATAGATTGCAAGGGACATGAGTTAATGAGACCATTTTCAAGTACCCCTCACAGTTTTTCAAGAAAAGCATTAAATTTAAGTTCTATCATTTTTAAAAAATTCTCCTACCACTCTCCAGAACACTGCACAAGATTCCTTGCACCCTGATGGAAATGAGAAGGGGGGGGGAACCCCAGGATCTTACCTTAGAGGTGCAACCTTGAAATGGGTCAGAACTGTAAGAAAAAAAAAAGAGAATATATCTTCTGATTAAATTATAGCAATTCCTACTATTATTATAGTTCTAAACTGTAAACTTGAAAATGGCTGGATATGCTAAGACATATAATTAAAATCACGGCAGGGTACATTGGTGCTTCCCTGGAAGGGCTGCCAGGGACATCAGGACCCAGGATGTGTGGCATGCGTGACGGCAGCCAGCGTTGATTCTTCTCATCCCTCACTGCCCTTCAGACAGAGCCTGACCTCACACACACTTACCTTGAAGCTTTATGAGGAAAGACAAGTCAGACTCATTCCAAGGGTACTTTTATAGGATCAAATATGGAAAACACTTAGCCTCCTCCTCTTTCTTAAAACATATTTGGCAAAACATGTTTTTGGCAATGAAGGTCTCCAAGCATAATTCCCCTCATATTAAAGATGTTTGGATATAATTAGAAAGATTTCCTCTCACATTGGGTTAAGTATCTGAATCAATCTCCTATAAATAATTTGAGTTGTTGGCAATCTGAAAGTGATCTGCCTTTGGAATAATGTAAGGTGTTGTTTCAAAGACAGCTCTGTTCTGGAATCCCTGGACTTTGTTGCCTCCTGCTCTTCTGTTTCACCCATTTGCCTGAGTGAAGTCTTTTCAACTGCCCAGCACAATTGCAAAACTTACTATACTCAGGAGAGGAGTTTCTCCTTTTCTCCAAGGTGTTATTAAAATATTTTTTCCAAATTTATAAGTGCTTTTTCAAGAATGCTGGCAGATTTAATCCTCACAATTGCTTTGTGCAAAGCAGCCAAAGATAGTATCTTTTGCTTCCACCAGTTGGTTGCCTCTGATTCATTATCAAATCATGTTTCCTCTTCAGGCTTGCTCCAAATTGCATTTCCTTGCTGAACTCTGAGATATCCTGCTTTCTCTTGTGTTCTTTGTACATGTTACGTGTGAAATTCTATCTCCTCAATGTAGCTCAAGATAGGAAAATATTGGAAAACAGGACAGTTCTCTTTCTAAAGCTTCTGGGACTTCTGCCCCATCAGCTACCCATGGTATATATTTAACATTTTGCTCACAAAAAAAATCTGAATATTCTTTTGAGTTTTTCATTTTATAAATATTTCACTTTCTTGTTTCTATGACCTTCCATCTCTTTATAACAATATTTCTTGTCTGTAACTGGGACCAAATTTACCTGATAGATCTCATTTTGTACTTTTAACTGTATAAACATCTTTGTTTTTAACTGGCTGGCTGAAATAAAAGGTTGTTTGTGAAAGTAGATCTGTGAGTATACTGGTTGTAGTCACATGATTGTATTACTGTAAGGGACTATGTATCTTTGTTTCCTATTAAGTTACTGAAATCCAAAGAGTGGGAGACTCTCCAGAAGTCCCACAGCTGTCTAGAATATGGTCACCTGATTAGTAGTACATCATGCCTGCTTGTCACCCCCTTCCACCTGGAGTAGCTTAAGGCCACCAGAAGGGTCACCAGGAAGTATGCATCTGA
Organism: Elephantulus edwardii; assembly: GCF_000299155.1. NCBI lineage: Eukaryota > Metazoa > Chordata > Mammalia > Macroscelidea > Macroscelididae > Elephantulus > Elephantulus edwardii. The sequence goes on from NW_006399983.1 coordinate 2,078,250, forward strand.
TTGAGACTCCCCTTGGCAATTCTTAGCCACTTTTCTCCACAGGTACACAGTTTTACTTTCTTACGCTCTGTTCCTTGGGTCTGCAAGGTGTGAGTGATGAGGTGTGAGTTCCAGGGAAAGAAAACATTCTGATATTTTTACAGAGGATTTGATGGATATTTTAAGATAGCCTTTTAATCTATTTGGGACAAATTTGTATAACTAGAAGCAAAATTTTTATTTTGGTCATTATTGCCGATTATGAGGCACTAACATCCATTAGTGGGTGATGTGGAAACAAGGTGAATAAATACCAGTGCAGTGAACACAGTGATTTCACGGACTCCCTGTTTACACAGAACACTGTTCCAATGTTACACAGTGAGCCCAGTGTGCCTGTTAAACCACTTCCACGCATCTGAGTTCAAGCATTCTCACACAATACCCTTAAGTAAGATACTCTTACTTTCTATGTTGGTGATAAATGACCCTTTAGGGTTTTTTTAATGACCTCTGGGAATGTTTGGTTTTGGCTATACCTCTCCTTGAATCAAATTTTAAATCTTTATCTTCCAGGACAAATTCTATGAATAACGATATTGCTACCATTTCTATTTTTGGGGGGCACCAAACTCATGCTTATCCTTAAATTTATTACATTAGGATAATCTATCTTGAGATTTACAGTTTAATGGCAGTTTTAGTCATTTGTTTAAGCTTTTTACTTGAATAGTAAATTGGTTGTGAAGTATAGCTTGTTGACACTATTTTGTAGTGTAACAGTAATATTTACTGTTGTCTCCTGACTTTATGGCCACCCTGTAGGTTTCATAGGAATGGGAGTAACATTTTATCCTTTCAAATCCATAATGTTACTGACTTAATTGTGCCCCCCAAAAATGAGGGTGGTAATTTCTAACTTCTATACTATGGTTATAATGCCAATTGGGAAATAAGTTGATTTTTTTGGTTAATGAGGTAAGATTACATATTCAGTTAATCTCTTCTGAAATATAGAAGAGAATGAGCAAACTCAGAAGCAGTGATGAGGAAGGACACATTAAATCACCTGAAGATCAAGAAGCTCAAGAAAGACAAAGACCTCACTTCAGAGTTGAAAGAGAGAGAACGGGCCTTCCGCTGGAGCCAACATACTGAATTCAGACTTCTAGTCTCCTAAACTTTGAAAAGAGGAATTTCTGTTTGTTAAATAAAGCTGTTCGTGGTATAGCAGCAATAGATAACTAAGAAACACTCCATATGGTCGTTCTGTTTATTGCCATCAATGGTAAAAACCTTTATGGGTTAGTAACAAAACTGTGGCTTTGTATTTTTGTAATTATTGTACTTGTTGAGTACCATGGACTGCTAGGAAAACAAACAGGTTCATCCTGGAAAGGGTTAAACCGGGTGGCTCCTTGGAGACAAGGATTCTAACATACTTTGGACATGCTGTGAGGAGAGACCGGTCCTTGGAGAAGGACATCATGCCTGGGAGGGTGGAGGGACAGCACAGGAGGGGAAGGCCATCTATGAGGTGGATTGGTTCAGTGACTGGGATAATCAGGATGGGAGTGTCAGAGACAGTGCGACTGGCACAGGACAGAGCAGAACAGGACAGGCTGTTGTACATAGGGTCGCTATGAGTCACAAGTGATTCAACAGCACATAACAACAACAACAACATGTGCCATCAAGTCAGAACTGACTCATAGCTGACCCTCCAGTAGTTTTTCAGAGGCAGTAAATTGGTCAAGCAAGAATACCCATCCTTCTCTAGCGAAGCTGTTGATGGGTTTGAACTGCATGCTTTTGGGACTGAAGCAAAGCTTCTTACCACTAGGCCACCAGAGATCCCTTTCTATTCCAAGTAATAAGTAATGACAAGAAATTATACAGTTTGGTCGGAATTGCCAATATAAGAACAAACACAGTGCCATCCTTCACATAAACTTGTAAAATTAGGTTCATGTTAAGGAAAACAGGAGATGTTGAATAAAGGTTGGATGAAGGGGAAGACAATATAAAGTAAAATATTAGTCAGACACTGTCATTAATTACTCTAGTCAGTTGTAACTAATGTTATAAAACAAATTATGAATGAATGAAAAATCAATATAATTTTGTAAACTTTCTCTCAAATAAAAAAATTTTAAAAAGTAAAAATGACTTCTAGATTTCTGATCATTAAAACAGGCTTCCTTTATAAGCAAAACTTTTATAATCTTTAAGTGTTACTATAAACGTTAAATGAAAGAAAGGCGCAAGTACTTCATAATGGCAGCTTCACTGTAGTTATTTGATAACTTTGTAATTATTCAAACCTTGCCATTACTTTATAGGAGAGAGAAAAGACAAGACCAATCTAAAGATACCATTTGCAAAGTTCTTTTACTCTTTATTTCCTTTGCCATCGGGAAAAATTGGCAATCATTATGGAAAGACATGACTGAAGGTTTCACATTGTGTGCCTCTCTCCAGTCATTCTGTAGCCTCATGGCCTTCACTCTTCACTTATGACTTTGGTATGAACCTCCCGGCTCTTCACCCGCAGCTTGTTGACCTGGGACTCCGCGATGTCAGCCCGCTCCTCGGCCTCCTCCAGCTCATGCTGGATCTTGCGGAATTTTGATAGATTGGTGTTGGATTGTTCCTCCTAAGAATAAAAATGAAATTGTAAGGAACCCATCTTATGCATCTCTGTAGACTCTGTAGGTCTTAAGAGCAGAAAGGACTATTGGAGAAGCATGCAAGAATAAGGTGGTGATTTTAATTCAAATTTTATCTTTACTACAGTGCCTTTACAATGAAATATATGTTGAATATAAGCATATATATTTTTTAACATCTCCAAACTGAAGTGGTTTCCCCCCTTCCCTCCTATTTTAGATGTAAGGATTCTGTTGAAAGATTCCACAATATAGAATATCCCTTACGGTGTAGGAATTGAATCTAGTAAATTATGGATGAACTTTTTTCCCAGTAAGTAAAGGTGTCAAGTGTTTTGCAATCTGCATCTCTCCATTTTCAGAAGCAGTTATGAAATGACTTATTTAGTCAGCTTGGCAATTTACATTATCTTTGGGGGGAGGGAAATGATCTATTGAAGATTTTGACTGTATTGACAGTATTACCTTTCTTTAAAAAAATTCATTTAGTTTGTTTATTTTTCATTTCAATGAACATCTACAGAGATTTTGGAATTCCATTCATTCATTGTTGCACCCTTCTCCCCCCACAAACGCCTACCCCCTACCTCCCCGTTTGCTCCTCTCCTTGAAAAGCAAAAGAAAAACTCCCTCATTGGTACACAATCCCCCCGCACCTCCCCAAACCCCACCCCCTACCCCCAAATATAATCCACTCTGCAACCCTCATTGCACACTCCTACGATAAAAATAATGCCCTAAAATATAATACTTTTAGACTATTCTCTCCCCCATAGACTTCAATGCCGTAAACATATTTCATCCAGTTTTTCTCAGTCTTACCCCCACCCCAGTGCCAGCCTCATTCTACAACAGTGGCACCATATAGCATTTGTCCCTTTGTGAGAATTACCTTTTAACTGTTTAAAAAGAATTGTCTGTGGGAATGGTTTAGCCTTTCTCATTCCTACTATTAGGGATTTGCATGTTCTCTAATTTTCTTTGATTAAATTAGTTATCAGCATATTAATTAATCTGCAGAGAACTTGATATTATACTTATCGGCATTTAATTATATGAAATTAGAAGTTATTAGATATTATTTAAATCACCAAAATAGAAAAGAGTATCCTCTAACTCATTAGTTTCTATCTTTATAATTGACAGTTCTTACTTCCATGGTTTTATTTTTATTACTTATAACTTTTCAATTGTACTATCAGGTATTTCACTTATCATTGATTAATAATAAAAGTATTTAGAACTATGAATTGACCTCCAAAGTCAGTTTTGACTACATTTATAAGTGTATAAGTAATTATATTCTTTGTAATTTCTCTTTAAATATAATTATTTCTAATCATATTTTTAGTTCCAACTCAACAAAAAACTCAGTGTTTTTTAAAAAATATTTAGGTATTTTGGAATTTTTGTTTCTATTTTCTAATTTTATCCCAATCTTATTACATTATATCCAGACAATATGGCCTATATATTATTTTGGCTTTAAATTTTTGAGGGGCTTTATTAAGAAATAAAATTTTACTTTTAGGTAAAACAAACTATTAATATACAAATTATCAAAATGATGCAAATTTTAAATTATTTTAAAAGTATACAGTATCCTATACAGCAGTTTATTTCTACCAAGGAGTAATAAATTTAATCATTTTTATATGCTTTTCTTAACTCAAAGATGTCTCCATTTTATTCTATGTTAGAGATACTTACAGCCTCCTCAGCTTGTCTCTTGTAAGATTTTACTTTTGCCTGAAGTTTATCTACCAAGTCTTGAAGTCTGAGAATATTTTTGCGATCTTCTTCTGTCTAAAAGATTATAAAAACAGTAGGACTTTATTTTAAAAGCAAGTAGGACTTTATTTTAAAAGCAAGTGACAAGTGCATCATTGCATGTGAATATTTCATATATGTATGTAGAGTGATAGGGAAAGGCAATTGCCATACCTGGTAGGTGAGTTCCTTCACTCTCCTCTCATGTTTGCGAAGACCCTTAACAGCCTCAGCATTCCGCTTTTGCTCACCCTCAACTTCTCCTTCGAGCTCACGTACCTACACATAAATAGAACTATAAGAAGCACATTTCTCTCATAAGGTGTTTGGGAACAGAGGAAAATAAGCTGATGTTTGGAGACCCACCCTGGCCTCCAGTTTCTGGATCTGCTTCTTGCCACCCTTCAGGGCCAGCTGCTCAGCCTCATCCAGACGGTGCTGCAGGTCCTTCACGGTCTGTTCCATGTTCTTCTTCATCCTCTCCAGGTGGGCGCTGGTGTCCTGCTCCTTCTTCAGCTCCTCGGCCATCATAGCGGCCTGGTGAGAAAATAAACCAAAGGACTCAATAAGATACAGCTGTCGAGAATTTCGACGCTGAATAAATGTAGGCGTGCATCTGCTTCTCACGTCAGTGATGGCCTTCTTGGCCTTCTCTTCAGCGTTGCGGGCTTCCTGGACAATGTCCTCCATCTCTCCTTGGATTTGGGAAATGTCTGTCTCGAGCTTCTTCTTGGTGTTGATCAGGCTGGTGTTCTGTTTAAAAATAAGTTACGAATACAACTTTCATCTTGTCATCATGGTACTTACTAGTAGCCATTTTTTTGAAAGCCAGTTTAGATAGAAATTCACAAGTCAAAACTCCCGTTAGAAATGGTATTAAATCTTGTTGTTGAGTACCACCGTTGAATCAGAATCAATAGCTGACTCTCTGGAGGATTTTTAGAATCAGTTAATCACGGGAGGAGATTACCCATTTTTTTTCTCCCATAGAGCAGCTGGTGGATTTGAATCTCCTGTCTTTGAGATTGCAGTGCAGTTTCTTATCATTAAGCCACCGGAGCTCTGTGACATTAAATGTTAAGTTAAATATATAGTTCAAATATATAAAGTAT
>NW_006399983.1:2084574-2088968 GCF_000299155.1 Elephantulus edwardii
GTGGTTCCTCTTCAGCTGGTCAATTTCCTCATCTTTTTCTGCAATTTTCCTATCGATTTCAGACTTCACTTGGTTCAACTCAAGCTGGATGCGCATAATCTTTCCCTCTTCGTGTTCAAGCGATGCCTTAGTGAGACCAAGAGGTGACATTAGCAGACAATGAAAATATTAACATTATGAATTTTTTCTGAACACTTTGTTTCAGTAATTTGCAGCTGTGTGTCTTGTCTTTTAGTCTATGTGCAGGGGCCTAATTCTTTTCTCATTGTTTCTTTTTAATGCACAATTTGACCTGTACCTCTGCTTCCTCTAATGCAGCCTGAAGTTCTGACTTTTCTTGTTCCACCTGCTTCTTTATTTTCTCTAGCTCGTGGATACGTTTCCCTCCTTCAGCGATCTGCTCCGTGAGGTCAGAAATCTCCTCTGATATTGGGGGTAAAAGGTACATGTTTGGTCAGCCAGATACCATTAAAGAAACAATCCTCCCAGGAAGGAATGTCATTGAAAGCAAAAGGAACTCACGCTGCAAGTTTTTATTCTCTCGCTTCAGGGTTTCAAGCTGATCCAAGGACTCCTCATAGGCGTTCTTCATCTTGAACAGCTCAGTGCCGAGGGACCGGGCCTCTTTCTGGGAGGCCTCAAGCTCTGCATGCGTTTCCTCATACTTCTGCTTCCATTCTGCCAGGATCTGAAAAAGCCCCCAGAGCATTTAGCGACAGTAAAGGCCAGAGGAAAATGATTGGCACATGGGCTTCAGCACATATCACCTTGTCGAAATTCCTTTGCTTCTTGTCAAGAGCCGCACAGGCAGCATTTGTTCTTTCCACATCGAGCATGAGGTCTTCGACCTCATTCTGCAGCCGCTGCTTCGTCTTTTCAAGGGAGGCACATTTGGCGTTGACAGCTTCAACGTGCTCCTCTGCTGCCTGCAGACGCTGGGCCAGCTTCTTCCTTGAAAAGGATGTACATTTTTAAGAGGACTGACATAGGGGCTGGGGGGAGACTGAGAAAGATGGGATAAATATTGATGAGGGAGAGAGCTATTTAAAAGGGATATATGACTAGATGTTATTGTTATGACAGGAGTTCAGAATGAAGGTGGCTTGGTGGAGTGGATTTGAGGGGGATTGAACAACAATGAAAGCATTTTTTTAAGAGAAGGGCAAATGGTGGGGGGAATGAATGGAAATCCAATGTCTCTAAACTTTTGTTAAAATAAACTGAAAAAATGAAAAAGAAAAGGATGGACATTTTTAGAGAGATGTCAAGCAAAACAGGGCTTGTGAACTATTACCACATTGAAACTTTGGGCTTGCCAAATTGATACTATGCATTCATTCATGCAGCAAATCTTGATGCACCCCTTTTATGTACTCCTGGGTACCCAGCAGTGAACAAAACACAGAACTTGCCACTTGAACCATACCAAATAGGAAGAGTGAGAAACAGCTAGGAAGCAAATACACAGATAGCATACTGAAGATGTAAGTGCGATGAAAACAAATTAAATCAGAAGAAAGATGCACAACTACCCTGATATTCAGGGAGAGTCTCCCCTTTCCAAATAGAAGTCAGAATGTGAGCCAGAAGGAAATATGGAAGAGGCATGTTCTGGGCAGAGGGAGGCAAACCAGTAAAGGCAATTGCACTGCCATTGAGTCTCTCCCAACTCCCTACAAACTTGCAGGACAGAGCAGAACTGCCCGTTGCTTTCCAGAGGCTGTAAGTCCTGATGGGAGTGGACTGCCTCCTCCTTCTCCTGAGGATTGGTTCATAGATTTGTACTATGCACTTTTTTAGTAACAATCTTCCACTTAACCCACTATGCCACCAGGGCCCCTAGCAGAGGGAGCAGGTGGTGCAGAATTCTGAGACAGCCATGAACTTGGCATGTTGAACAAACAGCAATAAGACCTCTACCTGCACAGTCATTTGTTAGTCTTTGTTTCCTTAACTAGGTTTTAGGCCTATAAGACAAAGACCATACTTAAATTTTTCATGACTTATTATCAGTGTATGATAAACAAAAGACCTGTTGCAATGGAATTGATGCCAACTCTGCCAACTCGCATTGATTCTTTTGATGACAAGAATAGAACAGCTCCGCAGGGTTTTTGAGGCCCTGAATCTTAATAGAAGCTATCTTATCGCTTTCCCAGGGAGTGGGTGGTGGATTTGAATAGCTGACCCCTCAGGTGTCAGGCTCGCAATCTAATGCTTAACCATTACACTAGGACACTTCAGTGTATGAAATAAGAGCTCACTGCTGTTGAATGGATCCTGGCTCCAAGTTTCTGAGGCTGTAAATTATTATTATTTATTATTATTATTGAAAATTTACAGAGACTTTGGATTTCCTTCCATTCATTCATTGTTGCACTTTTCTTCCTGCTCACCCTCTCCACCCAGTTCGTTCTTCTCTTTGAAAAGTAAAAGAAAAATCATTTCATTGTTATACAATCCCTCCCCTGAAGGCCACACCACTCTGCAGCCTTTGATCCAGACTCCTGTCATGACAATAATACCTAATCATATATCCCTGTTAAACAGTTTCCTCCCTCATCTGTTTCAATGTTGTAAATCTTAATGGGAGAAAACTGCTTTCTTTCTCCCTTAGAACACTGATGGATCTGAACCCCTGATCTTTCATTTAGTACTTCCAGTTAGTACCACAACATGTAATGAACCCTGGTGGCCTAGTGGTAAGAAGCTGCCCTGCAATTCCCAAGACACGTGGTTCAAATCCACCAACTGCTGTATGGGAGAAAGATGAGTAATCTCCTCCTGTGTGATTACTGCCTCTGAAAACCCACTGGACAGTCAGCTAAGAGTTGATTCTGAGTCAACAGTACACAACAATAACATCATCAAAGGTCCTTCAGAGAAGGCGTAGAGCATTGGAAAATAAAAATTACTTAAGGGGCACTCGTGAACCAGCTGACTGAACCATCAGAGGTATCTTTCTGATTTGATCTTCTGCAGTCCCTCATGCATATATGCACATACTTGGCCTCCTCCAGCTCCTCCGTGCGCTGGATGGCGTCCGTCTCGTATTTGGTCCTCCACTGGGCAACCTCACTGTTGGCCTTGGACAGCGCCCTCTGCAGCTCAGCCTTGGATTCCTGCTCCTCCTCATACTGTTCCCGCAGCAGGTCACAGTCATGGCGGGAGGACTGCAGGGCGTGGGCCAGGGCGTTTTTGGCCTGTGGAAATGATTATATCATCATTAACTAGATATTTACATATTTCATTTCTAAGTTTAACATTCTTATTAAAAGTTAGTGTATGGAGGGGTAAGGGCCAGGGGAAATGAGTCTTCTAATGATGGCTACCTTTGATTCCTCTTCAAGTTGCCTCTTTAGCTCCTCAATCTGTTGGGTAAATGCTTGTTTGCCTCTGGATAACTGAGACACCAGCGCCTCTTTTTCATCAAGCTGTCGTGAAAATTCACCTAATAGACAAACAGATACCATCTTTTAACCATCTCTTGTCGTTGTCGTTGTTGTTGTTGTTGTTGTTGTGTGTCATCGAGTTGCCTGCAACTCATAGCAACCCTATGTACAACAGTCCTAAACCCTGCTCTATCCTGAACCAATCTTATTATCTTATAATACAGGAAAAGAATATATTCTACAAGTCCATATTATAAATAATTTTTTTTTAATTCTTATCCCTCCAAATTCAAAGTTGAGATGGTAGAGTTCTCTATTGACATTTCCATGCTCTGCATCAAATTTCTGCTCTGTAGGACCTGAGGGCCACAGGCCCTCGGGCCAAGAAGAAAATACAGTCTACATGGGAGTTCTACAGGACATGTCACCTTCCCTTAGAGACCGTACAACTAAAGAGACACTGGTCACAGCATAAAAAAAAAATTGTCAGCAGTTGACATGTTTGGAATCACAGAAGCCAAGAAAGCTTCAGATACGACCTGTCAGATCATGGGTTGGACAATGAAAGATAATTTCTGAAGGGATTTGGCAGATGTGAAAGAGTATCCTAGTGAAGGGTGGAGCTGGGAAATAAGTGGGTCAAGGCACTGGGCTAAGGGCAGGGTGAACACTGTAACTAATGGTTAACTCCACAATGAGGGATTTATCTTTCACTGCTCCACAAATTGCTTCTCTGTCAGATACTCCTCTAAATCTCAACATTCAGATTAAGACAGACTAGGAAGAAGGATTGGCCATCGACTTCTGAAATAGCAGGCCTCTGAAAACCCTATGTACAACAGAACACACGTAGACTAACAGAAAGGGCAACCGAGGTAGAACTTTCAAGTATGGAAATACAAAGGAAGAGGAACAGTTGTAAGCAGACTCTAGTGACTGGAACATGGTATGTGAGAACCATGAATGTAGGAAAATTAGAAATTGTTAAGAAAGAAATGGAAC
>NW_006399983.1:2092088-2122978 GCF_000299155.1 Elephantulus edwardii
ACGGCACATAACAACAACAATAACAACAGATAGTCAATCTACCGCCTAGCTTTCAGTTTGTCATCCTGAGGTGGCTTGTGTTTCTATGATGCTGGGAGCTACCCTATCAGCATTTCAGTTATCAGCAGGGTCACCCAAGGTGGACAGGTATTGGTGGAGTTTACAGACTGAGACGAACTAGGATGCAAGGCTGGTTAATCTACTTGTGAAGTAACCACTGAAGACCTTTTGGATTACAGTCGAATATTGTCCAATACAGTGGTGAGAGATGACCTGGTGGCCAAGTGCATGGTGAGCATTTCATTCTCTTCTATGTAAGGTCACGACAAGTTCAGGCTAACTCAATGGCAACTTACAACAACAGCAACTCGTGAATGGCCGGATCAGTGTGCTGTTAACCCAAGGGGTTTGCCCTAAATCCTAGCCTTCTTTTTTACTGTGCCATTTGCCTTGTACTGGATACTTTCAGACTACAGACACAAACAGTTAAATGCCCAGTTTTGTCTAGAAGGTTGGGGTTTGAACCACACACACACACACACAGGCACACAGACACCTTTTCAACCTGTATGCAGAGCAGATTGTCGGGAGAGTCGCTATGAGTCGCAAATGACTCGACGGCACATAACAACAACAACATGGTGAACATACATTATTCTGAATAAATTATTCTTTAAATGAATACATAAATCCTATTTGTTCTTGCCATAGCTAATTCTTCCCAAGTTATGTGATTTTGTGCCTATTTTAGTGATTTCTTTTTGTTCGATCAAAGAAGAGAGCTAGAATGTCTAGTGAAAATTGTCCATAATTGTATCCAGAACGTGTTTCACTCTGAGATAAATAGATAAAAGGCAACTTAGTCTGAACTAAAAACTCTGAACGCCTGCAGGAGTTCCACCTCCTTCTAACCACCTTTTCAAGGCATTTCTAGAACAGAGCTTGACTCAATCCAATTGAAGCTTTTATCTCCAACATCATCCCAAAATGACCTTGCTCATATGTTGAGGGTCTGAGGTGACATGAACAATATGTTTTTAGCTGCTTTGATTAGGCTCTTCCTTCACCAATCATTTGTCCCTACTCAAGAGCTCCACTCTTGGACCCTGGAGAAGAGGAGAAAGTTACCAGATTCTGTCTGCAGGCGTCCTCGCTGGGTGGTCAGGTCATTGATCAGCCTCTGCTGCTCCTCCTCCTTTGACTTCAGTTCACTCACTTGATCCTCCAGGGTGCGGCACATCTTCTCTAAGTTTCCCTAAGACCAAAAAGTGCAAGTGTATGAAGCCCTTTTAAGCTACTGGTCTTTGTGAGACAAGAACTGGAAATTATTATTTTGATTTATAATAACCAATAAGTTTGTTATAGTCATGTGGCATGTAAAATATATTTCTCCTTTAGATTTTAGAATAGCTGCCTTAAATGGAAGTCCTATTCAATATTAATACAAAAATTTGCAGATTATATTCTAGAGGGACAATTTCATCCAGATTATAATGTATTTTTTTTTCCAAAAAGCATATTCATATCTACTTCCTTGCCTTGTTTTTATAATGAAACTTTGCTTATCAGATAATATTGAAGACTTGTGTTCTTCAATTGGAGACCTAGAGAATGCCAGTGAACTGTGATCAAAAGCTGGTGTCTTCATTTAATATTTGTGTGACATGGCAATATATGTAAGTAACTTCTTAATATTTCAGTTTCTTTCTATGTTAAGAGGAAATAATTGTTTTTAAAAAACAATGTTTTCTTCCACATTCTTGGATTATTGTTAATAATAAATGGCATAATATTCATAAAGTGCCCAGTGCAAATTATGATATATACATGACAAATTATTCTTAATAATAACCATTTCCCATAGTACCTTGGATTTAGAGATAGTTTCTACGTTACTAGCAAGGTCGTCGATCTCCATCTTCATTTCACTCTTCTCCTTCTCCAGCTTCTGTTTGACCCTCTGCAGGTTGTCGATCTGCTCCCCAAGCTCAGCCACACTGTCCGCGTGCTTCTTCCTCAGCGTGGCCGCTGTGGCCTCGTGCTGCAGGGTGGCCTCCTCCAGGTCCCTGCGCATCTTCTGGAACTCGGCCTCCCGCTTCTTGTTCATCTCAATCTGGGCTGAAGTCGCCCCACCAGCTTCCTCCAGACGCTCGCTGATCTCCTCCAGTTCCCGGGAGAGGTCAGAGCGCTGCTTCTCAGCTTTGGCCCTGGAGGCCCGTTCTGCCTCGATTTCCTCCTCCAGTTCCTCAATGCGGGCCTGGAAATGGTGACAAGCACCAGCTCAGCTTCCCAGGCCATACCTTTGACAGCCTCTTTGAGCTGGGCTAGAGGGACACATTCACTTACTTGCAACTCCTTGATTTTCTTTTGCAGTTGAATACCAAGGGCCTGCTCGTCTTCAATCTTGCTTTGCAGATTGCCAAGTTCAAACTCTTTTCTTTTTGAAAAGTAGCAAAGGACAGCAATTTAGTCCACATCTAACATTGGGAAGCCATCTGAGAGCCAGTTTCTCCAATACTTACTTTTTGAGCTTTTCATCATATTGTTGTTTCTCATTTTCAATATCCATTATGGACTCTTGGGCCAACTTAAGGTCACCCTCAAGTTTCCTCTTAGCCCTTTCTAGATCCATTCGAAGTTTCTTCTCCTGCTCCAGGGACCCTTCAAGCTGGACATTGATAGTGCAGAGTCAGAAGGAATGCTTAGCTTTTTTTGAGAAGAAACTAATTTTCTAGATAATACTAGACTTACATCGTCCACTTGCTGTTCCAGCTTGATTTTGGCCTTGGTCAGGGTGTTCACTTTGTCCTCCTCCGCCTGCAGGTCATCCAGCGTCTGCTGGTGGGCCTCCTGCAGGGCTTTCTTCTCCTTGGTCAGCTTTGCTATGGTCTCATCCAGGCCCGCCATCTCCTCTGTGAGGTTTTTCACCTTAGGAAGGAAAAAGATTTTGCATTCAATGTAATAATACATAAATCAGTGGGTTCAGTTTTATGCTTCAATCCACAATTTTAAAAGCATAGACACAAAAACATTGTGTGTATATGACTCGCACCTTGTTCTCAGTGGCGTGCTTCTCCTTTTCAACCTTGGCCAATGTCAGCTCAAGGTCATCGATGTCTTTCTTCAGCTCTGAGCATTCATCCTCCAGCTTCCTCTTCTTGGCCGTCAGCTCAGCATTGATCTCTTCCTCATCCTCAGCTCTCTCAGTCACCTCTTTGATTTTGGCCTCGAGCTGGATTTTGGTTTTGATCAGCTGGTCACACCTTTCCTCTGCATCAGCCAAACCTTCAGCTTCCTAGAGTTGGAAATAAGATCAAAATTTGCGTGAAAGGATAAACTATTTCACAATTATAACCATGTACGTTTCTGCTGTTGGTTCTTTGGGTTTCCTACATTAATTTATTTATGTCTTAAACTTTTTTCCATAAACTACTTGCATTATGAAAATACTTTGTGGGAAAACCAAAATATATCAAATGTTTGAGGTAGCCTATCCCGACCAAAGAGTTCATTCCACAATAATTAGAAACTGCTCCCAAATGCATCATTAGGATATAAAACAGTCAATGACATAGACATCAGAAAAGTTTGATCAGAGATATAGTTGCATGAAAGAGATAGTATTTGAGTTTGATCTTGAGATATGGGTCGGATTTGCTTTTACTAAATAAATTTATTGTATGGCATAGAAAAAGAAGGAAAAGGCATCTAAATGGAAAAATTCAAGATACATTCATTACTGAAAATGTTTTGATGTAGTGATGAAGGGGTCCTTGCTATAATGTTCTTGGTTCAATATGAGTATAATGTCATAAAAAAAGAAAATCTGTCAGCATGCTATGGTCCCAATAACTGGGATTGGGAATGAGAGAGAAAATATAATGGAATATATACCCCTTAGTGATCATCCTTTGACTACTTTAAATAATAAAATGTTTAGGCACTGTCGAACTTGTGTACATTCATAGTCCCAACCCTTGTAAAGTCTTTTATATTAAAAGTTACAAGTACATACAGTGGTTCCCAATAACTAATAGACATTACAACATTCATTAAAACATTAGTGCTGTAACTCATATGCCTTCAGACTCTCACTCTTGTAAAATCAATGACATTAAAAGTTATAGAAGAAACAATGTTCTAAAAAAACAAGTTATAGGTATGTAAGGTTCATAATGACAGACGGGAATTTCTATGCAATAGTCATTGAAATATTAAAATTGTTATTACTGTATTATTATATTAAAACTGTTTTAGTGAGTCTGGAAGTATTTTCTAGAAGTATTTACTTCCTGAAATACTTAAATAAAGTACTTTACTTCTATGTTTGCTGCCCATAGAAATGTACACTATATACTAAGATAAATTTCTGATGAACTAATTTTAAATGCAGATCATAACTAACTATGCCTTCTGTACAAATTCAGTTTAACAGTAGATTTAGGAATGGAGTTCATTTGTAATCCAGTGACTGCCTGTGTGTAATATAGTGTTTGCACAGTTTCTAAGTCACATAATATCTTCTTTTGCAGAATGTGTCATGGATGTTAAGTGAAGTGAACGTGTAGTGGGTATGGGGCAGGTTCTGAGTAACTCTCCAAAGACAGCAGAGTCGGGATATATTTGAGCGAGAAGTACAGAAAAGAAATAGCTTTGCCCTTCTGGAATCTCGCAGTTATAACACTGCCGAGGCTTGACAGAATAAATTAATCTCAATCAACTAGGAAAAAAAATATATAACCATGTGATAAGTACATTATACCAGACCAATCCAGTTTATTCCAAGTGAGAAAATCTTAGAAATGAGATATCAGAATTGATGGAAGCAGTTCTAGAATGATTGATCTGGAAGTGAACAGCTGGACAGAAGGGAAGAGAGGTTGAGAGGAGCCAGAAAAATTTAGTTCTGCTGCAGTAATCTAAGTGTGGCATGATGGGATATGACTGTGGGATACATTCAAAAGGTGATTAAGAGTTTCCAAAATCAATAATAAATAAAAACCAGTAATAACCAATTACTCAAATTTAATCTAGAATACTTCCCAGTGTAAATTGTTCATATTGTGATTATAGACTCATGGATATCTAGCAATTCAAGGATATTTTTGTGCCTAAAATAATTATCTGTAATAACCTCTCTTCAGTATTTTGTTTAGGGTTGTTTCATGTTAAAACCACTTTTATAGATTATCTTTAAATAGAAAAGAAGTCATGATTATATTATTGTTGTTGTTGTGTACAATTAAGTGGAGCCAACTCATTCTTCAGCAGATTTTCAGAGGCAGTAAAGCTCATGAGAGGAGATTGCCCATCTTTCTACCATGGAGCAGTTGCTGGATTTTAACCCTGTGCCTTTGGGTTGGCAGGATAACTCCTCACAGTCAAGCCACCAGAGTTCAGTTGCTGTCAGTTCTGATTCTTGGCAACTTCCTGGATGCAGACTAGAACTACACGATTGGATTTTAAAAGTGGTGCCTTTTCTAGAGCAGTTTGCCAGGCCTTTCTTCTGAGGCACTTCTGGTGGGATTGGAACCACCAACCTTTTGACTAGTAATCAAGGGCTTAACTCTGTGCAGCACCCACATATACCTATAAATCATGTGGTTTGACCGAGTTATGCAGAATGGCTGTGGCTCATTGCCTTAGTACTGGTTTGGGGACACTTATTGGCCAGTGAAGGAATAGAGTGAGCCTTTATTAATGCCATCTGAATGCATTCACCTTCTCACTCCAGTCCGTGTCCCCTGTGCTTACAGTTCAGCCCACTCTCTGTAGTTGGCCAGTACAAACTCTCATCCTAGTTAGTGGTACTCATTGTGCCATTACTACTCACAGATTGAACTTGAAGCTGCAGGTCATTTTTTTCTTTCAACAGTGACACCATCTTTTCTTCTAATTCTTTCCTCTTGGCCTCTGACTTGGCGAGCTCCTCTTTGGTTTTCGCAAACTCTTCCTTCATGGTGGCCATCTCCTTCTCTGTCTCCGCACTCTTCAGCAGCGGCTTGATCTTGAAAAACAGCTTCATCCAGGGCCAGTGCTTGACGTTCATGAAGGCTCGGATGTTGTACTGGATGCAGAAGAGGGCTTCTCTGAAATGTGAATGATGCACATGAGACACTGAGGAGATGAGATGCAGTCTCCCCGTGAACGGGCCAGGGTCTGCTCTCCTCCTGTGTCTCTCTTTCTTTCTAACAAATCCAGAAGAGCAAAGATTGAGGGGCATCATGAAAGTTTATTATTATTCTCTTAAATTTACTATTTTAGTGGCATAGAATACACTAGAAAATATATAATTGATTACAAGTGACAAGAAAACATGCCATTTATTTTCATGTAAATTGTTTTTATATACATATGCACACATATATGCTACTGTCTAGGCAACAATATGAAACGTATTTCTCACTATGGGCTCTAGTCATCTGCATCCTACAGTTTGAGCTATCCGATTCAGTAGTATTTAAAGTCAGTTACTCCATCAAAGTAGTTCACCAGAAAGCTGTGTATTAATTACTCATTAATGTACTCAGGGAAAAAATCTTTCACAGATATATGCTCTCAATAGTCCTATTCATGCTAGATTAATAATAGCAATGATCGTAGAGGAGTTTGTTTCTGCATCTTTTATAAAACACAGCAAAATATTGTTTGTTACATGTAGTTCAGTGTCCCTTACTTAATGGTTCACCCAGTAAATTTGTATTAAAATTAAGTGCTAGGGTAATAGTTTGTTTCCTCTTATGTCCTGGTGTGTTTTCTCTTATTAATAGAACCATATACACTTTATTTGTCTGAGATTTTTAACTTAAAAATTTAAAATATACTCCATGATGGTTATCATCACCTTAGGGTTTCAAGTAAAGGTATATGTCTAATTTATTACAAGAGTCTTATTCATTCCTTCCTACTTTGATGGACTTATATCTAATCTCAATGGTTAGCTACCCCACATGTATTTCTGAAGAAGGAAGATTTTTAGAAATAAATTTCCTTTTATACCTTCTCTCTACCATCTTCTGGTACTCCACTCTTGCCAAGAACCCTCGGCACATGGCCTGGGTGCGAGTAATCAACTGGGCCAACTTGTCATCTCTCATCTCCTCCAGGAGCCCCAGAAGGCCAGCTTTGAAAAAGACCTGCAGACAAGCAAGGCTCCACGTTATTAACTTTACATGAAATGCCAAGGGGCAAGACATGCATCAAGTGAAATGGAGGGAATTATTATTACCTTGGTGTGACCAAATTTATACTGGGTGTGATCAATGTCAATGGATCCAAGGAGCTTCTCAGAAGCCTTCTTGCTGTCAATATATTGTCCTTCAGGGATGGCACTTGCATTTAGGACCTTGTACCTGTTAAAGCCAACATATTTTTGTTTTCTTTCTAATTTGATTTACTGCTGACATTAATGGTTGTGGCTGTTGTTTTTTATGTGTTGTCGAGTCACCTGTGACTCATAGAGACCCTATGTACAATAGCCCTAAACGCTTCTCTGTCCTGGGCCAATCTTATTATCTCTAACTCACCCACTCCCATTGCCTCAGTCACTGAGTCAATCTATCTCATTGAGGGTCTCCCTCTCTAGCACTGTCCCTCCACGGTCCCAAGCATGATGTCCCTATCCAAGGACTGATCCCACCTTGTAACATGTCCAAAGTATCTCATACAAAGCTTCCGAATCATTGCCTCTAAGGAGCAGCCTGGTTCTACCCCCTCCGGGATGAACTTCTTTGTTTTCCTAGAAGTCCATGACACTAATGGTAGCCAGACATTAAATGAGCCTTAAAAAACTAAAGCTCTTTTATTATTAGTCTTGTTCACAAAGTAGGCATTGTTTACATGGATAGTCACTTTAGTATAAACTATTTTTTATTTTCATCAGACTTTGTTCTCAAAAATATGAATGTGTGTGTGTGTGTGTGTGTGTGTGTGTGTGTGTGTGTGATTCTGTTGTTTGTGTGAGAGTGTAAATGTCCAGTAATAAAATGCAGCGTGTTATCCTAACAAGGTGCATTTGGTTTTTAAGGTCCTGAAATTAAGGAAGAAAGTCTTTTCTGAGGAGAGCTCTGGTGGTCTACCTGTAAGAAACTGTGATGCAATTCTGAAGGTACACAGTCTGACTGCACCAGCTGCTTAGCAGGAAAAGAATGGGCAATCTCTTCTCATTCGATTTACTGCCTCTGAAAACCGGCTGGAGGTTCAGCTATGGGTCGCTTCCAATTTGACAGAAAACAACAACAAAACAGTATAAAGTACATTTTAGGTATGGGAAGACATCTTAATCACATAAAATCAAACCACATAAAAGGCTCCTTTCTTCCTACAGTGCCTTGGATCAAGCACTCTGTCAACGGCACCAGAGCCAGGTTTAGGAAGGACCCCACTCCCTGCATCTGCCACCCAGCAACTGTCCGTCTCTCTCTCTCTTTCTTTCTCTCTCTCTCTCTTGATTCCCAAGAGGAGTGGGAGGAAGGTATGAGAAGGTACTGTTGTGTCATATGCCTTCTGATCCTGAACAACACTGGGAAAGTAGTATATGAAATATGAAGATATATGATACCATGTAAGTGGCAGGAAAAAAATCTGTGAGCAGATTGGACTTGGCCTCTTATTTTTAAAAGGCTTTGGCTGCCAGTCTGGGGCTATTTCCAGGCTGGGAAGATGAGTGGAATGGCCAGATTCTGCCAAACTGTGTTTTCTGCTTTGGGATTAAGACTATAGTGTGGCTACTGCTCGCAAAAGGGTGTGAACTGATTGGATTTGGTCTCATATTTAAAAAAGCTTTTGAGCCCTCAGACCTGCAGCTGTCGGGCCTGTTTATGGATCTCCCAAATAAAACAGGCTTCGAAGCAGGAGTGCTATCCAACTGGCCTCTGGAAAGTCAACAAACTTGGAAAAAAGATGAAAGTTTTGTCTTCAAGACTTTCATTAGCAGTCTCTATGGGTCATCTATGACTCTAAGGCACTTAAGCAAAAAGATTTTTTATCCATATCTAACACTCAGAAACAGTAGTTCTTTTAGTTATTCAAGTTAACATGCAGAACTATGTTCTAAGCCAATGAGCATGGTGAATTCCATTAAAAGAATCAACATACTAATATAATGCTATATGACATGTATTTTAAAAGTATTTGAAAGCCTCTACTTTGTGTATTCCTCTTTGTGGCAAATTAAACACATCAAATAGAGATCTATTTGACAGTAAATGGTTTTGTTCCCACTAAATGTCAGGATGAGCCTTGACGAGTCTGACCTCTGTTTGAAGTCTGCATAAAGGATCCTGCTGGGGAACCCTTTCCTGCAGATGCGGATGCCTTCAAGCACACCGTTACACCTCAGCTGGTGCAGCACCAGTTCATGCTCCATGGCACCTAGAAAAGACACGTCCATTTCACTGCTGGACTCCAAACAAAGGGCCAGGGCCACCATGTTTTATGCTTTCACTCCAGAACATCTTACCAGGAGTTTTGGTTTCGTTGGGGATGATGCACCGCACGAAATGGGGATGGGTACTCCTCAAATTGGTCATCAGTTTATTTAGATTCTCCTATAAAATTAGGAAAACTTCTGTTAGTACAGACTCTGGGCATGGCTAGGAGCAGCTGCTGATTTAAAACCATTGTTTGTAGCTGAGTTGAGTGACCTCTGATCAAGCATTATCATTTTAAGGTGCTCGCCTGAGATAGTTTCCCCTTCAGTATCTTTTCTCCAGTGGAGTTGGCAAGAATTAAAACAACCTACCATGTGATTCTTCTCAGTTTAAACAAGCACCATCCTTCTTAATACCCTGGTCTCTGGCTACACATGCATCCAAAAAGCCACTGTTTTCACATACTGTAGGATCATTCTTTCTTCAACTAAACTATAGTTCTCCAGTATGGAAATGAAAAACAGTACCACATTTTCCATTTTTCTACCAAATATAGATTCCCATCTCTTCATCTCTATCAATGTTAGGGCATGAAGATTATCTGTAAAGAGGCTAATCCTCCAAGTTATAAGCAAGGATTTAATGAGCTTAAGAGCAAGGACACCACTGAGGTTCATTACAGTCACTGTAGTAATATTTTCATTGGTCTGCCTGGTGTATTTTAGACTCTGAGTTCATGCCATTGCTTCTTTTCATCACTTAGCTAGATAATGAATGGCAGAGTATTCAGTTTTATGGAATTTCCTGTAAAATAGTCTTCATTGTTTGGCTTAGAGTGAAAGATGAGCTATTACATATTGAATAGTTCAAAGTCCTTCTCACTTATGCCAGACCAACAGGCCAGCTATGCTAGGTCATTAAGGCCAGCTTTTCCTAAATGACTTGTGGAAAAAAAGATCCTGTGCTTTCCAAAACACATTCCCAGAGTCACAGGGGAGTGTGGCAGATGGGTTGTTCCTTACTCTGAAAAGGGCAGATACGGTCTGGAATGAGGAGCCCTTCTTCTTACTACCCTTCTTGGCAGCCCCACCGCCACCAGCACTGGCCTCTGGAAAGAAAGAAGGAAAAAAAGAAGAAGAAGAAAATAGCATTTTCTAAATTGGCATACAGTTCTAAATTGTCAGAAAGACTTGTTATTTTCTGATTTCTTATCAGTGGAACATTTTGAGACCCTCCTGACCATTCTTGACCCTGAGTGAATCTTATCTGTCAACTAAATGTGCATCTATTTTTGAGATTACTGCAATATTGGGAAATGAGATAAAGGGCATTCCCCTCACCAGATATAGATGGATTCCTTATTATTCAGGTATTTCAGGACATACTAACTTAAAATACTATCATCAATAAAAGCTAACTTTGAGAGGCAGCAATATTTTGCTATTAATTCCTTGAATATCTCCAGATAATCAATACCTAGCAGATATAGAAGAAACAGGAGAGAACTGGGAAAGCCTAGCTTGCATCTACTCAAAGCCTGAAGAAAGGAAATATTTGTCCCTGTAACTCTTGTGCTAAAGCTAGAAATGATCTCACTACCCTTGACCTAGCGCCATGTTTTATGATACCTACAAGAACTGCTAGATGCCAGAGTTACCTGCTTCAGCAGTCTGTGCTCCGGAAAAGAGGAAAGCCAGAGTTTTCATAGAAGACTTCTGGTACAGCCCAACCACAGTCTCGTTCAAGGGGTCCTTGTTCTTGTCGAGCCATCCAGTGATGTTGTAGTCCACGGTGCCAGCGTAGTGAATCAGGGAGAAGTGGGCCTCTGCCTTCCCTTTCACCACCTTGGGCTTCTGGAAGTTTGAAGATTTCCCAAGATGCTGTTCATACAGCTTGTTCTTGAAGGAGGTGTCTGTGGCCTTGGGGAACATGCACTCTTCTTCTAGGATGGAGAAGATGCCCATGGGCTGGAAAACAGGCCACAAGTACAACATTCTCATTTTATTGAAACATCTTTTTTGTCTATAGAATAAAATTAGGATTCAGTGGATCATATAGTTGTCACACACAAAAAATGTTTTCTGAAAGGCTGAACTAACCTTTTCGATGAGCTCAATGCAGGCTGCCAGGTCCATGCCAAAGTCGATGAAGGTCCACTCGATGCCTTCCTTCTTGTACTCCTCCTGCTCCAGCACGAACATGTGGTGGTTGAAAAACTGTTGCAGTTTCTCGTTGGTGAAGTTGATGCACAGCTGCTCCAGGCTGTTAAACTAAATGAACACATGGGTTTACTTTTCCTTTATGTGAATTGAATATCCTTTATGCAGGCCTTTCCATTTAAAAATATGTGCCAAATTGATTTTCAGTTGTAGGTGTCAAAAATCACTGGGCTGAAAAGAGTTCCAAAGTTCCAGGGTGAAATTTCTAGAAGTTTTGGAAGCATATGGAGTCTATTGTTGTCTTTTGCTGCTATTTTATAGGAAATCTAATGGTATATTATTAATTACCCCCTACCCACTTTTTCACTCACTTATGCAAGTGTTTTCTTGAGTCCTATTTAATAATACAATATTTAATTTTCATTCTTTCTGTATTTTTCAGAAAGCTGATAGTTTTCTATCAACTTATTTAAGACTCACCCTGTAAACTATTAGAAGCTGGCTGTCTGGCTCACTCAGAAAAGACTTTACTGCATAGGAGTCATTTCAGGTGAACAGTAATTGCCACTTCTGTTTTTTAATGTGAAATTAAAAAAATCAATATACCAAATATAATGTGCAGTAATGGCAACATAGACTTCTGTTTGCTGAAATTTCACTAAAATGTTAATATTAGTGATTAGATAGAATTTTTAAAAATAGTTGTAAATTTTGTGGAAGGTTTTTCCTTGAGTTTTTATGTATTTTCTGAAATTGGCAAGTTTTGTTTTATGTATAGGAACAAAGAGAATATAAGGGAAATTCATCCTTTACTTAAATATGAACTTTTATACCATGTCACCACATTAATGAGGAGAATTAGTAATTGATTGTATTGATAAATGCTCACTCTAAATCACTAACTTTTCCTCAGTTTTCATTACTCACCCAAGTTGTTGTTGTTGTCGTTGTTAGGTACCATTGAGTGTGACTCATAGTGACCCTATGAACAACTGGTCTGAACACTGTCCTATTCTGTGCCATCCTCATAATCTCTGACACACTCAAGCCCTTTGCTGTAGTAACTGTCAAACTTACCTGGTCAAGGATCTTTCTTTTGTTTGCCCCTCCACCTTCCCAAACATGATGTCCCTCACCAAAGAGTAACCTCTCCTAATAGCATGCCCAAAGTATGAGGCAAAACTTAATCATCTTTGCCTTCAGGGAACACCTTGGCTGCATGCTCTCCAAAACATATGTTTGTGCTTTTGGCAATCCATTCAGCATTCCTTCTCCAGCACCACAGTTTAAAGACATTAATTCTTCTTCTGTCATACTCAGTTCAGTTCTCTGATACACAGCAAGTGACTGAAAAGACTATGGCCAAAATCGAGCATACCTTAGCCCTCAAACTGGTATCATTGCTCTTCAATATTTTGGAGAGGTCCCTGACCTTGGGCTTTCCCAGTGCAACATGTCTCTTGCTCTGTTTGACTGCTGATACCAAGTACATTGATTGTGGATCCAAGTCAGATGAAGTCATCGACGATCTCAATCCTTTCTCCATTCATCATGATGTTGACAACTAGTCCAGTGGCGAGAATTTTTGTCTTCTTAATGTTGAGATGCAATCCATATTTAAAACTGTGATGTTTAATCTTCTATAGAAAGTACTTCAAGTCCTACTCACTTTCAGTAAGCAAGGTTGTGTCATCTGCATATCAAAAGTTATTGATGAATCCTCCTCCAATCCTGATGCCACATTCTTCTTCATGGGATCCAGATTCTCTGGTAATTTTCTCAGCATATATATTAAATAGGGGAAAGGATACAACCTTGATGCACACCTTTCCTAATTTTAAACTATGCAGTGTTCCCTTGCTCTACTGGCAAACTCCTGGTCTAAATTCTACAGGAGCACAAGTTAAGTGTCCTGGAATTTCTATTCTTCTCAATGTTGGCCATAACTTGTTATGATCCACACAGTCAAATGCCTTTCCTTAGTCAATAAAGCAAAAATAGACATTCTTCTTGTATTCTTTGCCTTGAGGCAGGATCCATCCGACATCAGCAATGATATCCCTGGTACAATGGCCTCTTTTAAAATCACCTTTCATGTCTAGCAGTTCTCTGTTACTCTTCTTGCTGTTTTCAAATGGTCATCAGCAGTATTTTGCTTGCATGTGATATTAATTATATCGTTTCATAATTTTCATATTCTGTTCTATCACCTTTCTTAGAATGAGAACAAACATTAATCTTTTCAAAGCAGTTAGCCACGTAACTGTCCTCCAAATTTCCTGGCATAGACTGGTGAGCATGTCTAGAAGTATGTCTATCATATGAAACATTTCAATAGGTATCACATCAATTCTTGGGGCCTTAGTTTTTGCCAGTGCCTTCAGTGCAATTTGAATGTCTTCCTTCTTTATCGTTGGCACTTGATCATATGGTACTTTCTGAAATATTTCAGTGCTGTCCAACTTTTTTTTTTTGACAGTGACTCTGTGTATTCCTCCCATGTTCTTTTGATGTTTCCTGGATCATTCAAGATTTTTCCCATAGCATCTGTAAGTATTGCAGCTCAAGGTTTGAGTTTGTTTTTCAGTTTCTTCAGCTTGAGAAATTCTGAGCAAGTTCTTTGTTTTAGTCTTCGCACTTTTTCTTTTAGTTGTTTGCTTTGTCTTCACGAGCTGCCCTTTGAAATCTTCTGTTCAGTTCTTTTATTTCAGCATCTTTTCCATTTGTTTTTGCTTCTTGGTGCGCCAGTATGGTTTTCATGGTCTCTTCTGACATCCATTTCTGTCTTTTCTTTCTCCTATGTCTTTTTAGTGACCTTTTGTTTGCTTCATGGAAAATATCCTTAGTCTCATCTCACAAGTCATTTGATATTCTGTCATTGGTGTTCAACACTTCAAAGCTATTTTTAAGATGATTTTTTTAAAATATTTTTATTAATTTTCACATAATTCCTTTACAGTATGTTTCATTCCTATATATTGTTTTCTACAATCTTTCATTAATATTTTACTTCATATAAACTTTCATATACATTCTATTTTACATTATTTTTTTAATTGGTTTGCTTACAAAGTTTATATACATTATGTTTTTTAAATTCCAAGGGGATAGATTCAAGGTCCTACTTTGGGTTTCATGAACTCGTTTTCATTTTCTTCTGCTTTGTCTTGAACTTGCACATGAGTAATTGATGGTCTGTTCCACAATCAGCACCTGGTCTGGTTTTGATTACTGATATTGAGCTTCTCCAACAATCTCTTCCACAGATGTAGTCAATCTGATTCCTGTGCATTCCAGCTGGTGAGGTCTATGTGTAAAGTTGCCATTTGTGTTTTATAAAAGAAGTACTTGTGATGAATAAATCATGGAGCATACAAGTAGTTATAAGTTATTTCTTCTCTTCCACATATTTACAATATATAATAATATATTGTACGAATTTAATATTTTTATGCCAGTCCTATTTTGCTTTGTAACATTTTTAGAGTCTTCTGTTATTCCAAGCTATTAGTCAGTTCTGACAATACAACACACAGCAACAATATTCACAAATTCAGCCTTGTTGACCCTGGATGAGATGGATCAACATAGTGCCTATGGCAATGGGTCAAGTTTGTCAGAGACTGTGAGGTTGACTCAGGATAGGGTAAAGTCCAGAGCCATTGTTCATAGGATCATATAGCAACAACAACATTGTAAAATCCCAGCACCTGCTAACTCACATCAAAGATCTCGAAGCCAGCAATGTCCAGGACCCCAATGAAGTACTGCCGGGGCTGCTTGGTGTCCAGCTGCTGGTTGATGCGGGTGACCATCCACAGGAACATCTTCTCATACATGGCCTTCGCCAGTGCACCCACTGCGTTGGTCACCTTGAGAGACAAAGATAGAATTCTTGATGTTATTGGAGGACTTTAAAAGTGGTTGTATCACTGGTGGTATATTTGAATTGTGCACCTACTTGTTCGACAGTCTGCCCTTTGGTGACATACTCATTGCCAACCTTCACCCTGGGGTAGCAGAGGGCTTTGAGCAGGTCAGCGGAGTTGAGACTCTGCAGGTAGGCTGCCTTGTCAGCAACTAAATCACAGTTAAGAAGAAAAGAAAGTTAACATGGCTCTAAAAACCTCACTCCTTAAAAGCAAAGTAAAACATAGAGAGGTGTAGTCTTTGGATTAGCAGTGCAAGTCCCTATGCCCTATGCCACCAGAATGTGTGTGTGTGTGTGTGTGTGTGTGTGTGTGTGTGTGTGTGCATAAATACATATATGTTTAAGGTTCACAGTTCAAATCCACAAGCTTCTCTGTGTGAGAAAGATGAGCACTCTCCTCCTGTGTGATTAACTACTTCTGAATACTTGCTAGAAGGTCAGCTATGGGTTGGTTCCAACTCAACAGCACAAAACAATAGCAACAACATGCAGAGATAGATAGATAGATAGATAGATAGATAGATAGATAGATAGATAGATAGATAGATATAAAACATGACCATTGTGTTCAATGTTTTCAGAATATCTTTTTTTAATATTCTTACCCATTATACACCAAGTTCAAGATCTTGCCTATGTATCATTTCCACTAAAGAACTTTAGAAATTATACAAATCATCCATCTGATGTCAGTGCTTCACTTAATATATTTTTTAGCTATATTTTGAAACTCAATTCTTAAAAGTTGATGTCTCATTCCAGGAGAACTCAAGGGTAACCAGTTAAAAATGTGATTTTCAAGTAAATGTGAAACAAAATAGAGACCCCGTGGGTACCTTCAGTGCCGTCCGGCTCAGCCTGCTCCTCACGCTGCTTCTGCTTGAATTTCATATTTCCATAATGCATCACAGCCCCAGTGAGCTTGTATATGGAGACCTTTTCATCATTGGTAAAACCCAAAATGTCAATAGCACTCTGTCAATAGAACCAATAAGGTAGCTGTTAGATGATGATCCACAAACTTTACTATTTAAAATTCACATTCCATTCATGATTTGTTGATTGAGCTGAGGTGAGTATACCACCAACACTAACAGGAATCAAGGAGACCCTTAAGTTGGGCATACAGAGATGTGGTTGGACAGAAGCCAGCACAAAGCATTATAAGTATTATAAGCATATAAAGTATTATATATGTACATCTGCTGATGATCAAAAAAATTTGAACAAGAGCATAATGATAGCAAACTGAAGGAACTTGTTATTTTGGATCTGGGAGCTCTGGTGGCCTAGTGGTAAGAAGCTGCACTGCAATCCCAAAGGCACTCAAGTTCAAGGCCACCAGCTGCTCCACAGGAGAAGGATGGACAATCTCCTACCAGGCAATTAACTGCCTCTGAAAACCCGACGGAAGGTCAGCTATGGGTCAGTCCTGACTTGATGGTACACAACAACAATAGTGGGGATCTAATGCAAGTAGACTTTGAAAAAGTGGTTTAGATAAATTCAGAAATTACAACTCTTTAGAAGGCTATCAAAGGTTTAGGGTCATATCTTAATCTTTTTATTTTACTCTCAGTAGCACCTTGATGATGTCCATCCTTGATTATATTTTTCCCCTACTGCTGTTATCTTTATGTGCCATCAAGTCGAAACAGACTTATCGCTGACCTTCCAGCACATTTTCAGAGACTGTAAACTTTATGGGAGATTGATCGCCTTTCATCTGTGGAGTAACTGGTGAATTTGAACCACCTGTCATTGAGTTGGCAGCACAGCTCCTTACCACTAAGCCACCAGAGCTTCTTTTTCACTATTAGAGACAGGGTTTTTATCTCAAAGAACCGTTGCTCCAACCCAACATGACAGTTGTGATTTTCTTGTGTTCACTTACATCTGTTGCCATCAATTCTTCCTGATCATCAATGCTGGCCACACTGATCTCCCCTTGACTGATGAATGGGTAAT
Source organism: Elephantulus edwardii (assembly GCF_000299155.1). Lineage (NCBI taxonomy): Eukaryota > Metazoa > Chordata > Mammalia > Macroscelidea > Macroscelididae > Elephantulus > Elephantulus edwardii. The sequence continues at coordinate 2,109,518 of NW_006399983.1, forward strand.
CATATGGATTTGTGGTAATCAGAAGCATTTCTAAAGTATAGAATAGAGCATATATCAATAGAATTATTCTATTAATAAAAATAGATCTTATATGACACGTTAGGTACTGTGTGCTGCTTGATTAAATTATGAATGGTGATCTTTGAAGGAAAATGTTCTTTAGCATATCCTCAAACATCTTGAGTTTGAAGTTAGTGTGTCTCCTATCATACCTACACCCATAAACCGCTCTTAATTCAAAGAAGATAATCATATAAGGGGATAAGTTATGCCCATGAAGACATTAATTGCAATGTTTAGTCTTTAAAATCCAATTTAGGAACAACCTAGATGTCTTTAAATGTTACCCCTTTAAGTTTAGTTATTCTGAGATGGAATACTAGACAATCATTAAATTGAAGAATGGAAAACAATGCTTATTGACATGGACAAAACTATGTTACCACTCAGTGTTGGGGAAGTAGATTACAGAAAAACATGTAATGGTTATCCAATTTATGTAAGTTCATATATCTATATATAGAGATAATAGGTTAAGAATTACAAGAATGATATACATCTAAATCTTTTCATAGTCATTATTTCATTGTGGTAGAATATTGAGGTCTTTTCAATTTTGCTTTTGCTTTTCTTGTGAATTTGTGATGGGCACATTTACATTTTTTTACAGTTTTAAGGCTTTGTTCAAAAACAAAATGAAATATAAACTCAACAAAGTTCATCTGTAGAATACTAGGGTGGATCATGCATTCATAGGTGCTGATACTATATTTCTTATAAGGAAGCTATGAAATTTCTTACCAATTAGTTCTGGTTTTTTATTTGATGTGATCTGATAAAAAATATGGTAGCTCCTTTCAGCCTTAAGCTGGAAAGTAACCCTAGACTTCTCTAGCAGATCTAGGCAAAAAGCAAACAAACAAGTCAAAAATGCATAAGATTCATAATTGATTGTTGGTAAATGTTATAGGTCATAAGAAACAGAAATTATTTTCAAGGGTATCTGAGCCCTACTTGACAGTAACTTAACATTAAACACTTACATGTTTCAATATCAGCAGAAGCCAGTTTTCCTGTGGTGCCAAAGTGGATTCTGATGAATTTACCCTTGAAGGTAAAATTCAATTAGCACTTTGATTATAAGTAATACCAAACCTATGAGAAGCTCAAAATAATGGAGATGATAGTGTTTCAATATTAAATCATTTCCAGGGATATTTACATCAGATAGGAGGGGAAGGAATACCTAATTAGTAGGTAAAAATAATTTTATCTTTGATGTTAAAGTTTATAACTAGCTATGGACAATATGATAGATTTTTTAAAAACTGAGGAGAAAAGTCACACATATCCTTTTAGATGAGGCTCTGATCCATGTTATTCCATGCTCACAGAAAAAGAATACATCTGTGATGCAATATAACATGACTGAAAAAGATTCCGAGAACGTGTTCCCAAACCTCCCATAAATTATGACTCATGAAAAGTGCCCATAGTCATTTCTAAGGCACTTACAAAGCGTGAAGAGTTGTCATTCCTCACGGTCTTGGCGTTGCCAAAGGCCTCCAGTAGGGGATTGGCACTGATGATTTGATCTTCAAGTGTCCCCTGCAAAGGAAGAGCAGTCCTCACATTGGAGCCTCGAGAATTTTTTAACTGGAGTTTTGACCATGACAATCAAACCCACCTGCATTTTTCCAGAAGTTGCTTCCTCCTTCTTCTTCTCTCCAGTGACTGCAATTGTTGCAAAGTACTGGATGACACGCTTGGTGTTCACAGTCTTTCCTGCCCCGGATTCTCCGCTGTCAAAGAGAAAACAAATCAGATGAGGTCCCCAAGCTGACAGCTAATTCAAGCATCAAGAGGAAGCATTATGGAAAAGCAAAACCATGGAGCCAGTAAGAAAATGAGAGGTTGTGAAAAGTTCAGAAGGAAGGGAAGGAAAGATGGGTTGAGCACAAGGTACTTTTAAGGTACTAAAACTATTCAGGATGATACTGTAAATGGTAGATAAGCTTTTCAAAACACATAGAATGATACAATACAACAGGTTAAAGCTAGTGTAAATTACAAGCTTTATTTAATAATATACCAGTATTTACCCATTAATTACAATAAATCTACCACACTGCAAGATGCTGATGAGAGGGAAGACTGTGTATGGGTGGAGAAGGAGGAAAGTGAGAGACAGAAGGGGGTTATGGATACCTGTTCATAGGATTGCTATGATTCGTACTTGACTCGAAGTCCATCAACAGCAATAACAACTATATTTTCTATTCAATTTTTGTGTAAACACCAAAGTACTTTAAAAAGAAAAGAAACTTGAACATAAAACTACTTACGTGATCAGGATTGACTGATTCTCCCGATCTACAAAGGAAAATTTGTAGACTTTTAGCATTCTTTATATATATATTGTATATGGTAAATAAAGGAAAATGAAATGACCTTTCATATTACGTTTTGAAGCCCATAGGTCTTGGCACCTCCTTGTCCTGCCATATTATCATGCTCCTCTCCACTCCCCATGGGGCCCATCTTCGTCATCACCCTCTGGTAAACTTGTACCTACTTTAACAGAACACACCCTCTTTTATCTGTGTTTGCAAGTATCCCAAGACTTATTTCACTTGAAGAAAAGATTCTGTTGTGGAAAAAAAAATGCTTTGAAAACCATAGTATAAGTGACCATATGGCTGGATTCTCCAGGGCCCCTAACTTTTGTTTTTAATACTCTACCACCAACCAAATATCAAAAATTAATTTCTTTCTTCAGTGAGGTTAAATGGCAGCTTAACTTAGTGACATTTACAGTGGGCACTACATTGTTGTTGTTAGGTGCTGCCTAGACTACTCATAGTGACCCGAAGAACAGCAGACCTGAGCCCTGACCTATTCTGTGCCATCTTCATCATCTCTGACACTCTGAGCCCATTTCTGTTGTCACTGTGTCACTCCATCTCGTTGAGGGTCTTCCTCTCTTTCACTGACCCTCCACCTTTCCAAAATGAAGCCCCTTCTGAAGGATTAACCTCTCCTAGCCAAATACCCAACGTATGAGAGACAAAGCTTTGCCATCATTGTCTTTAAGGAGCATTCTGCTCTGGTTGTACTTTTTCCTAAGATATATCTGTTTGTTCTCTTGGCAGTCTGTGGGGTATGCAGTACTCTTCTCCAACACCACAGTTCAAAGGTTTCAATTCTTCTGTGAGTCTTATTCATTGTCTATCTCTCAGAAAAGACCATGGCCTGCATCAGACACAGAAAAAAAATGGAAACTGGAGATATTTTTGTGTATAAGAAATACAGTTGTTGTGGCACCTTTGGAAGTGATCACCCATAGTTTTTTCATATTTTAAGGAAAAGTGAAACCCCATTTTGATATTTCTACTTTCTGAAGAGAAAATCTGAGCCTTTTTCTTAAGGTGCAACAAGTGCCTTCAGCTGACTTAATGAGGTACTGTTTTGGGGAGATTCATGGTACAAGTGTCTTTACACCATCATATACCCCAAATATACAGCCTAATCTGGTTGGTTCTGGGGAAAGAGTGATGGTATTTATGCCTTCCTTAATATGGAAAGACTATTTATTAGTCCTGTGTAAAAGTAAGGCCACATAGTCATATTACACTGTTCTATATTTTGGTTCATGGTAATAGAAATTATTTGTCTGTGTGAGTCTATGTGTGAAACTGAATATACATGCAAACAACAGAGCTCTTATGTCATATTTTCATTGTCATCAAGCCGGAACTGACTCCTAGTTGACCCTCCAGTGGGTTTTCAGAGGCTGAAATCCCACAGGAGGAAATCGGGTCTGCAGTGCAACTCCTTATCTCCCTGGGCCACCAGGCCTTTGGAACTGCAAAAATCTCCCCATTCTGGAGCCTTCCCTCCTGCAAATATGCCAGCATCAATAGAAGCTGCCATCTCACAGACTGCATTGACATTGGTTAGACTCGCTTCCTCTTATGCTTTAGTTCTTAAAAGATTGCCCGTAGAAATCACTTGACCCACTCACCAGTCAGCATGAACTGATAGGCGTTGTCAGAGATGGAGAAGATGTGGGGCGGGGCCTCCTGGCGCTTTTTGCCTCGGTAGGCCGTGACCACCTCAGGGTTATACACCGGCAGCCACTTATAGGGGTTGACGGTGACACAGAAGAGGCCCGAGTAGGTCTATGCAAGAGAAGAAGAAAGAATAAGCACCAAAGACCTTCCCTATTATTTTTACAATTCACTAATTGAATGAATTTTTACAAAAATTGAGCATAGAAGGGCATTGACCATTTTCTCCTGTGAAACAGCTGGTGGGTTTGAACCACATAGCTTTGTGTTGGCAGTACGATCCTTACTACTAACCACCAGAGCTCTGTAGCTGAATATTAGCCCTTGGCTGCATAGTTCAAAAGTACAAATGGATTCAATTCATCCATGTTTTCTGAATGCCTACTATGTTCCGAGAATTCTTGCAAGGCACTGGGAATGAAATAAAGGTTCAATGATCTTTCTAGAGAAACTCTTTCGTCTATGGGGGAGACATGTTGATTAATGTTCACAGGAAAACAAGGGCAATGTGTCTACAGGGACAGAAGCAGAAGGACAGAACATCTCCTCTGGGGAAGCAGCAAAGATTTCCCCGAGGAGGTAACATTCTAGACGAGCAGGGAAAAGACAGGGATAAGTTATTTTTGGAGCAGTGAGAGCACAAGCGATTAAAACTTCAGTTTTTAAGTGCTAAAAGATAAGCACATTGTGCACCTGAAGTAGGGGGGACTATGTAGGCATGAGGTTGAGACGCGAGGCAGGAGCCCTCAAATGTCTGTTCCAGTGATGTGTGCAACCATGAAACAAAACCACCATGTCTTCCTTGGCTATAAGGGATTGTTGGCAAGTTGTTGGCTTGACCCTTATAATGGCAATAATAGCTCTTTTAAGTGGTTATACTAGGAGGAGGGAGGTTTAGTGGCCTAGTGGTGAATAACTTCACTGCAATCCCAAAGGCCTGTGGTTTGAATCCGCCAGCTGCTCCATGGGAGAAGGATGGACAGTCTCTTCCAGTGTGATTAACTGCCTCTGAAAACCCACCGGAAGGTCTGCTATTGGTTGGTTCTGACTCGATAGTACTCATCAACAACAACTGCTAGTGAAAGCATCATGTAGCTGTCTGTGGAGTACATGGAAGCGACCCAGTGCTAGGTTGTACAGTGCGGATTAGAGAGACTAGAAGCACCATTGGAAGGAGGAGGGCCACTCACGTAGATCATCCAGGCCGCATAACGCTCTTTGAGATTGTACAGCACGGCAGGCTCATGCAAGTGGGTCATCATGGCCATGTCCTCGATCTTGTCATATTTGGGAGGGTTCATGGGGTAAATCTGATCATCCTTCACTGTCAGAGTCTGATAACAAGAGAATAGCCATTTGTATCAATCAAGTGACAACACAAAGATATCAGTACAAAGTGGTGGGTCCCAGGGGTACTACTCACCGCTCCGGCTTCGGTCTTCACCGTCACCTTTCCAGCTTCCCTGCTCTGGATGGTCCCTTTTACAAAGGACTCCTTGGGCTCCACCACAAAGACAGATGTCTTGGCATCGAAGGGCCTGTTCTGGGCCTCAATGCGCTCCTTTTCAGACTTCCGGAGGTAAGGAGCGGCCTCCCCAAAAACAGCCATTTCTGAGTCAGAACTCATGGCTGCAGCTCAAAGGCCAAAGGTCCTAAAGGAGATAAAACATTGCACGGTAGACATCCTAGGCTCCCATATGCACCAACTCTACATTTTCATTGTATTTCTTGGACCCATTTGAGAAGTCCACTGGCCACATACACAGCACACCAGTGATGTCAGCAGTAATCACTAGACTATGATGTACTGGATAGCATTTTCTGTCAAGTGTTACACTCAGGGATTTCTATACTCTTGTCTTTAATCCACAAAGACTAGCATTCTAATCGGGAGGCTGCTTTGTATTCCTAACAATGCTGGGTAGCTTTGACCCTGTGGAAGTCACTTGAACTTTTTTGAGTCTTGATATTTCCATCTGTAGGATAGGAATTATTAACCTCTGCCTTTCTTAAATCAACAACCTGTGAAATATTGTGAAGATTGCTTTAAGGGAGGGACAATTTGAAATAATCATATGGAAAAGATTGCTTATTATTATAAAACAAAAGTCTATTTCCTGCCTTGTAGTGTAAGCAAGCTTCATTTCCTCTTATAAATGCTTGGTATCTCTTGGCATTATAACTTTACTAAACTTTTTAAAATGGGTGTTTTGTAGAATTCTACCATAATTTCTTTTCAGAATAAAGCCAGTTAATCAGTGTAAAAGCCCCAGCAGACATGATCCTCATCCTACTTTGAAGATGCTTTCATTGTTGTTGTTATCCAAATTTCCTTCCGAAAAATTGGCCCCCATGTTCCATTCTATGTTAGCTCCATGTTAACAGTAACATCAACAGGTAAAAAAAAATCTGGGCTTGGAAAAAATTGTTTGTGGCCCTTTGGGCAAAGAATCCTACTGCAGTCATTTCATGATCAAATTATTAGAAACTAATTTTTAATCAGCCTAACCCACTCGTGCCTCTCTTTAGAAATACAGTGTGTTTTAGCAGGGCAAATTAAATTATTATCTGTGTAACCAAAATTCTAGATTTTGACTTCCTGCAATGCTTTGCCTTGGGTACAATGACTTTCAAAAGGATTTTAAGATGTATAAAGGATCCATTACCCCATGTATTTCTGTCTTATTTTTTCTATTGGCTAGTATGGTTATGACTAAACAGATTCTAATAGCTGGATCCATTTGTTTCAAATTTGTCATTTTTCTTTGAGCAAGGTAATCTCAGCAAGGCAATTTGGCTTTTCTGAGGATATATAGTAATATTCTAGCAAATCTTTTCTTTTGCTAAAATGTTACCCCATCAATGCTGGAGTCATAAATCAAGCCAGGTGAATTGTTCTAAAAGAAAAGCCCTCCCTTCCCCCCTTCTCCATCAGCTCTCCTGAAGTATGATTGTTAGATTGTGTTCCCTGAGACAAGCACTTTCTCAGAGGTTGTTCAATGACATAAATCCATATCAAAAGCTCTGTACTTTTCTAGAGACTAGTTAGTCCAGATCTTACCTTGTTAACGAGTGAGGAGATGTAGCCTGGAAGTGAGACAGTTCTGTAAAAGAAAGGGAGCAGGGGAAACCACCTCTTTAGTGTTAACTAAAAATAAAAAATCATAATAATTTACACTTGCAGCATGATTTGTTATTATATACAGAAGGGAACAGAATGCCCAGAGACCCAGATGTAAAATCTACAGAACCAAAAAGAACAACAGTACCAGAACTAGCAGCTGCGGCCGAGACTGGGCAGTACAGCCCGAGTATTCCTCTTGAAAAGCCAGGTCCTGTTCCCACTTACCTTGGAGCTTTTTAAAGCAGGACGAGTCAGCCTCGTTCCAAGGGCTCTTTTATATGGATAGTTATGGAAACAATGCAGCTGCCTCTCCTTTCTTAAGTCAAAAGGAATTGTTTGGCAAAAAAGCATGTTGGCAATTGAGTGCCCCTGCATAATTCTCATTCATATTAAGAATTGCTGGATATAATTAGAAATATTTTTCTTATTGAGTATGTGGATAAATCTCCTATGGATAATTTGAGAAGATGATCTGAAAGGAAGGGACAGGCTGCGGATAAAGACAGTGGCTGCACAGCCAGATACCTGGCTTCTCTCATAAATTCCTTTTGGCCTCTCTGGGCCTGTCTTGCATCATGTTTGTGTATTTAATATATTAAAGGGTATAAATAAAATATAGATACTTATTTTAAATTCGTGAGGGTTAATACTCACCTCTTAATCCTGTCTTCCTTTCTCTACAGAGTAAAGCTGTGTGCCTTCAACAGCTTACAAGGAGACAAAGTCCTCTCATTGTTGTAATATTCTTGCAGTATCAGGAATTTTCTTACTTTTTCACCTCTTTGTTTTTGCCCAAGATGTTCCTTCTGCATAATACACCATTTCTTATCTTCTTATTCATCTGAACTGCTTGAAATAAAAAGGTTATGTATTTTCTACACAAAAAATAGTGAAAAATGCTTTACAATGGTACTTCCTAATTTTTCCATATCCTAGCACATTGAAAAAATAATATTAATATATTGTAACATGGAAATTATTTGACTGTAAAGAACTTAGGGAGAAAAATTCTCAACTCATTCTGAATAATGGTCTTATACAGCATTTGTCCTTATGGGACCAAGTTAGTTCACTTAGTATAATGCTCTCCAGTCCCTCCCAAGTTAAGTAATAACTTACAAAATCATTGCTCCTGCAGATGTATCCCATCGTGGGAATGTACCATAATATCTCAATCTATTTGATTGTCGTTGGACATTTCCGTGTTCTTGCAATGCTCTTTTTTAATGCTCTTTTTGAAATCTTTAACCTTAAGTTAGCTTGTGGTTGTCTTTCTTGCCATAAATTCCATCAGTAAATGCCATATTTATAGATTGTTAGTGTTGTTGCTTCTGCTCCTGCTCCTGCCCAGCTTCCTGGTCCTCCACCACCTTCATGATTGGTTCTGAGTTGGGCTCTTGTGATCTATGGAATTTTTACTGGCTGATTTTCAGAACTAGCTCACCAGATGTTTCTTCTATTCTTCAGACAGAAGCTGGTTATTGTATTATTTTGTGATGTAAAGAACAAATCACAAAACCTCATTCTTGCTGATTGAAAGATACATCTTAGTTGTTTCTTCCTTTACCATTCAGTTTATTATTTACGACTGTTCAATATTCTCCAAAAACTAGAGTTTGAGCAATATGACAGTAAAATTAATCTCCTTTCCATTCTGCAAACTGGTGAATGATACAGATGCATTTCATGCCTCTTATAGAGGATATTTGTTTTTCACTCTTGAGGGATGTACCACATTTGAGCCTAATGGCAGCTGAGGAAGAGAGAATTTAAGAAAGACTACTGCTATCTGCTGCCTGAGGATGGTCACAGGACATAGCTGCCACCAACCTTGTTTACAGGAAAATTATAATATAACTGAGTAAGCAGAAGGGCTTAATAGGATAACTTGGATCCCTTTCAAAACAGCGTGATAACATGTTAGAAAAAATAGAGTGTACAATGTACAGTAGAATACACATAGACTAGCAGGTATTGCAACTGAAGCTGGGATCTCAAGTATGGAAACACAAAGGAGGAGAATCAATTGTAAACAGACACTAGTGAGTGGAACAGGGAATGTTAAAAGCATAAATGTAGGAAAATTGGGCATTAAGGAAGAAATGGAACACATATTGACATACTAGGTTTTGGCAAAATGAGATGGATTGGCATGGGACATTTTTAATCAGACAAGAATATGATCTACTACTATGCTAGAGAGGGAAAGGTGAAGAAAAGTGAGATTGCTTTCATAGTTTAAAAAAAGTCATTCCTAGAACCATCTCGAAATACAGTGTTGTGAGTGACAGGATAGTATCCATAGGCATACAAGGAAGTCCAGTGAATACCACTATCATTCAAATAAATGCACAACTAGAGCTAAAAAGGAGGAAATAGAAGATTTCTACCAACTATTACAGTCAGAAATCAATTGAACATGCAATCAAGACACATTAATAATAATGGTGGCTGTAATGCAAAAGTTGGAAACAGGGAAGAAGGATCAGTACTCTGAAAACATGGACTTGGTGGCAGAAATGAAGTTGGAGACAGAAGGATAGAATTCTCTACAATCAATGGCCTATTCATTTCAAATACTTTTTATAAGAAATATAAATGCAAAACTACACACATGGATTTCACCTGATGTATGCGTAGGACTCAGATTGACCACATCTGTGGGAAGAATCACTTGAAAAGGTCACTATCAGCTGTGTAAAACGAGACCAGGTGCTGACTGTGGAACAGACCACCAACTACTCATATGCAAGTTCAAACTGAAGCTAAAAAATTGGTGAAATCAAATCCACAAGAACCAAATTTGACCTTGAATCTATCCCACTTGAATTTCAAAATCTCTTCAAGAATAAGTTTGAGGCATTGACCACTAATGAGTGAAGACCAAATGAGCTGTGGGAGGATATCAAGAATATCATCGAAAAAGAATGCAAAGTCATTACAAAGACAGAGGAGGAAGAAAAGACCAAGATGGATGTCAAATGAGACTCTGAATATTGCACTAGAGTGCAGAGAAGGGAAAGCAAAGGGAAGAAATCAAGATATTAAGGAGCTGAACAGAAGATTTCAAACAGCAGTGTGGGAAGACAAAGCACGTTATTATAATGAAATGTGCAAAGGACTGGAGTCAGAAAATCAAAAGGGGCAAACTCACCTGGCATTTCTTAAACTGAAAGAACTGAAGAACAAATGCAAGCCTCGAGTTGCAATAGATAAGGATGCTTTGGGTAGAATATTAAATTATTCAGGAAGCATTAAAAGAAGATGGAAGGAGTAGACAGAGTCACTGTACCAAAAAGAATTGGCTGACACAGAAGAATTTCGTGAAACAGCATATGAACAAGAGCCTGTGGTGGTGAAGGAAGAAGTTCCAGCTGCAGGAATTGACGGCATATAAATGACGTATTTCAACAAACAGATGCTACCCTGGATGTGTTCATCAAGTTGTGCCAAGAAATTTGGAGGACAACTGCCTGGCCAACTGACTGGAAGAGATCCATATTTATTCCCATTCCAAAGAACGGTGACCCAAGAGAGGGTAGAAACTATCGAACAATATCACTAATATCACATGCAAGCAAGATTCTTCTGAGAATTATCAAAAAATGATTGGAACAGCACATCAACAGAGAACTGCAGGCTGGGTTTAGAAGAGAAATTATAGCTAATGTTAGATGGATCTTGGCTGAAAACGGAGAGTACCAGAGGCATGTCTATCTGTGTTTCATTGAATATGCAAAGGGATTTGACTGTGTGAATCCCAACAAACTGTGAGAAGAATGGGAATCCCAGAACACTTGATTGTGCTTATGCAAAACTTACACTTGGAGCAGGAGGCAGTCATCAGAACAGAGCAAGGAAACCTTGCATGGTTCAAAATCAGAAAGGGTGTAAGACAGGGATGTGTCCTATCCCCATAACTTTTCAATCTGTATGTGAAACAGATTATTTGGCAAGCTGGGCTCTATGAGGAGGAATGTGGAATCAGGATTGGAGGAAGACTCATCAACAACCTGCTTTATACAGATGATACAACCTTGCTTGCTGAAACTAAGGAGGACCTGAAGCACTTGCTGCACAAGGTCAATGACTGCGGCCTTCATTATGGATTGAAGCTCAAGCAGATTCTCACTACTAGGTTGATTGGCAGCATCGTGATAGATGGTGAAGAGACTGAGATTATTAACAGCTTTAGTTTGCTTGGCTCCACAATCAGCACTCTTGTTACCAGCAGCCAGGAAATCAAAAGATGAATAACATTGGGAAAGTCTGCTGTCAGGGACATCTCTAGAGTACTAAAGAGCAATGATGTCAGTCTGGAGACTATGGTGTACCTGATCCAAGCTATAGTCTTCACATGTGCATGGTATGCATCAGAAAGCTGGACAGTGACTAGGGATGGTAGGAGGAGAGTTGATGCCTTTGAGCTGGGGTATTGGAGAAGAGTATTGAATATAACATGAAATGCTAGTAGAGCAAACAGACTCAACCTAGAGAGGATGAAACCAGACTGCTCCTTGGAGGCAAGGATTTTGAAGCTTCGTCTGACATACTTTGGGCATGTTCCAAGGAAGGACAAGTCCTTGGAAAGGGACATCATGCTTGGGAAGGTGGAGGGACAGCACAAGAGAGGAAGACCTTTGATGAGATGGGTTCAGTGACTGGGGTAATCAGGGACAATAAGGTTGGCACAGGATAGAGCAGGGTTCAGAGCTGTTGTACATAGAGTTGCTACAAGTCACAGGTGACTTGACGGCACATAACAACACAACAATAACAAGTTCTTCGGAAGGAGAGATGCATATTTTACATATCAATTTGGTCCTCTTTAATCCCTACAATGGCATTAGTATATAGTTACTGTAGTTGTGTACCATTGAGTCAGAACTTACCCATAGCTAACCCTCTCATGGCTTTTCAGAGGCAATAAATCATACAGGAGGAGATTGTCCATCATTCTTCCACAGAACAACTGGTGTATTCAAACCACATGCCTTCAGGCTGGCACTGCAGCTCCTGACCACTAGGCCACCAGAGCTCCCTTAATATACAGGGTGCCATCAAAAGTCTAGTTCACAAATTTCAATCTGTTCTAGGTTCCTTTAACCTAATCATCCTTTGACCATATGAAGTGAAATTGGGACCTGGGTTTGAATATTGACTGTATACTAGCTGAAAGTTGCTCTTGGCAATTTCCATAATCTTCCCAATACTCAGTTTCTTACTTGATGCAATAGATCATAAAATGCTGCTTTACAGGGGCTTCATAACTTAAAAAAAGATAATAAAGTGCTTAGAAGCTTAGAACAATACCTGGTACCTTTGATTTATTTATTCAACTGATATAAGCAACTGTCAGTACTATCACTCAAACTCACTGCCATTGATTCAGCTGACCCTCCGCTGGGTTTCCCAGGCAGTAAATAGAAATGGGAGGAGACTGTCCACCTTTGTCCCTCAGAGTCCCTGGTAGATTGGAATCATCACAGAAGTTTGACAAGTGGCTTAAAGGGCAACTCCTCATGGATTACATCACCAGTTCATACCTTACCCCAAAAATTGTTTATTCTGCATGATAGGGGAAGAACAATTTGGCCTAAAGAAATACAATCTCTATTAAGGAAAGATAGAGTTGGTAGTGGAAACAGATAAGAAAGGGTGCTGAGGATATTAGCAAACTGGTCATTTCCAGGGAGAGGCACAGTGGATTGGAAGAGAGACTGCCATTTCATACTTTCATGTATTTGTGCCATTCAAATCCTATACTATATACGTGTATTACTACTTTAAAACCGAAGAGTGGTAATATGACTTTTTTTTTAAAAAATCATCCCCACCTAAGAAATTAAAGGGTCAAACCTATGACTAGTTTTGAGAGCAGTTGTTGTTGCTGTTATGTGCCATCGAGTGGTTGCAACTCATAGCGACCCTATGTACAACAGCCCTAAACTCTGCTCTGTCCTGTGCCAGTCGTACTGTCTCCGACACACTCATCCCGATTACCCCAGTCACTGAATCAATCCCCCTCATAGAGGGACTTCCCCTCCTGTGCCGTCCCTCCAACCTCCCAAGCCTGATGTCCCTCTCCAAGGATCGGTCCCTCCTTACAAAATGTCCAAAGTATGTTAGATGGAGCCTCAGAATCCTTCCCTCCAAGAAGCCGTCCAGTTTGACCCTTTCCAGGATGAATCTGTTTGTTTTCCTAGCAATCCATGGTATTCTCAATACTCTTCTCCAGCACCACAGCTCAAAGGCATCAATTCTCCT